>NC_079295.1:23965538-24294705 GCF_023638135.1 Falco biarmicus | reverse complement strand
AAGAGTCTTTAAAATGAAAAAGAACTCCTGCACCACAAATGTACTGTGAAAACTTACAAGGAGAAATACCTTTAAATGTGTAAAAAATACTGGGACAACTCTAGCAAACAAATTGCTAACTCAACACCTTAAAGCAAAAGTGCTGCCCTTTGTGGAGCTGCTGCGAGCTCAGACAGCTCTGATGCACATCTTCCTCCCCAAAAGGCAGAGGGCTCTTTCATGGGTGTATCTGAAGACAAATTTTCCCTCAAAACTGGGGTGGTAAAATCAATTTACTTCTAAAACCACTTGGGTGTTGGATGAACAAGCAACCACTCTGACTGCCATTTTCCACAGACCATGAACGTACCGACCAGATCTGCACAGACCACAGAAATGCAGGCACTCGGCCTGTGTACTGGTTTCAGCAGGGTCACCACAGCGCAGCAACAGTCTAATCACATTGCCTTTAGTTTTGAGAGCCAGCAAGAAAGTAACAAATCTCCTTAAATGTACATTTATTCGTTAAGATATAACATTAAGTAAAACATTAAATCTACATTTATGTTTTATGTACCTTTCCTGAAAAATCTTTGGTGCGTCACTACTCACTGAAGGATTTCTAAACTCCGGCCATTTCAAAGTGCTGCAAACTTTCTGTGTAAGCCTTTTGCAAATATCATATCTGAGAAATGTAAGTAAGCGATGTGAGCAATTATTACTTCACTTCTTACATTCTATTCTACATTCTTATATGCAATTTATTATGATGATTTATAGCCCTTACTGTTAAAAATTGTGTTTGGCTAATTTGAATGTGTTTGGCTCTAACTGATGACCATTCAGTCCTGTGGCAGCTTTCACTTCATCAACAGAATCAGACATATTCAATATTTTTGTTCTCAAATGAAGATGAAACCTGTGTTCTCTAAACAGATCAAACTTTGTGCTTCTCAAAGAATAATTTTTCTCCAGTATTCAAGCAATTTCTGTAGATCTTTTCTATTAGGTCTTTTCAAGAAGAGGAACATCAAAACCAGATGCGTTATTCAAAGAGTGGTCTCACCAATGTGCCATAAAACAGCAGTTACATTCCTGTCCTGCTTGTTCTGAAACGTTCGAGTATTTGCACTCACTTTTCTGTTACAATATCAGAATCGGACCTCATACTGTTATGTTTAGCTCCTACCACTTTCTCAGTGCTTTTTTGTGGCTCTGGCTTACAAGATATAGTCTCTCATTCTCAGGTATGAAGTATATAGAATGATCCCAAATGCGCAATTTACCTGCAATCAGAAAATATTGTAATAGGTCCTGTTTTACCTAGAAATTATATGCCTTCAGCCCTTTTTTTTCCATTTTCCCAGTTTCTATATTTGTCAAAGCTTATACTTTATATTTGATTTTAGACTCTTGATGAAAAGAAAGTTAAGTGGATTTGGATAAAATCTTGCAAAATCCTACATAAAAAGGAATTCCCTGTTACGGTTAAAATAGGTGATGTTCCCCTTGCTGGCTGATAGTATAGAGAGTGGGTTTTAATCAGAATACAGTGGGGTATCAAGTAAAATGATTCGGAATGCTTGAGAAGTACAACTTTGCAGTTGCATGGAAAACTACATTTCTAATCAAAACAAACAACATAATCAGGATTATTTGACAGACTGTGCTTTCTTAACACTTTGGCTGTTACTGATCATAACTTTATTTTCTCAGAAGAATCCTATATTTTAATGCTTCTTTTACTTGGACTGATCTTCAGTTAACCAGCTTACTCTATGCCATATTATGCCATTGACCACAAAGTACATCAGCAGCTGGTTTGTAGCGGGACTATGTGAACACCCACACCCCTTCCCCACAAACCCTGAAAAATTAGATTCACAACACTTGGAATTTACTTACATTTGAGATAGGCACAATATTTCCCTCCCGCACAGGTCAAGAGTAGTCAGATTACAAAGTATTTTGGGGATAACTGAAAGGTATTTTATGCCTGGAAATATTATTTTAGAGATGAGTCATGTGAAAAAAAACCAGACAACTAAATCATTATTGTTACCTGCAGACTGGTCCATGTCATAATGAGGGAAACAGAGTATAAAACAACAACCTTTAAGAGCTAGTGCTTCTTGAAGAAGTATTCTCTATTGTCTTTAATTACATTGTTAAGTTTGAGAAGTTATTTGTTTTTCATGGAGCATCTGCTCACCAGGCAGGCCTTCTCCTAGTTGTCTCAATTTTAATTACTTGACTACTTTCATGAGAGAAGAATCCATATCAAATTTTATTTCTTCTAGGAAAGAAAGAAAAAAATAATCTTCTGTGCTTCATCTCGACTGTTTATATTTGTAGTCTGAAGGAGAGCAGCCAAGGTCAAATAGGTGGCTCTGCATCCACTGTATTAAAAAAAATGCCCCTGGACCTATAGGTAGCAATTTCTTAATAATTATAACAACCCGAGGACAGCTAGTCTTGGAACACAAAACATACAAGCCTCAAACTAGAGCCCTCTCAAGTGCAAACTAAGCCCCTTCATTTGCTCAGCTTGTTGAGAAATCTTCATGCTCCCCAGGGACATGGAGCCATCCATCCAATCGTTCTTCACCCAGGTCATGATTAGAAATTATATATATTTTTAAATAGATCTTATGCACATTACTATTCAAAGCTATGAGTACCAACCGTGTCATTTTGCTATCCTTGAAAAAATGCTTAAACAGAGGTGAGATTCAAGCTACAGTAGGAATAAAATATAAATAATGCTTATGATAAGGTATCAGTACAGTTTTGCATGTACTTAAAATAGTATATGGTTCCATACAAATCTTTTTTTTCGCCAAAACAAAAACTTAGGTACCTTATATACTGCACATAATTCAGAACTGTGCCATTAAAAGGATAAAAGCTAAGTTGTTCCAGTTCTATTCAGGGCAATATATGCATAAGCATGTATAAAACACATAAAGTAACCTTTTGGAAACTAAAGTTACTCAGAAACAACTAAATATTATGAAATCAGGATTAACATAGAGATATATATTTGTTTAATTCTCTCCAAGTACAATACTTCCGTCGAGAAAACTGAGAAGAAATCCTGTATCCATTTGAAATTTCTAAGACACTTTCTTTACAGTATTTTCTCCCTAAAAATTTAGAACACTTTATAACCTTTAACTTCCAATTCAATGTTACTGCATTTAAAAAGTAACTGTGTATTGCAGCAACTAACACATCTTCATACAGGTTAGGTTGCTGTTCGTGGCAGAAGCAGTGGGCTGACAATGTGTAAGAAGAGCCATACTACCAGAGTTCCTGGCGTAGAATTGCATTCAGTCACTCCAGGCTCACATGGTGTGAAGAAGGCTTGTGGGACAGAATCCCTTATCATGGCTCTGAAATAAACCCAGCTCAGCAAGGACTTAAATCTGGTCTGACATAATGCCTTCTTTCATCGAAGCAAGTAACCTGAAATGGTTCAAACTGGTCTGATGATAAGGTCAAACTCTACTTTTTTGGCACATACAGGAGTAGAATCATAATTCAGTGTTATATGCTGGCTCAAAATATTACTACCTTGTCAAAAGACGCCAGCTTCTTGGAACTGAGTTAAACTGCAGCTTCTGCCCTCCAGATCTCGGTGCACATCCCCAGCCTTGGATACCTTATCAGATATTGGAAGGGCTCTATGGAATGTGGATTTTACTGCCTGCTGAGGCTGGTCCCCTAAATGCTCACCTCCTCAATGTAAATGACTTCCACACTGTTGTGATGTTTCACCTACCCCTCAGTGCTCAGGAATTATGTCTGAGACAACATGACAAGAAAACAAGAAACACAAGCTCAGCTTTCTTATGTTTATAAAGCACTTAAAAGAAAACAGATCACTGGGAGGAAAAAAAAAATTATCGCGCTGTCTAATTTCGCCTTTTGTTTTCAGCTGATCATTCACCCGTGTAGGCTTCTAGGTAAAAAGACCACTTGGTCCATAGGAATTGAGACCGGTACACAGCTGATAGCTCACACTGCAGCTCTGATACCTCTTAGTGTTGACTTTTGAATGAAACATCAGACACTGCCTGACCCGGCTGCACAGACTGCAGATTATAGTTTACTTTTAGGGAAGTCCAGGCTTATGTAGTTACCCCACAAATACGCAACATAAACTCATTATTTGACGCGGGATAACATCCTACTTGGGCAGGATCTAAGCTTATAAATCTCAACATTATGTTATATTTGGGAGCCAAGGGAGCTGCTGAAGTGATATTGTTTTTTTCAATACTGCTTCTGAAGGTAGGATACCACCCACTAAGACTACCACGGACCAGCAATCTAGGTTATTCTTGACAAGGTCTCAGGAAAATAATGGCCAAACCTAACCCAGCTTCCATTGTGAGAAAATCATAACATTGAGTTCAGTGTCTAATCCTGGGATGAAATGTCAGCATTCCCAGAAATATTGCAAAACTGTCATTACCAAAGGTAAATCTACTCAATTGTCTACATGGGAATTCAGAACCTGAAGCTTTGTGGCTTGCATGGTAAAGCTGTGGCTCTTAAAAATGAACTGTTACTAATTGATAGGGGCTTCAAAATGAAAATATATGGTATTTGAGATCCTGTTTTGATCTTTTTTACTTTCACACATGTGCCTTTCTGTATCCTGTGGATCTTCTATGTGACTCGGTGGGTACATACTCCACATGGTATTCTGCCTTTCTGATGTTAAAATACAGCACATAGGCTCTTACACATGGTGTAGGAGCTGTTCTTTGATGGACATAGAATCAAGCAGGAATTTGAAATATGGCCAAGACTTTGCTTTTTTTTTTTTTCTTGGCTATTGGACATAAGTGTGAATTTAGCTTGTAGAATTTATTCTCCTTTTATTGTATTAGATAAATTGAAGTGGCAAAATCCTTCTTCTTAATTGTCTTTCTCCTGCAGTCAGTTCCACAAGGTGTGGTTTAAGTGATCAGTACTTAAACATATACAATATGATAGCATTGTCAATAGAAGACATTATTAGGAACTATTTTATTGTCATGAAAGAACTGATGTGTGTTTCTTTCCTTTTTCTTTTAGTCTTACCAGTCAATACTATTACATCCACTGGTTTACTCCTGGATAAGCACACTTCCTTTAACTCCTGTGTGTTACTCATTTCAGGCTGCACATTAAAATATTTGTCCCTCAATAAAATGTCTCAAAAAGCTCTCTATATCCAGGCAGTTTCCACTATTTGTCTGCAGATGTGTCAGTGAACATTTCTTCTAAGCACCTATTTTAAGTATCTTATTTATATACCAATATAATTGTTGATATATTAATATTTTATTTACATACACTGTATTACATAAACAAAACTATATTCTATTTTAATGTATATATTAAAAAACAAATTTTAATCAAGCATGTTTATACATTTCCTTTTTTAATACAGTTTTTTTTTAACTGAAATAATCTTCTTTGCTTGGCACAGATTATCCTCCTCAATAATTAAAGCTTTTTAGAATTCAGCAATGAATATTGCTGAGTGTAAACTTCAACAAGAAAAGTACGTTACTGTAGCATTAGTGCAGTTTTGTTTACTGTGAAGCAAACTACTATTCAGTTACTCTACTCGGTTATTTTGCAAATTACAAAAGGACATTTCCATTTTAAAGGAAAGTTCAAGGCTGAAGAATTTGGTTTTCTTCTAAAATGCAATGGAGAGAAAAAATATATGTGAAAAAGTTTAACTGTTTTGCAGTATTGAAATCTTGTTCTAAAAGCATGGACTAGTAATCTGACAAAGAGAATGAAGAAAATGGGCAACTCCAAACAAAATTAAACAAAATATTTCATTTAGATTTCTCACCCCCAGCCCTGTCCCCTCATCAATAGTCAATTCACTTGTCCTGGATCTACATAGGGTACTCAAATGGCCTTGGCTCCTTTTGCAATTTCTTAGAGCCCAAAAGAATTTAAGCAGAACTTGTGTTTTGGCTTTAAATGTACAAGGTCATAAGGGTCTTCTGAGGGAGAAATTCTACATTGCTTCAGTAACACTGTGGTTCATGTTGCCAGTGATCTTCAAACAAGTAACATATCGAGTCTGTTATCCAAAACCAAAAGGTTCCTTAAGAATGTCTACAAGAATTGTAACAACAACAAAAAATATCTAGGCCTCTAATAATTTATATAAAATGTCACAGTATCAGCTTTTCAAAAAGCTGACGGATTAGATATCAATACCTGCTTTGTAAGCTTTATGAATTTCATGCCACTATCGTTTCTGTAATGTGATCTTGAAGTAGTTGAGGATATTGCAGAAAACAAAACACAGAACTGCAGTGTATCGGAGTCCCGCCACCGCAGAGCAAGCCCAGCATCCAACTATTGTCCTTTTGTGTTTCAGAACTGCTGGAGGTTTATGCCTAGTTTGGTTTTGATGGCCTTTGTCCAACTTACAGTATGATCTACAGTCCTTGCTCTGTTTAACCCTTCTTTAAGATGTGTAGTCCATGCATTCCAGACCCGTACCCGATACACTGACCATGCTAGAATTATAGCCCATGCAGCACTATTTCAGAAACAGACTGGTTAATTTATCACTACTGTGAAGTCAGATTCCCTCTTAGGAGTACCCATGAAGGACAATTCACCAACTACTATTTCCTTTGCCGCATACATAGTTAGTTTCCTAACTTAGACAAATCAAGATCAGTGTAAAAATATCTCTTTTAAATTAAAAATATGACACAATTTATTAGTCTTTTTATTAAATAATAGAAGTAGCACCCAAATATAATTATTTGGATTAACAAAGCTCTATATTATACTTTCAAAAAATCCTTTTGCTTTTTTAGTTTTGCTTATGGAGGAATACATCTTCACATGAAACATAACTTATCATAGCCAATCAAGTCTGTTCTCCAGATAAATAAAAATTAAACAAAGTAAGGTAAAGTGAAAATACTGAAGATGGCTTAGGCAGTTTGCTGATAACTAAAATTTAAATTGATAGTCCTTTTGGCTAATAAAAGTAAAACATTTGTAGTACTTCAAGAGATAAATAATGGTTTATTCTTGTTTTCTAGAAGGATAGGACTGACTACTAACTAAGGACAATATCACAGGCTTTTTAACTTTTATTTCATATGGAAAGGGTTTGGTCTTCACTCTCTGTTTATATAGGAGTGGAACTGGGCTGTTAAAGACAAACAAAAGTGCAAATATGGGATAGAAACCCTTATTCCTAAATAAACTGAAAGGGTATTGACATGCTTAGGTTTTCTTAGTTCCTCAGATTCTTTCTTTGTGAATAAGTGACCAAATCAGTGGGTAGCACCTGTGAGCTGCTCAGGAGTCATCATCAAATGCTGTATTACTCAAAGGAGGGCCTAAGAAGAAGCTTTATTGTGAAATAAATTGTGCTGAAATATCATTAATCCTTAATAGCCAGTACTAGAGTATCACCTGTAGAAGAACCCATATTTCACAACTCTTCCCATTCCTCTGCACTACTAAGATCTTTTTCTTAACCCACTGTTTAAGCCATAAATGTATGTGAAATTTAGGACTTCCTTCAAAATACTCTTGAGTACACAAAAAAAAGCAAGCAAAAAATATTAGCACATGTGAAATAAAGAGAAAAAATAACTTGGATATCTGATGGGTGTTGAATGTTTTTCCTTAGTCACAAAGCAAGGAGGAAGTTCCTTCACTGAGCAGGGTGGGCATGTCAGGGAGGCGTAAGAACCTACCTTTACTGGTGGAGATGTTCCTATTCTTGCCTACTGTTCAGGACACCAGCATAATTTTTGCCTCTTAATGCCATTTTTGAGAGCTGATACCATACAGCCTTCTTATTCTTACTGAAAGAGCATTCCCAAAACACTCTCAAGCAAATTCTCATGTAGTAAAATAAGTTATGAAAGCATCCATAATATGTGATTCTATATAGTCATGGACATATGAGTCCTAAGACAGTGGAGGAATTAGTACGTATTTGAATTGTGAATAGACTCTTTACAGCCTCTGCCCTAAAATAACATTCTTTCTTTCTTTCTTTGTATCTACAGCAAAAGCCACTTTTGTGTGGGTGAATAAGGTTCATTGCTGAAAACAATCATTTCAGGAGCTTGTTTTTATCTTACTGATGGCTAGGGTTACACTGCAGATTGAACTGTAAAATATTCCTTCACTGCTCCTTTGTTTCAGTGAGATAGAAAGTTTAATCCATATCAAAGACATTCCACATGAAGCATATTCATGGACAATGCTAGATATAGAAAGAAATCTGCATATATTTCTAGTTTTTGAGATAAACAATAGATCACCATGTAGTCACATCTAATAAATTCTTAGCCCAGAAACCTGTCTGTCTGAAGAAACAAACATTACCAGAAACGTTTGCCAGGCTTTCTGTATTTTGAATTCAAAAAAATCATTAGCAACAGTATGAAGAATTTTTGCAACTTCTGTAACCTACAAGTTAGTGGAACTCATCATTTTTACATTTTAAAAAGCTGGTACAGAATCCCTATTAAAAATATAGGAACAACAACATCAGTTTTTATGTTGTGCCCTATCCAGCTGACACTGTCCTTTCGGAAAGCCAATGACTTGTTAGTACCTCTAGCAGGAGTGTGAACAGATGCGTCCCTGACAGGCGATGGATGGTCAGGGTCCATCTGGCCAGTGCAGCTTGGACAGAAATGATGTATACAGCTTCATCAGCGAATGACTGTCATCAATCCTGTGCCATGGATAGCGTAAATGACAGCTACACTGCAGCTGAGGCCCAGGTGTGAGAATGAAGAAGGGGCTGATTTAAGAATGCTGGGTAATCAGGAATGTATAGTCTCCAGGACTTTAATTTGTATCTTTAACCTCCTATAAATATCCCTGTATACTGTAGGAGGTATGTGTTTTTAAAGAGTCTGATCGTGAAATTAGCTTCAGGATGACAGACATTCTTTGCTCTCCTTTAGCTGCTGATTACCCCAGTTCCCAGTATACATTAACAAATGCATGCTGAGCTTTGGCCACTGTACTGCAGGCTCCACAATTTAATTATTACCTCATTGATTTTTCATGTATTTCAATTTTCTTTTCTTTAAGTCAGAGTGACTGTCCTATTGGGGGCAATGTTTGTTTTCACTTTCCAAGATTTCCTTGTGGAATTTATTTTGAATTCAAGGGTTATTTTTTTAACCTATCAGGAACTCATATTTGCTTAGCCTGTCAGTTAATAGACAGGTAGATGCACAATCCCCTAAAATGAAACTGAACATTATGGTTGAAGCTAGATATAAACAGAAAAAAATAATGCAGTGGCCACTGGTAATCCCTAACTAAAGGTACCTCCATTTTTTAAATTGTCCTGTTTTAGCATGCATCAAAGAGCATGCATAATTTGCATCTATTAGCATTTTATTATTTCCGAGCATTGGGGATGGGAAAATGGACACAATTATTGCATCCTCAGAGGGTATTTCTTTCTTTATAACTATTCCATAATAAATCCTTTTTCTTTATCAGTGGATCATGTAGACTAACATAGTGTTTTAAAAGCACAGGAAGTTATGAATGTTTTATATAAGGATATGAGTCAGCCCTTTCAGTACACAGAAATACGGTTATTGTCATAAACAGGCATCATCTATAATCATGTTCTCTTAAGAAGTAAGTTAATTGACAAGGGCTACATTTTGATCAGGTAAAGGTATGTTGCATGCCTGGAGCAAGACTTGTATGCACACATCATACTACGTATAATATACTGCATGCACAATTTGTCTATGAACACACACACACAAAAATAAAAAATCCCACATTTCCAATGCATACGCCATGCTTGCAGGCACAAGGCTTACTGTATATTTCTTTTAGACTGAAACTTGAAAAACCCCACAAATCGCTGTAGCACGAGACAGAGAAGCTTTAGGAAAGAATGGTGTAAATTCTGGTGGCGTTATCATAACAGGGGGTGGTACGGGACAGTACTCCATATACCCCCTGCCCAGACACAGAACTCAGTTAGCATGCAATGTATGCAGCAGAGAGGCCTTAACATGAACTTTGCAGAGGAGGGTACAGAGGGCCACATTAGTTGCAGGTTACAAGGAACGTGATCAATTTTCACCTCTGAGTGTGCTGATTTTTGCTGGCTCTTCTTCAAGTTCCTGGAACAGAAATGAAGCATAAGGGCAACAGAGGAAAGTGGAGATGTCTCAAGAATGGGGCATCCTAGTCGAGCTGTGCATAGGTTTGCATGTGAAACCATTTGAGTATGTTTGTGCATGTGTATTTGTGTGAATAGTTATATTCTGAAAATGGTTTCGTTCTAGCTCACTAAAAGTCAAAAAAAGGGACTATTTTGTAAAAAGGAATTTGAAAATTCCTTAAAAACTAATTCTTTTTTTGGACAACCTGGAACTTTTTAGCCTCCAGGCACAACATTTAATTGATTTTTTAAAAAAATCATTCAGGTATGAAGATGAAGACTTGTCATTTGGATTACCCTGAAGAAAGTTGATTTACTCTAACAGTTTCTTCTAGGGAAAAAAAAAAAAAAAAAAAAAACCAAAAAAAAACAAAAAACCCACAACAGTTTTGTAGAAAGGAAATTTTTCTTCAGAATACTAATGCAACAAAAACCCCTGGTAAGTCTGCACAAAGACTATATTACAGGTTTCTATGAAACAGAGATGAGTTGTATCTACAGAGACTATTGGCTTTAAGTGATTTAGGGAGAGATTTTCAAAAAGCACATGTGGAATTTAGTGCTGGCTGTCTCCAGAAAGTCTTTGCAATTGGTGCTCTGAAATTCTTGGGCACTTCAAAAAAATCTCCCCTTTAATATTTTATAGGGCTGTGTTTTAACCTTTAGAATATGAATAAGAGCCCCCATCTGTGTAGCCTTACTTGTTATCCAGTAGTGCAGGCCAGTACCAATCAGATCAATACACCCCCAGGAGAAGACAGACGTGGGAGAGGGCCATTGGGCACTGAGCATTTGCCCCAATGAGTCAGAATTACAGGAACACATGTGCCAACAAACTATGTCCTGATCCACTGGGAAAATATGCACAGTGCTCAGTAGCACTCAGATTTTCTCATTTATTATCACTCGTGGGTCATCCTGCAGTTGCATGTTGTGTTACAGTGTAAAATTCTGAAGGATATTGGTTCAAGACTTTTTAGGGTGACTAAACTTTCACAGGGCTCTTTGCTGCTTCTCCTGTATATGTATTTTAGCATTATCTTCAAGGTACTATTGAAGGCTTTTAATTCGCACGCCTGTTTCAAACAGCAGCACACAAGTTTGAGGAACACAGTTTCAGAAAAGTTAAATCCGAAAGCACACTTGCATTGGGAGTGATGTACGTTTGTTAATGAACTCAGTTAATAAGCTGTAGCAATGTATCACATAATAGTGAAAAAGAGAAAATAGAATGCTCTATGGTAATGGAGGGAGCAAATATTAGGAAATATAGCCATATAATACTTGAAAATACCTCCCTTGCACACTGTTACAATACTATCTGTTATTATAGATATGGAACAGTTTTATTATTTCTGTGTCATTACAGTAAATTATCTACTGAAAGTGTAAGGAAAGGGAGCAGTATAATGAACTTCCACTGTGTGAGAGGTTGGACTGTCAGGAAATAGGAGTTAGGATCGATCATCACTGCTTTTAAAACCTCTCTCTAAAGGCAAAGATGTATTAATAAATCTCAAGTTTCTTCACTTCTGTACTATCATAGCATTGTTGTACAACATCTGTGATAAGTTTTGCCATATATGTCAGGCAACTAATAAATGCATCACTGAACAATGGACTCATGATCACGTAGAAGCCAGAATACTTCCAAACTCTCCCTGTGAAATTTAACAGATAATATTGGTGGTACGCAGCAGGTAGAGCCATGTCTTATGTATTGTGTACTTATTTCACAGTGAAAAAGCATCACAGTAGAAGGCCATGCATTGCAACTGAGAGGAAAGCATCTGTCCAGCAAGCTTAGTTCTTTTGGCTTCAGAAGTCATTATGCTTTTAACGTCGTGCTGAGAAATGGCTATTTAGAGATTAGGACGAATGAAGATCTGGATATGTTCTCTTTTTCTCTCTCAAAATCTTGTCTAGGCAAAATCTGAGGCTTTGAACATATGTTCAGGATTTCTGTCTATATGCCCTTCAGCTGTGTTAATAGAACAACTGCTTTACCTCTGACTAGGCTGTGGCACATCTGAAAATCCCAGGTACGTCTACTGTACATACATACATAAGCCATTTTGGTGAAGTACATGCTCAGTGAGCTGACACATCAAAGACATGCGACGGCACCTAGGTTGTGCTATGCTGATGACATGGAAAACTAAAATATCTAACATGTAAGGTCATCTTACATGAAGTATCATCATGCTAGGGGACATTTCACTACCCAAGTACTATTCAGCATATTCGTGTATATTTATGACATACATTCATACACATAAAGAATACCAATTATTCCAAAACTTTCCATATGTTAAAGCCAGAAGAAAGGTAAGGAGGGGTGGGAAGCAAGATGATGTGAAGAAAGAGTGAAACAGCTAGAAAACCTCTTTACCTTCTGTAAAAGCACATGACAAAGTGCTTTAGGGGGAAAAGAATCAGCTTAGCGCCAAGCCATTTAGTTTACAACTCTGCAGAGCAGAATGAAAATAACATCATTCTTACTTGCTACACATTAGTACTTCTCTGGATTCAGATTTGGATTTGATCACAACAAACAGAAAACTGTTCAGCTGAGTTACCCTTTCCCTGTTATTTATCTGTGGAAAATGAAGAACACTGAGCTCATGAAATAAGCAGGTATTCTGTTTACAAAAAAACAGCAAAAATGTCCCAAAGATTCTGGACCTCCCTCTGCTTCTCTGACTCCTCCTAGAGCTACTCTTCCCAGCGCTGTGTGTTTGTCAGTTAGGCAGGACCCATTGCTACCACCCTTAAATCTCTCTGAACTCCCAACATTTAACACTTTCCTTGTTCAAGTCTTTCCAGATCTTCCAAGGCAGACCACCCACAGTACTGAACATGGAACTGAATTGAAATTAAACGGAAAGAAAGTTCACAAATACAGTGTACACCTGTTATCATTGATACTGCCTTTTTAGTCATCACACTAGCCTGTGAACCAGCATAGGACAAAACGGAAAAGGACAAAGTGTGTTCTTACTAGGATCAGTTTAGAGAGCTGTAGGAGAATTGAGGGCTAATCTGAGATATTAGTAAATTTTAAATTAATTTTCCTTTGGCAATACTTGTGTAGTCAAGCTTTTATATATCTCCAGTGTGCCTTAAAATGCCTTTAATGCATTTTTGCTATTCCAGTTTTGGGACGTGCTTGATTGGAAACCACTAAGCACGTTTAACTGTGCCACACATTTTTCCTTCTGATTAAAATGCAGGCTGGCACAAGCAGAGACTGATGGCCTCTGAGTTTATAGATTGACCAGGGCACCTGCCGTGCAAGCATCTTTGTGCTGCCCCATCACTGAATTTCATTCTGACCTTGAAGCATCACACTTGATAAAGCTGAAAGTTAGTTTCTATTTCTATTTCCAGCCCTGTTTTTTAGTATCCCTTAACAGACTGTCAATTATACTCTGACACAATAGTGCCTGCTTCTTGTAGGTTGTAGCTCTCAAAAGATAGTAAAGTTGATGCTTTCACCTACAGACTTTTTCAGCTCTTCCACATGATTCTGATTTTAAATATTTTAAAATATACCACAGTAATAAGACCAGAAACACATCTACTGATGACATCTTGAATCTCCAGCAATTGTGCTGAAGACCTAAGACGGTACTGGACATGTTGGTACCTGCCAAGGTTTTTTATTTAAAGGTCTGTTCAACCTAGTTCACAAGCAATAGTTGGAAGTGAAGTTTCTTCAGGAAACAAGAGCAGTTTCTGAAACATCTTTTACAGCACAACTGTAGATACAGTTTTCAATGAATACCGGCTTTACTCAGTACAAAGTCTCCAACCCCTACTCCAATGTACAGCGCAACAAATGCAGAAATCAGAAAAATAATGCATTTGTGTTTGCAATGTTTCAAATAATTGCTCTTTTCTGTCAGTAAACAAGAATAATTCCAGTAGCCTGGAAACTAATGTATCTGTAACTCTATGCAAAAGATAATCACATTTTACAACAGTGGGGATTGGATCAAAGTGCATTTCTAGTAAAAGATTATCCTGAAACTGATATAATTCTGAGAACATAACCATGCACATAGAGAGCTGACTCAGATAATACTTACTTGCTAAAGCACATATGAAAACCTTTCCAGAGCACAAATAAAATAAACTTATTGTAACTTCTAGAATTGGAGCTCTGAATTGTTTTTTGGTCTCTGACATGTATGCAAAACCAACAAGTACTTCACCGTCTGAGTAATGTTCATGACGTTGCATGAATGCAATGATAGCTTCCTACAATGGCTTATACATAAAGCAGAGCAATAGCGGCAGCTACAAAACACACCAAACATCTGAAGACAAGCCATCAAAAGCAAGGAAATTCTGATTTCTAGTTGGAGCCTGTGACATTTACAGGCTATACAAGAGTACATGGGATGTTATACAGCATTGCGCATCATTATTGTGGAAGTCATTGTTTCCCTCATTAGTGCTCTAGATCTGTACATTACTTCCATTGCAGGTCATGACCTCCATGCTGACAGTCCATCCTTAACTCACCCTTTTGTGCCTAGGTATTGTAGCAAATTTGCTACAGTACGTGACATCTCACACTTGAATTTTCTGCAATATTTGAAGACATGTGTGCCATTCAAATGCTCTACTTATCAACTCAGAGGTCTTCAGACAACCATTAAGAAGATATGGAACATATATCTAAAGTAAAATTAGATGTAATTTCATTTTTAAGTGTTGTATTTTATTATAATATTTAAGTTGTAGTTCTCTGTAGAGCTTTTAATTTTATGTGATAGAATGGCACGTAAATCATGCAGCATAGATAAAATATTCCTAAAATGTTTTTAAAGTTCAATAATCTTTTCTAAACAAATAAAGATGTATACTCAAAAGGGATACGCAAAACCGTAAGCATTTCCATGCTCACTGTCCTCATTTCTTTTAGTATTAATTAGAAACATAACAATATGCTGCAAACATGTTAGCCCTTCATTTTTATGCAATTGAAGATAAATGACTAAAACTTAGCAGTGATACTGCTCTCCTGAAAAACTGTGATTGACACAGCATCATCCTGTAATGGAGCAGTTAATATGCAGACATTGACATGGCAGAGCCATTATGATAGATCATATCAAATCATAATTTGGCTTCATAAATATGTAGAATTATTGACACAATACCTTACAATAGCACTTCCTTTTCTACAATGCCGATATACAGGACTGGCCTTTACAATGAGGACTTTGAAGTATAACATGAAAGGATGTGACTTATGGAGAAAAGGTAATGTTCATGTAGTAGTAAGTCACCTTCTGTTTTAATATCAGAAAATCAGTGCTAAAGCCAGGGAAAGAGATCAAGGATTCCATGACTAGAAGTCTCTTTAATACTTTGTAAGGTTTACTGTCCACATTCCGCGTTTCCCTGTTCAGGAAATTGCTCAGAAATTATGACAATTTTTTTTATTAAACCAGAAAAACATGCAAAACTCATTTTGATTTTATGGTAAGATAGAGAAAGAAGCCTGCTTAACTTACTGCAGCATTTTTCAGCATTTTCCTTTGGTTTTATTGAAGAAATCTTGTGTGAACTTGTTTTATGAAATTAGATTTTGAGGTTTTGTTTGGAATGTGCAAAGAAACTTCTCTAACAATGTTACTGATGTTAGAGCCCAGGGAAATGAGTGTAAAACCAGAGAACCATACAAATACAGCTAGAAAAGTCAGCTTTGCCACAGCTTAAAAAGCATCCTGTCTTTAATACCTATGTGGAAACTCGCAAGGATTTGATCCAAAACACAGAATTCTGATGGTTCAATATTTGCAGCTGCATATAAAAAGGATTTGGTTTTGTGTGTCCCAGTTCTCTTGGATGCTATCATGATATTCACATTAAGTGTCCAACAACATTTCTATTACTTTAGTTATTAGCCTTAGCTTTGGTTTTCACTCTTCTTTCTTTTGTACTTACAATAGGATTAATAACTAAAGGAGAGGATGCTTAGTGGATATAAAGAAGTCACTTGGCTGAACTCAAAAGACAGAAGACAGTGAGCTGACTCACCCCAGCTGAGGGTATGTACATTTAAATTTTACTTTCATGATTAACTTTTAAAATTGTGACAGAAGTTACCCTTTTAAACCAGCGCTATTTATACAGGATAAACAGAGACTATACTGATATACATACCTTATACCAAAAAAAAACCCTAAAATGTATTGTTTGGGCTGAGAACTTTATATTGACTTCTGGTGCTAAGAGAATTTTATAATGGACTTATAAAACCCTCAAAAAAGGGGTTTGTAAAGGAAACTCTAATATACCTTTATCTATATTGGCACGGCTGGGGGCTACTATAATAATCCTTTTTCTTTCATGTGGCCATCTGGAGGCCTATTAAAACGAGTATCTAAAACAGACTCCCAAGTGTGTTGAGTTTGCCAGTTCCCACTAAGTCACTAAAATCAGGGAGTTAGCCCTGCTATAGGGTGAACTGTCAGCTACAGAGAGAAGACAGCTTGAACTCTAACCTTTTACACTGTTAATATGTTGTGTACACACACTTTAATTGTGCAAAAAACTAGCCCTAGGTCTGTTGTGCACCTCTGGGGTTGTACGACAAGATGGAAGAGGGTAGGCAAAGTGAGAAAGGAAACATTGCAAATTTAATGAAGTATTACATTTCAACTGAGAAATATTCTGTTCTGATTTTTACAGAACAACAATAAAATATTGACAATTGTGCAAGAACCTACTTTCCTTGCTCAAGGAATACAAACAGCCATTATATATAATATTTATTTAGTGCTGTGAGTCTTTATCCAAAATATAATGGAAATAAATATTTGAATATGCAAATTATTTTACAGTATACTCTAGTCTCTGTCTTTGTTTCTTATTCAATTAAGATTAGATTAGTACGAATGCACTCAGTAAAACATTTTCAGTCAATGGGGACAGGGTATCATTTGTCCAAACTAAAGTCCTTTCCATACACTCATTACTGATCTTATCCAGTAATGTGGTTGCATCCTATTATACCTGATACATCAAAAAAAGAAAGAAATTAAGCTGCTGTCTAAAACTGCACTAGAACTCAAATCCAGGACCAAATAAGATGCATTAATTGCTTTACTGCTTCACAGCAAAGCCACTCTTAAAACATAATTCCTTAATGAAGTCCGTTAATTTGTTCATGGCAGTACACAAGCTGTTCAAAATGACACAGAATTGCACTCTGTTTTCTAACCCCTGCAGTTTCTTCTGTTAGTCACTCTGCCTTGTGTTGTTATCCCATGGATAGTAATTATTTTATAGTGGCTGTAATTAGGAGAGAATTAGGCTTGGTAAACAAAACCTGCCTTCTCCTGTTAATAGCTAAGGATAATAAATTTGGCTCTGACATTCACTATATTTGGACAAGGGTTGGCCTTCTTCCAGTTTTCCCAATAAGAACTTTATTATATAATTATGCCTTGGAGGAGCTCATATTACAAGGTAATTTTTTTTTGTTAAGACACATATTGCATGGCTTCCAGCCAGCAAATGATATACTGTAATATATGCCTCCAATAAATGTTTTAAACAAAATCTCTCTAAGCAATATTCTGCTGGACCTGCACATTGCAACTCAACAGATATATTTACAGGAGTTTTTCATAATGCAAATTATTTTCTTTTGCTCGCATTGTCCAACATTATAACAAGTGTTTAAAAAGAAGCTTAGGATTATTTTTATCAGCAAATGACATGGTTAGATTCTTAACTTATGATATCTCAGTAGCTTAAAGAGAATTTTCATAGTTTTTATTCTGTGAGTAAAGTCACAGTTTTGTTGACGTGCACAGAAGCGTAGCGACTATCTTATTTTCTATTTTCAGCTTGAATTAAAAAACAACCCTTTGTTCCATCTTTCAGCCCACACACTGATGCATCATCTCCCACCCTCTCCTTTATTTTATCTCGTACCTTTTATGTAAAATACAATTTAAGTTAACACAATAGCACAAAATGCTTTTCAAAGGGAGTCAATCATAAGCTAAATAGGAAAGGAAGGGCTTAAGGGGAAATATATAAAGAAGTAAGTGGCTCAAAAGAGAGAAAGTGTTTCAGTTACAAGGAGGAGCAGACACAGGATCAAGACTGGGAAAGGAGTAAGCAATTAAATTCTGAAAAAATGCAGTAAAAAAAAAAATGAAACAAGATAACTACACAAATTTTAACTGTTTCTCCTACCGCTGAGCTGTCACTGCTAGTAAGATATGGGTAAATAATATACCATTATTAGCAAGTCTTGTAAGATCTGTGTACATAAGCAGAACTGGGTTTACATACTTAAAGACATTAACCAAGTCCAGAGAGATTAAAAATTGCTAGAACAAAAACAGAATCCAAAAGTCATGTTTCCAGGCCATCTTTTCTAGTCACTAAACAGCATCCAGTATCTTCTGTTTTTCTGAATACTGTTTAATGCTACAGGTTAAGGAGTAGGAATTCCTCAACTATGAAACCCACCAGCTTCGCATAATATAGACTGGCCATCAAATGTTCTTGGTGTAAAAATAGAGTATTTTGTATATTTTTATTTCACTCATTTGAAGGCACTCTTTTTTTCCTGAAGACAGGCAGTTCAGTATTGATAACTCAGTATACAATCCCCACGGTAAGAGAAGTCAAAAAGAGCAGGAGAAGACAACTGGGATATGTGCCAAGACAATGATACCTACAAAAGCATGCCAAAGTGCTCTTGCATAGAATGTGACCTATATATTAGCTTTAAAAATACAATGCTCACACAGATTCCAGAAAAGAAGTTTCATTGTCATGCAAAAAATTCAAATACGAAAAAATAAATTATACTGCTTCAGGCATATCTTTAGATTTTTAGGTATATCTTGACACTAAAAAAATTAAAGAACTTGAGCTAAACTCATCTACACTAGAGGCATGCGGTAGACAAATTTCACCCTGCATAAGACGTTTGAAAAACAAAAGGGTACGGACTAAGTACATAAACAGTCATCACAAATAGAAAAAGACCATTAGGTTGGCTCGTCAAGTCTGATTCTAATTTCTTTATGTAATACTGACTGTGACAATACCATCTTCCATGTTCTCTCAAAAATATATTTTTAATTACTCAAACTACAGAAAGTAACACCACTTTCCTTGGGAAACAAATGGCTAAGTATTCCTTATTGTTTCCATCATACCTTGGAGGATATACTCTTTACCTTCCTCTAGAATGTATCCCATTATTTTACTGTTGTCCATTAACGCTTCAAAACTTTTAAATTATCTTTGTTCTTCTCATCTGACTTCCCAGAACTGCCTTAGAAGAGGGTCCACAGATCTGCAACAGCCCATGAGCCTGCAGGGTACAAAGGAGCACCACTTCTACTGATTCACATGGAAATGACAGGGGAGCAGGCTGAGACACAGCTTTTTCAGCAGGAAAGTACAGACCAGCAGTGATTTCACAGTGTGAGCCTGTATATAAAGGCTCTGTTGACAAAAAGGAGTGGTCTCAAGCTCTCTCCAAGAGTTGGAGATTTTTATTTGATGAAGATCAAGTGGCAAAGAAACTTTTACTGCTGTCTTTCCTCCCTCTATTTTCTCCTCTTCCTCTCATCTTTTCTTTCTCGTAAGGATTGCAGAGGAAAGAAAGGAAAATAAAGCTAAAAGAATGTGAAAGGTACTCAAGCTATGTCCTTCCTGTTTCTGAGACACAGAAGGAGACACAGGACCATGAGTGATTGGTTTGTATATAATAGCATTGATTAAGAATTTCTTTTGCCATCCTATCTTAAGTTAACATGATCTCAGTGTCTGCAAGATGTTATATGGTTCATAATTTTAAAATATCGCTTTAGAAGGAGGAGAAGGTGGGAAGCAGACATAATTCTGTCCTATATTGAAAGTCCAGCTACCTGACAAACACTAAGGACCAATAAATGTGCATGCTGCCCTATGATGCACAAGGTGACCAGACTCAGACTTTGATATACAGCCAGTGGAAACACATTCTAGCACCAAAGAACCTGCACCTAAAGTTTCTAGGAATTGACACCATTACCTTCTAAATGTTCTGTAAATTTGGACAAAGATGAGGTGACCAAATAGCCAGTCTCTTCAGAAAAAAAAAAAAAAAATAATCATGTCTTAATTAATAAACAAACAAAATCTATAAACTGTAGGGGTAAAAATACAGACAATAAAGATGAAGCAGACTACTTGCTCTCTCCCTCCTTCCCATTATATTGTCTCTGTAGCACCGCAGCTGTAGTAAAATGCAGAAAGTGGCTTAAAATAATCACATTGCAACTTCCATTAAAGGCAACTCACTGAAATCCTGTCTTAGGGTAGTCACTGTCCTAGAAGAGGTTTGGGAGGAATACAGCCAGAACAGGTGCTCAAAAACCTTCTTTCAGGACTCCACAGCTGCATTTCACACTGAAGAGCTCTGAGTTTAGCCTACGTTGTGCACAGGGCCAAATTATACCCTGGCCAGCACAGGGTGTAAATGGAATATGGACGAATTTGCACACCTATTGTATCCATAATTGAGAGCATTTCTGACAGATCCAAGGATTAAGTATGCTTTGTTTCAACCAGGGTTTTGGAGCTTCGCTTTTTTAAAGGCTGAGGAAAGCAAGCTCAGAGAAGGGCATAGTAAGCAGCAGGGGACCAAAGCTCCTTTTATCATTATTCTAAAATGAGATAAAGTGAAGAGATGGTCATGAAGAACATCAGACATTAAATAGCATCCCTGTGTGCAAATCAGAAGTGTAAACTTTGTTTCAGATAATGGCTTACAGAGGGAGATGGTTTGTTAGAACAAAAAAACAACACTGAAAAAGGTGATAGAGAGACCTGATGGTATCGTTATGAGAAATATCAGGGAATAAAGATAAAATGTTTCATTTGCAAAGTATATTTATAATATGTGTCCTGGTTCTTTCTTTGTTATTGGTAAGTCCTCCTGTGAACAGAAGAACAATATGTGAAGTCTACAGTGTATATTCACTTTTTGGTTTCTGCCAGCAAAGCTATATGAGCTTTCTAGAAAATGTGAAAGCTCTATGCAATGGTGAGGAAAGGTCTAAATAATATCACCTCTAATTCTTCGATTTACCACAAAGGGCTTTCGGGCAACTGGCTTGGTAATATATCCTTGGCTGGATGTCTGATGAAGATGGTCATTTACAAATGTGCAAAATCTCTCCAGCCTCACACTGGTCAGGTCACATTTAAAATAATTGCTTCTACTCCTGACCCATCTATCTGTAAACACATCAGACTGACAGCTTGCTTTACTCTCAATGCCCAATAGGCATGGGGACAGCATGATGCTCTAACAAAGGCCTAACGTACTGACTAGCTTTTGGCAAGTCTGTGTGATACCAAAGAGGAACATGGGTCTCGATGCTGATGATGCATTGCTTGCAGGTGTAAGCGATGTGAGGGAATGTGATTCTTTTCACACATGGTAAGATTAGTGTGTTAAAATTGCAAATGGATTAAAAATTTCTGACTTGTTTAAGGCTGGTCAGTGTCTTTACAGATATCATCAAATGTGTGATTTACTACTATAGGTAGCTAACAGAGATTCTTCTTTAGATCAAGCAGTAGGTGACCGGGGGTTTGGAAACAGAGGACAAAGAGAAGCTGAGCTATCTATACAGCATGACTGTTAGAAAGGTATCTCACATCCAGTCAAGATGCTTTGGTAAAACCATAGCACCTTGGCCAGAGCAGAAGCATTCAGTTTGTAGTAATTACAACATATCGGTCCCTTTTACCTGGAAAAACATTTCTATGCATTTTCTAGGGAATTCTCTGGGGAAATAAATTATTTGGAGAGGGGTAACAACCTGGCAGAAGCACGATAACGTCAGCACTTTCTTTTCAAGCTTCTTAGTGATGTCAATGCTGACACCAAAGTGATATGAGAGCTGGGATCTTTTAGAGGAGGAAAAGCATGTTTGGTTTTGCATTGTATGCCTTTACGCAGAGTAGCAGTGGTCAGAACCGCAGCTTTTCATCTGAACCAAAATCTCGGATGGCAAGTTTGTATTCAAATTTCCTGACTACTTGGGAGAAATCATGAAGTTAACAGAAAAGCAGAGATTCCACACACAAAGAAAAAAGTGATGGTCCCTAAGGATAGAAAGGTTAATACAAGAAGAAAACTGGATTGTGTGAATGCCAGTTTCTGTCCACCTCCCAGACTGGTTCTGAGGGGGATGTTTTCACTTAGCCATTTCTGTCCCTCTGCAAAGGTGAGCAAGATGCTGTTAATAACTGAGACTGTCCCTGATGGTGGCAAGTCTAATTACAAGGAAGGAAAAAAAACCCAACACAACAAGATGGGAGAACGAAAGAAAAGGTTTATGTTTCTTTTCTCCTGGATGTCAGTTCATTACCAGCCTGACACTATAACTTCAAGGGTCATTTCTCTGCAGTCACTAAAATACCAAAACAAGAGAAAAGCTGTGCATAAGCAGAAGCAAAAACCCTAGATCATTACCTTCTCAAAAGAATTTTTACATAAAAGAAGCCTTGTAAAAGAGAGCCCCTCTAACTCATACACTGTTAACTGCATTCCCCCGTTAATGAAAGAGAGAACACATTAACCAAAGACATTGGAAGACACTGGAAAACAAGATTAGGTAAAATATTTTATTTTAAAAAGTTTTACTGTTTTCTAGAAGGGGGGAAAAAAAAAGGTGATAGGATGGTGGTACATGTATCTTCCTACACTATTTCAACACATGCAAGTGTAGCTTAACATGCTTTCTGACTTTGCCTCCCTAAATTTGACTGCCTACATGTTTTGCACAACACACTGTGCACGTGGCTCGGAGCTATTTGTGGGACTCAGATGTGGAACTTCTTTTGTATTTCAGATATCAACAAAAGAGGTTTCCTTCTGTTAGCTGTGCAACTCATCAGACAAATACAAATACAAATCATGTACACATGTTGGTACCCTCACATCAAGAGACTATCTAACCAGTTTTTGTGCAATATATTCTCACAATTACCAAATAAGCAAATTTACTTTGTAATATAGCCATATTTGAAAGCAAGTCATTACTTTCCCAGGTATTCCAGAGATAAAACAAGTAAAGTTCAGACCAATAAATGAATTCTTGGACAAGCTACATTGTTTTAAGCAGTTATTTCCCTGAAAACAGTGCTTATAATGGAAATTGCCAGGTAGCTTCTATGGTAGCAGAAAGCATGTTGATTATCTAGGGGTAAAAGTACTTTACATTCATGCCAAACAGAAGGTGAAAGTATGAAAGTAGTTTGAAAAATACACACATGAACAGCATGAGAACACTGTTCTCATAACATGACAGATGTGTGAGGTTTATCTGCTGTGATACATTACTCCTTCAATAGAGTACGTTGCTACAGAAAAACAAGGTAAAGCCAAAGCCCACCTTTGTTTCACAGATCCTGTAAACTCAAGACCTAAACTGAAAAGAAAACCCCCACAGATATAAATACATGACAACCAAAGTCTGTAGGGCCATGTGTACTGAGCTGATTCATTTCACAACTCAAGAGAGGCTGTGCTCCAGGCCAGGAACCTGCCTAGACCCTTCTCTCCTGACCTTGAGCAGCAGCTTTTATGGAAAACCTGATTAAACAGTTAGAGACAATGTCACTTCATGTTTGGGGAAGACATAGCCAGATACAAGACTTCCTGGTTACTTCAATCCTTGCCAGAGAACAAAGAGCAAGACAAAATGGAACTCGAGGCTTGAGCCAAAATCCTTTGAAATCAATTAGATTCTTTTCATTGATTTCAATGAGTTGTGGATCAGACCACCACTTCCTCAAGTCAGCAATAAGACACTTCCTAGAGAAGGCAGGGGTCCTCAGTTTCACCATTCATTCATTTTGATCTTTCACTGTTTAATGAATCTCTTCATCCTGCTCTTATTCTCAGCTCTCAGCCAGGCAGGCATTAGCAGTGCATTCACTAGGCAGTAGAGCATCACCAGCATCCATCTTTCAAAAGAGACATACAACCGAGGCCACTCAGGGCTATTAAAGATCCCATGGTACTTTTGCAAGCACAAAAATAACAATGCCAGCGTCTTGGCCAAATTCCAGCCTCTTTAATTACATTCTGTCCATCTATATTCCCTCCTTAGTTTCAGCTGGAAAAATTAGCCACCATTTTCCACTATCTTATTAATCTTTTAATGTAGAATTAATTATAACAAAAAGACTACGAGCATAAAATATTGGCACTTACAGCTATAATGAGGATATCAATGCTGTCCATAAAAACCCGAAAATGCACCCCTCTTTTCACAGTAAAAGCATACACCATAAGTAACCATGTAACTATTTTCCATTTGTAAAAGAGAAAAGCCAAAATATGCCTAAATGAAATCAAACCCAAACCACACTAGCATTATGACTGACTTCTTTAAAATAATAATAACTACTTTTACCAAATATCTTGCCTACCTAGCAAAGTTTGGACAAACTCCCCGTTACTATACAACATCAGGGGCTTCCTAGAAGTCTTGACCACTGGGACTGTTTATGTGCCTTTTGGAGTTAGAGACAGGGCTATAAGGTGTCCAGTTGTCTTGAGTAGCTCTACCTAGACTGCTAGAAGATGAGTAGACTAGAAGGTCATACAGTTATTTTTCAGTTTCCCCACTTAAAATAACATATAATTTGATGCAAACGTTCCAAAGGAGTTAAAAAAGAAAAAAGAAAAGGCCAGCGAATTCCGGTTAAAGGGACATTTTGAGAGATTTTTAGTAAACATTTTTGAAAGACTGCTACTCTCTAAGCTATACAAGTAGAGCTTTGGGGGAGGACATCACACAGTTTTAACATGAGATCATTCTAAAATCCTGCTCTTTAAGTCGCTTTAAGCACCCAGGTATTGTTAACTAATGTAAATGATATTCTAAAATATAACTTAATCTGGGTAATTGGGAATGGGTAAAAAAAGATTATCCCTCAGCTCCTTGCAGACACTAAAAATCTAGACAACGTCTTCACATTTTTGTCTTAAGAAAACAGAGACCTTAAATACCATTCTTTCCATGGTATGGTGTGTAATGTATCACAGAGGAGACAGTGGCCTGAGAAGATTGATGGTCTCATCCAGATGGTACAAGTTCTGTGTAACAATTTGGTATAAAGACACAGGATAACTACATCTCTGTGGAATACAGCAAAAGGGGGTTCAACCATGAAAGCGTACAACTTGCTCACTCTTCTAGCAGATGTGATTAACAAGGTGGCTGTTGGCAACAAGTAAAATGAAGAGCACTCCAGGGGGCCCAAAGAGCAAGTCCATTAACTTCATCAGGAACTCACAGATTGAGTTCCCATCTCAGTACAGTCTTAGGAAACAGTGAAATTACATTTAGCTATCCTAATTGTGGGATTCATTGAAAATGTAGGGTGATAGGAAGAGAATTCATAGCTACAAATAAGGTCATGTTGGTATCTTTCTGTAGAAGTAATTTGGTCATTTGCAGATCATATTAGGTCAAGTCACTCATGGAACTATAATCAAAGCTATGGACTGGAGAGCTTCTGAGTGATGATACACGACATGAGATTTTTTTTCAAGAGCCAAGAGAGGAGAGAGAAAAACTAGTGAGGGTCTTGCAATAAGTTCAACTGACCAAAAAGCCACTATTGTTTAGTTGAGCTGAGGGCAGTCTTTATATTATCTGCGTTCTGGTTTGCCAGCAGAAGTGGCAAAGTCCTTTATTTGCCAAGACCTAACAGTGGAAAGCTGATATTTGGGAATACCTAGAAAGAAACAATTCAACAATGATAGGAAATAGCCTAGATTACTTCAGCAGCTTTTTCCTTCAGTCTTCAAGAAAATTTGGGATGAAAAAAAACTTTAAAAAGAAAGGTATTGTTACATGTTATCGGTTTTATTTTCACTCTGAGGTAGCAGTACTGCTTCAATACCAAAATGCTGCTGCTCAAATCATCTGCAAAGTTCAACCATCCTGGAAGGTATCGTATCTGCAGTGTTTCTTGATACTGGCATTGAGAGGTAGACTGAGCAACAGAGCTTTCTGTCTTATTCCTGAATTCCTCCTGATGGTATGTTGCTATACGAGCTGTACCCATTGCACACCACAGATATGATGTTTCTTAATGAGCTGCCCACTTGAGCACACACATGCACATTTCTCTTCAATCCCTGACCTACATGGCTACATTCTTTGGGCCCCAGGGCAGAAGTGGTAGCTGATGATTTCACTAGCTACAGAAAATATCTGAATACTATTTTTACACCTAAGATTATTTTTTTGAAAGCAGACAGATATTTCCACACAGATTTGCAAGAAAAATTGGAAGCATAATGTTCAATTCAAAACTTTTTTCAGTGAACCAAAGTGGAGGCAACTTTTCACCAGGCAGCCCCCAATGCTGTATATACAGCACACAGAAAGTAATTTTAAACAATATGGGAGAAAATTCCCTTCACTAATATAGCAATGCTTTTTTGAAATGCCCAGAATATCTTTTGAATTTTTTTGTGTTAAATTTTCCAGACGCTATACCTGACCAAGTCCTCGGGCTTTACAAACATGGCTAACTCTGTCATCAGTCTTGTGACAAGAATATTCTTTTAAGTATTCAATCTCTCCCACAGAACATTTGATTGCTTTTACCTGTTGTTGGTGCAAGACGTACAGACAGGGAAAACTGAAAGTGTGTTCAGAGACTCCAGTAAAACTCTTTGTTACACAAGTCACTGTTGAATGCTTGATTTAAACAAATAGATAAATACACTTCTTATCATAATCTTTTATAGTTATCTCAATCCTGTAACAAGGAAAGACTAAATAATTTTCAGGCAAGTGAGTGCCCTTTCGGTACAGGTATTATTAAGCACTGAGAAACACCTGGTGCCCTCTTGCTCCCTGGTACTGTTTTTTTCAGCAACTAATTATCCTTGATAATTTGCATTGGGTATGAAGAACTGTTTGGATTCATAAAAAAAAAATGTTCTTTGCAAAGGATGTCTCAAAATTCAGCATGTCCTGTCCCGTCGGTTCAAGTTAAAAAGCTTATAACAGCCCATGGTTCACCCAAACAAGAAAACTCTACCTATCAAATCTAGCTAGCAGGTTATAGACAGAGAAAATAAATCTAGCAGATTAATCTGATTTATGATTCTACATAATTATGAATAATTGAATGAAGCTAAAAGGAGAAAATTCCAAATGAATGATAGAGGGCAGATCAATTCCCAAGTAAAGCAGTACACACCCAATGGCTTACCACAAATTAAATCTGACTGGAAAAACTCTAAAAAAATTACTCTTCTGGCAAGAAACAGAGGTGATGATCTAGCATCTCCTATGAGCCCATGATTAATTGCCAAAAAAGCCCTTTACATATTAATAACTTTGTTTTTTTGATTCTCTTGAAATGTTCTTGGCTATTGAAAACAGAGATGTTTTCAATGCCATAATAATAATAATAAAAAAAAAAAAAAAGTGGTCCTCACCAAGGAAAGTATATGTCATAATTAAAAAGCCAGCTTTAGCCTCATTTCTAGTTTGAGGGTCAGCCTGGATGACACAAGTGGCCATTTCTGGCTGGACTATCTACAAATACGTAATTGGAGTGTAAATTATTTTCACTATATAAATAGCTCCTGATGATATCACAATTTGTAAATAGTGCAGTTTGTTTTCCCAGAAGCAGCTTTGTGCTAGCTGACAGCTCTGAAAAGTTTTTGCATTTGATTATGCTATTCTCCTCTTTATAACTCAAGAGGAAATCACATGCCATGTGCCCAGTATGAACTGGGTCTGCTTTTCCAAATGCTCTGTTACATCCATGACTCGAAAGTGCCTTTAACATCCTTGGGTGAGAAAGCAAGCTGCTTGCACACATACTTATTATTTTTAAGTCTTTATTTTTATGTAGCTGCAATAGTGTATTTCACAGCTGGCTGATGAAGCACACTAGAATTATTTGGAATTCCTTAGTGCTCCTTAACAGGCAATTAAACTGAATATAGAAATGACCATATGTGGTCAGGTGCATTTCTGCTACTGTATTACTCACACTGTTGCCAGCAGAATATTTAAAGACAGCTTGTACCAGCATACGCTGGTGCAGCTGTGCTAATGGCTTTCCAAACTTCACTACTCAAACTTGCCCTAGAGAAGCCTTAACAATGCATCTGTTTGCTAAGATTTTTCCATTAACCTTTCCAATATCATAGCATCTTTCTAACTTGTTTAGTGATTATAATAATGATATGCTGTATAGCATATACCAAAGACCTTTAAATGCACACACAAAGTATTCTAACAACCTTCTATCTTTCTTGAGGAGTAAAATAGTATCAACAAATGGTTCGGAAAGAGAGTATCCTCCTTTTCTAAGTACAGAATACACTGAACCTAAACGTGTCACAGAAAAGACTAGAAAATCCTGTGCTAAGATACTGCAGAAGTTGGCACAACATACGGTGAGATGAGATGGGATGAGTCTCTGGGGTAATAAAGTCCCTCAGAGAGAAATCATCTTCTGTTACCTTGTAAAAATTGCCTTTTCTTGAAAGACTAGAGAATGTTATACCCACCTCCCTTCATCCTCAAGAAGAGACAAAACTGTTACTATTTCCTTGTCTGTTCCTGAGGCAAAAATACACAAGAATAAGAGTTTACCAAGGAGCCAACCAAAACAGAGGGCATTTTACAGAAGGAAGTACAATATACATCCATACGTAGTACTAGATTCAATATAAACATTTTCCTCCTGTGTTTATAAAGAAAGAAAGAGAGAAGGAAAAAAGAACTTATCTACCAATGTGAATATTTTTAAAGTGAGGCTCAGTTATAGAAAAGTATTCCAGAAATAATAAATGTTCTCTCTTTGTTACATGTAGCAGGTTTTTTGAGAAACAGCTGTAGAATCCAGCTGAGTTAGATCTTATCCAATTCTCTGAGACTTGTTACAGGGAAGAAAAGGAAGCACCTATGCCGACATAATCATGGAAACAAATGGGATGGTACGTGGGACAAAGAGAGTGCTGGTCACGGATGGAAACCTGCCCCTTCCAGAGCTGAAGCAATGGGCCAAGGTGGAGGGAGAACGTGGCATTTTGAGATTTGAGCTCTAGATCAAGAAGCCCATGGAGTGCCTCCCCCCACACACGGATGCTGCAGAGGTGGGAGGGCTGCTGGAGGAAGGGATGAAAATGGCTCGAGTCCCTGTTACAGGAGTGAGAACTACTGTTTGGCAAAGCAAAAAAAAAAATTCACAGTAGTGAAATGAGGGCTAAAGCTACGATGTGTCAGTTTGAAGTTTTGTTTCTAAGTTTCTGCACTAAAACTGCCATTGTTGAAAAGTCATATTATATTTGCTTATCTACATATGAAAGTCTTGTTAAGGTTAATGAGAGTTCCTGTTAGATAGGTGATAACAGACTTTTTCATTATTAGTGCAGAACCAAAATGTTTTCCCATGTTTCAGGATTAGAAAGCAGTAGGTGTCCTGAATTCTGGTTCTCTGAAAAGCCCCATGAGAAGTTTATATATTTAGATCAGCAGCAATGTGGAAGCCTTCAGTTAATCATATTTTGATCCTAACTGCAACCCAGATTAATTGGAAATACAATAAAAATAGCCCACTTGAGGATAGGGTGAGGCACCAAGCAGATAGACTTATCACATCCTTTTTCATTTTTGTATCGCTTGTTCCTTATTATTTAGATCCAGATTCTTTCTAGATTTTTTTAAGCTGCAATATCAAATGGCATTTATCTAGGCGTTTTAAAATCACGCCAAGATGAAAGCTAATCTTTTTGTAATCAGTATGCAGAGAAGAAGAGAAGCAGTAGTAAAGCAGTTGCTGCATGTTTGCTGACAAAATATTTAATCCAAACATTTAATTTCAATCTGCCACTGTTCTCAGTTGGTATAATTACTTTAAGCAAATATCATGTAGGAAGGAACAGAAAATAGTCTCAGCTACTGAAATGTAAATAATAAAACATAATCATAATCAAATGTTTAAAGCCATATAATTCAATTTTAGGATCATTTCTGTGGACTATTTTAAATGTTTAAGTGATTTTAAATTATTTCTGACATAATGGCCTATGATACTGCCTATACTGGCAAGCAGTGGAAAAGGCTTAATTCCCTCATCTATTCATACACATCATACTTCAAAGATACTACAGTGAAATTGCACTGCAGTCCATGGAAAACTGTAGACTTTTGCTTCTGATGTCAATGAATATTAAAACCAACAAAAATTTCAGGCAGTGATCATCACAATCTTTTGTGTTTTTCAACCAAATGAATATTAAAAAATTGTATCACTATTTTAAGCTTACTTGCAAGCTGATTACCTCAGACATAGAGCAAAAGAGACTTTTTAGGCTAAAAAATTGCAGGAAATATTCTGGTTTCTGGAAAATCAGGGACTTAAAAATTCCACCACATTCTACCACAAAAGCCACTTTGATTTTCTACATAAGTTAATCAATCCATCGCAAGTCTTATGGCCCTACAAAGTGTTAAGAGTGTGAATAAGGTTAACTTCATTGATGACTAATTCTTTTCTTGTGCTTTTCCACATTCTTGACTCTATTACGATGTTTGTCTATAACACTGGAACACTGAGGGGATTTTAGATACTTTTCTAGAAGTTATATAGGCTTATAATACTTAAATACAATATACAGCTGCAAACCAGATGTATGAGTAATTAAAAACAAAAAAAAGGAACAAGTATTACTCTTTAGTGCTGTTCTCCAGTAAGTAAAATTTACTTTTGTGCAGAGGATCATTACAAAGGAAGAGCAGAACTCCAGTCCTGTTTAAACCCTGATTTGGCAGATTAACTGGGAAAACTGTAATTACTTTGACGACAAGATTTTTTGATTTTTTACATTTTGTAAATAAAAATAAACAATAAAATCATTTTATGTGTCCAAAATATACGAGGAAAATTATTACAGGGGACAGAAAGGGCCAGGGTAAAGAACAGACGAAGCTTGGTTTGCTGCATCTAATTGACTGCAATACTTTTTAACAAAGATCTGTACTATATTTTAATATTAAAGTTTGACCCCCAAAGGTAACTTGTCTTCCCATCACTGTTTTTCCTCTTCAAAGAGGAACAGAAACAGGTAAGAGGGTTAATGTGGACTACAGGAGACCACTGAAAATCAGTCCCTTCCTTTCCTTCAGCAGCTCAGGCCAGTCCATGGCAGACTGGGTGCAGGGGAACCAAGCTCCATACTTGCAGTGCCAATTCCCAGCCATGCTACCAGTCTCTCAGTTCACCTAGACACATAACGCTGTTTGCACGTATAGGAGGTGAGAGAGAAAACATTTTTAGTAGTGGCGTTGAGAGGGAGGCATTTGTGTTTGTTTCTGTATATAGCAAAAGCACAAGTTCACTTCAAAGCAAAATGATGGATGTACTTAATTTGTTACTTATGAACTGTAAGAGCAGATGAGATAATCCAAACCAGGGAGGTTATCCAGACTAATTAGATATAAGAAAGAAATCAGAACCAATCCAGTAAAAAAGTGAACTAAACGGGATCCAAAGATGCTCTCAGAGCCATGTAATCTCTAACATAATTACAACAATATTTTTTGAAGTGAAGTTACAATTGTGTTTACTTCTTAAGCAGACTTGCTTGTATTGCAGGTCAAGCAGGCATGTCAAAAACGGCTGGCTTTTCAGCAGTGATTTCTGTTACTTATCAGGTTTGTTTACATGGCTAAACAGGTAGTGCTCATCTCTCCTTCCTAAACCCAGCACAGAATAAAGGCAGTGTAGCAGGGAGGAGGAAGGTGCAAGCTGACAATGGCAGGCAGAGTTCTTTATTTATTGCTCCCAGCAGGTGTCAGATGCCGCAGTTTCTTTACAACCATCAACACCCTGGGGCTTTTTAGTTCCACATATAAGACAAGGAAGATGGGGGATGGCAACTAACCCCAAGGGATTAGGTACCTGAATCCTATCCCAACTACTAGCAGACTCCAGCTGTGTTTAAATGTTTTTTGAAGAATTTCTGATGTTCAGTGGTTGCTGATTACTTCCAGATTTTAGTTCTACGCCAGTGGAGATCGGCTACAAATAGTTTAGCAGTTGTTGTTAAAAATTGCAATTGCACCAAAGAAATATCTTCTTTAAAACCTGTTTCAAAAGTGTTACAGCAGTGTTTAAAAAAAATAGGGAGAGATAAACCTATGGACTCTTTACAGTGAAAGGAGAATCAAGAAAAGTGTGGGGGAAGGGAGGGGAGAGGGCAGGGAAGAATCTTGAATAGGACAATATTGGCTTTAAAGCCTCAAATTTTCTATGTAAATTTTATGGTGATATTTTAATCTTCAGAGAGATGTTTAGAGAAATGTTCTACTGACGACATTTTCTTTATGTTGAGTTTACCTAATCTAAACGTCAATCTGGGGCTTGCCTAGGCCCTTCCTCCATTATCACATATCAATATTAAAGAATGTGTGTATTTGGGTACATCCTGTATTTGAGTAAGTTAGATAGTATACAATTTAGATTTTATAAAAATGAAATAGAAAGATATTTTTAATGCCAAAAAAAAAAAAAAGATCAAATTCGGTTCTCAGCTGCATACAAATTTCTAGTAAATCAGAGGGCATTCAGTGAGTTGCATGAAGATAAATTAGATGAATCTAAGCTACTTAGTCTAGAAAACGACCAATAATGTGTCACTTGAGTTTCCTTCAGCTTCTTAGGGAATGAAAAGCATAATCACCATATTTATATCTAAAGACTCATTGTTTCATCAACAAAGGAGGCTGGTTAAGGAAAGGAAAACCTTCAAAGACATGACATAATGTATGTAAGTACCTTTTGCATATTTCTCCACTGAATTTAAGACAAGTTTTGAATACAATTCAGTGAAAGAGAAAGAAAGACTGCTTTCTTTGTGAGGGTTGCTTTTTTTTTTTTTTTTTTTTTACTGTTTTCAGGCACGTACATAGTTTTAAGTAGCAGTCAAGGCTAATAGAGACAAATTTAGAAAAATTATTCTTTCAATCAACACTTTTATTTAAAATGGAAGTGCAAAATTTTAATTCATCAGGCAGAGCTCCTTCCTCTAAAGAGGAAAAGGGGAAAGAAAAAAAGAGAGAAACCAATGGAAGATTTTCCAATACTAGGCTATACTCTAAGTGATTTTGAAACTTCTTAAAATTTTGGTAGTAAGACAAAAACACACAAACTAAAAATCACTTCATCCTCAGAAGTGCTTACCCTGTTTAGATAGACACTATTCACGTAGCAGAGTTCAGTTCCGACATGAACTTCTTTTAGTTTTGCAAATGTCCAGATGCAAAGTGTTACAGGAGTATAAATCTTTATAGCAAGCTCTGGGAGAATACAGAACTAAATTATTTGAGCAGGTTATAGCCTAAACAGCAAAAGCCAGATAGAAATGCATATTCACATAGTACAAACCAGATTATGCCTCCATTTCATGGCACTGAGTTTTTTTGGCAGCCTTTTGGCAGTACAAATTGAACATGGGATTAGATTTCAAATCTTTCCTGATCCAACATGCAATGAAGCTGAATGTACAGACTCTTGATGCATCAGCAACACTACTATCTTATTACAACATATGCATTCATTAGAGAGGAGTCAGTCTTATTCTCTGTGAAATAATTTTCTGATGGTGAGCTGTATTATTTGTAGCACAAACTCCTGGCAGCACGCAACATACCACAGCCAGATTGTCCAAGAAGGGATTATTTCATTCCACTACATCATATCACAACCAACTGTACCTCATAGTACAAATGCAACCTTGTCATTGCAATTTGTCACACTTTTTTGTGTGCATTACAGCTCACTGAAGTCTCATGTCCTGCACTGAATAGCCCACTGCCATATAATACATGACACTATAATGAAAAAGGCAAGATTGCAACAAGGGTGGTATTGGTCATCACTTCTGTTACAGAGTTGGCTGTCTCCCAGACTGTGCACATTCTGGAACCCCATCCGGAGCTTGAGCAGGGGGCAGTTTTGCTACCACCACCACACATCCATTGCCCTATTTGCGAATGTGCCTTGCTTTAGTAAATCACTGAACAGCTCAACAGCACATAAAACGTCTGATGTCAACACTTCTTGCTGCTTAGTTATCCAAGAAGCCCATATGTGACTGAAAACAACAAAACCCATATCCCCATTCTCATCCTTGTCTGCCTTTTCTTCCAATTAAAATCACTTCTGCAGTATCAGGAGATGTAAATATCAAAATGAGAAGGCAGGAATGGTTAGGCCTGGTCACCTGGGCAGTGGCTGGGGGTTGGAACACAAAACAAAGTGTAAGGTGCCTGCTTCTCCTCAGGGGCTGCTTTCAACCCCTGCCCTGCAGCCAGGGTGAAAACCCAGCTTCCACCATGCATTGGGTCAAATTATAACTATGCCAGGGGATGGTTGTTTAACCAGGACTCAGTTCTTTGTTTAACTTGCACCGTAGAAGGATATTAAAACAGTGTAAAAACAACCTGCAGCAAGGAAAGGGGTGAAGCTGGGGGCTTCTTGGGATTTTCCTGAAGCTGTGAGTCCCCCTCCAGTTTCCCATCCTACTGCTCTCTTCTGCCACAATGCCTGATGCTAAGCAGATGCGTTACCTTGACCACTGTTTTTCCTAATGCTGAGTACTGTCTCATTGTTCCTTTATATTATCACTGTTTTATCCATCTTTTGTGTACAAGTGTAAACCTTAGACTTACACTGTAGGTTTTGCTGTGCTGTGACTGTCTTTGTTATACATTTGTGAAGTGCTTAACTCTGAGTCTATGGCCTATACGTGCTACTGTTATAACATTATAATTACAGGAGGCAGTACTTAGAGGAAAGTACATGAATTTTTCAAACAGGTATGTGGAAATCAGCGAAAAAACTGAACAGTGAAAAATTATTGATAGTTAGCAGAGTAAGTGAAATACATGACTGAGCAATTGCTTATTGTATTATTTTATATCATTGTAAGAAATCTTTTAACAACCGCTTCCCCACTAAAGAATTATTTCCATCTCGTTAACGTGAAAGCTAACTTGAAAGTTTCAGTTTTGTGTAGGATATCAGCCAGCACAGCAAAACAATGCACAGCAGGGAAACATTTTAGAGAAAACTGAAGTGCTATTCCTGCGATTTCTAACATATTTAATGAATGCATTTTAATACAGCGGCACAGTAGAGATTGAAAAATCTTGAATTTTAGACATACAGAAAATGTTTGTGTGTAAAAACAATATTCATGTCCTACTGCCTCTGATTTTCTAGCAAAACAGAAATTTTACAACACATTTAGCACTACACAGTGAATGTGCTTTTTCACAATATTAAAGTGTTTCTGTTGCTCTTAACAAGCCCAACAGGTGCTTTCTACTGGTGAGAACTTTTTTTCTAATCCTCAAAATAAATACAGGGTACTTCAGATTCAGATCATACTACTTGGCACATTTCACAACACCCTTTCTATGTAGAAAGCTTTCCAAAAGCCTAATTTCAGTTCATTGTCAAAAGATGGATGTGGTACAATAACTCACAAATGAACTTCATAAATGCTTTGAATGATGCAGCTAATTTGACCCCACATGCCAAGTTTTGCAAGACCTCCCCGCTCCCAGCCTGCATAGTGCTCCACGTTCCTTGGCAAATTCAGAGTCCTGACCTAATCACTTTACAGTTATCTCTGAATCCATCACATGGCCAGGCTGCAAAGGACTTGTCAGGGCACTGTGTTTTCCTTCTTGATTCTGCTTCCTTTTAAGTTAGCAACAGCACTTTAGAACAGATGAACATCAATTAATACTAAATTATGACAGCATTCATGTGGAATCACATATTACAACCTCCTTGATGCCAAAACCTTTCACAGTGATGAAAGTTTTACAGTGAATACCAAACACACTTATAATGATTTTGCCGTTTCCTGAAAAGTGTTGCCAATCTACCTTTGATTCCAAAGAAGCTGCACGTCTTTATCTGTTTGAAAATACGAACTTTTGCTCATGAGATCTACACAAAGGCTCTTTTATGTAGGTCAAAGGATGCTTCCCCCATGCCCATTTAATATGTTTTCTGTGAAGTTCCATGTGCTGCCCTTAGGGCCGTGCACATGCTGGCGATATGCATGCAAGTTGCACAGCAAGTTCTTCCCCCTGCTCCAGAATCATTATATCTACAGTTCCATCTGCCCTGTAATGAAATCTTGTACCTCCATTTATTTTTCAAGCATTTTAAAGTGTCACACATACAGTAAACCACAGCTTTATGAATAGGCCCCTAAGACAAGGACACAGTTTACAGGGAACTTAGCGTTTAAGCTATTTTCATCTTGACAATGACTGACACGTCTTTCAGAGAATATTATATATTTAGAGTACTTTTGAAGGTGCTGTACTTAAGAAACATGTCTCATCAATTGGATGAACTACTGAACTAAGTCTTAAATGTTTAAAGAAGGGTCACAAAAAGGCACCCTGCTACAAAAGTGTGCAACCTACACCTGACTAATATTAGACCAGAAATCCATGCAATGAATAATTTTTGCAAGTTTTCTTTCCTCCATTAAAAAAAAAAAAAATCTTATACTTTATCTCTGTATATTTAATAGACCTGGAACTGAAATCTTAACAAAGTAAAAGCCAAACTCCAAGGGGGGGAAAAAAAAAAACCAACTACACTACATTCTTCATAAACTTCATGAGAATTTCCTCAACACATGCATCTCCATTTATACAACAGATCAAGGAAGGCTAGAATCCAATTTCAAATCAAATAACCTCCATATCGATGTGTGGTGTAGTTGACAGTGCACTCTCATCAACTATGTGCTTTCTGTTGGGTAATGTGCAGAATATAACTTAGAGCAGCCATTTGGCAGAAAACTGCTGTAGTCAAATTGAAATAGCCTTTAGTACCTTGGTTAAAATGGAGAGCCATAATGTATGCTTGTCATTTGATGAAAAATAGTGCCTTTAAATTAAGAAAAAAGAATTTCCCATGAAGATACGACACAGCACAATGACACAGATGTCAGGATCTTATTTAAAACTGCAAAGGCACAGAGCAGCACAGAGGCACAATTTGTTAGGAAACACAAGATCATGTGCCAGTGACCAGAGATTTGCTGCTGGATTCTTGTCATAGAGGTAGTAAGAAAATGTGAGTTACCTATGAATTATCTGTAGATAATTGCTTGCTCCTCAATGGAAGTGACACCTTTAAACGGATATCACAATACAGAACAAACATGTATCTCACCAAAAGATGTAAAAATCATATTTGATCACATGCTACAGCTAGTGTAGCCTAATGTAACATTATACATTTGAGAAAAGTACAGTTGTTTTTTAAGCAATGAAATGTTTCTGCAGGCCTATGTAAATAAGGAGTCAGTAAATATAAACACAAATTCCTACCAAAAATAGATTAAGGATGAGATTTAAAACTACTCAAGGTCATGGAAAAATTTTCCACTTGCATTAACACATTCCTTCAAATGCCCAGCTATTTCACTAAATAAATCACATGGCTAAATTGGGGCTCTGAAACACCAGTCTTAAATAGCAGTTTCAGGGAGCTGAAACCCTTTTTTCCTAATCTAACAGCATGCCGGGCTGTTACCACCAGTAGCTCAGCTAGTAGGTCGAGGACAGTGATGCCTCCCCTTTTCCTTGGTACTGGTTAGTCATTAGGGCACATGTAAGCAGCCCATCCAGCTTTGGCTCTCCAGTACCACATGGTGTCGGTGAAGTTGAGGGAGCCCAGCAGAGGCCACCAACAGAGGTAGGGAGTCAGAGCACACGGTTTGCGAGGAGAGGCTGAGGGGCTGGGGCTTGTTTCACCTTCAGAGGAGGTGGCTTCGGGGGACCTCACAGCAGCCCCCTGTGCCAGGGGGAAGGTTACCTGGTCCCAGAGCCAAGCTTCTCACTGAGGGTGAGGCAGGAGAATGAGAATTACGGGTCACAGATGAAATCAGGAGACCAGATATAATGAAAAGAATCATTAAAAGGATAATTAGGGACTAGAACAGGCTTCTCAGAGAAGTCGTGGAATCTCTGTCCTTGGGGAGATCCAGAGCCCAACTGCCCAAAGCCCCACAGCCAGTGTTGCTCCTACTTTGAGCAGAGGCTGGACTAGATGACCTCCCGAGGTTGCCCCCAGCCTGACCTAAATAAGCAGCACAAGAACACTAGAGAGTTTCCTTCTATTATGTGACAGCAGACATATTAGGGAAAGTACAGCGATAAAAGCAAGTAATAGCTGTTTTATTTAAGAATCAGCATTCATTGCTGAAATTTTATAAATCCTTTAAGAAGTTTGTATGTTAAACACTTGCATTTTCCACTTCGCTAACAGTGTTAACATCAGAACATATGAAATTTTAAAATCTGTGTTAATTCAGTGAAAATCTGTGTTAATTCTATGCCATATGCTATGGGCATTCATCCAAGAAAGAGGCATCTCATCAAATGATAAGAGCTTTCCAGATTTGAAGGTTCAGTGGAGAATCCAGTTGACTGGCTACTTAAAGACACAATACCAGAGAGTGCCAAAAGTAAATTAACCTCTCAAGGGCCCTGCCTGCATGTCTTTACTGTGGGAAAGGTCCTCCCTCCCTTCCAATGGCAACAGCGACTCCAGAAGTGTTTGCGGGGGTTTTCATGTCTCCCTGTCTCCCTAACAGTCTCTGAGAAAGGATTATGCTCTTCTTCCACCTTACCCAAAACAATGACAGGAAGAAACACAATAAAGGGCAACAGTGTGCTGGCCAGTGCTACGTGATTTTCTGAAATTTCCCCACTCAGGATAACTGAATGCAAAAGGAGCTGAACAACACTGCCCAATACTACTAGGAGAAATGGCTGCTAACTCCTAGGAGCAATCAGAAGAGGAAGAATTTGAAAGAAGAATGAATAATCCACAGTCTAAAATAACATTTTATGTGATCTAACCGTTAGACAAAGTTTTGTGAGTTATTAACATTGACCAATAACGGAGGCCATCAACACCACATTGGAACCAGTCAGGATTTAAGTGAAGATCAAGAACAGTATGACATTACCTTGCTTTTACTTTTCCCTGGTCAAGCTTAAAGAAGCTGCTTAAGAACATGCGAGTGAAAGCATAAGTTGCTGTACAGGATATGGTAAATCAACAGAACTTGTGGATTTTTTTCTTCAGATGAATAATTCTGTCACTGCATGGTAAATCTGACTAGAAAGCCTAAGTGAAAGTAAAAAAAGATATCTTATCAAAACTGTACAAGTTCTGTACACTTTGATAATGTATCAGTGTAACAAGAAAACCTACAAACTTCCCTATCCTGACTCCAGGAACAGCAAATGAGAGGTCTGATTGGATCTGAGGGGACTAATCAGCATGTGAAAAATCTCTCTGTGTCTGAAGGATTAGAACTCTAATTTAGCTATTCCACAAGAAAACAATTCCCTCTGCATAAGTGGTTTTGGCAAAGATATACTTTAATTATTATATTTTTGAATTTTGATTCTTGACTCCCTGCTGGAGAGGTATGATCACTTTAGACTTGTCAGACTTTTCAAAATTCATGTTCTTGTTTAAGCCTCTATAAATATTACTGATGGAGATTTTTATCTGAATCTGTTCATTACTAACTGCTAAGAGATGTTAGAGATGAAATATGCCTGTGATCTCAGATGAAAGTGTTCTGTGCTGCTCATGGTTAACTCACTAAAAGACACACATCAAACCAAGTCAATACATGGTGGGAAATCTCCAAAGAAAGGCTCTGTAACAAGTGGTGTTGGTAAGAAAGTATGTAACATTTTTGTCTTCAGTGTCAATAGCGTATCAGTAACCGGCAGAACAGTGTTGCCTGAACACATTGTCACACCACCTAAAACCAAGGTTCTGACCCTTTATCAAAATACAATGTCCTATAGATATTTTCTTAATAAGAAGACGCTATCCATGATCTCCTGACCAGATTACATGCATAGAACTTTTTACTAAATTACATATAAACTTTAATATATCACTGTATATTCTAAATATATAGAATTTACACACAGACCAAATTCCTATTCTTGAACTAAATCTATTTTTCAGTTGAAAAAGTTAAATTCTTTTCATTGATTTTATTGATGGTGTAATTTGTTTGTCTGAGGAAACAGTACATGTCCTAGCTCCTAGGCTTCCTCCTTACAAGAATAGTACAAATAACAATAGTCAAATTGGTAGAAAGTTAATTATTACATAGCTATTTCATCTGTACTATAAAATGAATTAAAATTATTGTGATTGTATGTACTCTGTTTTCTTCTCACAATCAAAATGTAAGAAGTCTTTTTAAACATGAAGGAAAATTCAAACTATGAAAACACAAATATTAACAACAAAACAGATAGTGAACTCTTTCACAATATGCAAACTACCAAATTTTAAAATTTAAAAATTAATTTAAAAAAAACATTTAAAAACACACAAACTAATTATTTGACATACAGCAAAGACTACTGTAAAAAAATCATATGAAACAAGACTGCAACTCCAAAATTAACTACTTCACTTGAAGTGTTAATAAAAAAATTAAAAGTAAAGGACAACTACAAGTATTAAAAGAAAAAACAGGCACTTTATTTGTTTATAAAAAAAATAAATACACAAAAACATTGCTAAGTGGAAGAATATCTATATTATAGGAATTCTCTTAAAAGAGAAGAACTTCATTATGAATCCCAAATATTATGACAGAAAATATTTTTTCTTACAGGAAGAGGGAAGAAACTTTACCAGTTCCATAATTATTCATTAACACATTAATAAAAAACAACATTAACTAATATTTAATGTTGAATTCACTGGAAGTTAGGAACCTGAATATCTTTTAAATGTAGCAGTAAATACAGTGATTCTATCAGCCAATGCTTTTACAGCAGGAGAGAGGGGGAGGGGAAAGGAGGGGAAAAACCCAAACCTCACTCTTTTTTGCAGCATTTCCTTAAATTGTCTTAGCGTGAATTGCAAGTTGAATACAAACCAATGTTATTGGCCATTCTGATGGGGGAGGGGGGCAGGAAATAAAAATTATACTTGTGTGGTCCTGTACTTGTTAGTGGGCAAATCTTAGGGAAGCATGCAGCACTGCTTGTGAGGCAATCACACATTATCTGGAGGATTCTAGTCTTTCAGGCTGTGTAAGGTACATGTGAAATTCCATTACAGAGTTTGCATCTCCATCATTTATTATCTACAGAGACAGACTAGCATTTCTTGCAATCGGAGAGGAAAATACTGTGCGGATAACAACTCAATTATGTCTTAAAATTAAGTTTGAGAGAAAAGTTTGTGGACTGTATAGCTCACCCAAGTATTTCTCTCAGAGCCTCCTAGCTCTGAGAAAACAAATTGTGAACACATATTGTGAAACAGAACCTAAATAAATATGAAATAATAATGAAGCTGAAAGATACGTTATATATTTTGAAGTACATTTAGTCATTTAATGTCTTCCTCAATAGAGAAACAACTTCATTTAAGAGATTTCACTAAAACATCGGGATAACAGAGACCTAACAGAGGAATTTCAGAGAATATCTTGAGCATCTAAATCATGCAGTTTTCAAGCAGCATGTCCTCCTTCCTTTAATTATTTTTTTCCAGAATAACAATCACAGAAACTGTAATTTTATTTGGAAAAGTCAGTGCAGTCTCACTTAACTGAAGCTACAGACAATTTTAACTTGGTACTTTTTTTTTCTTTTAATATTTAAAGGGATAATTTTAGGAGAAAGAAAGGGACAGAAAGAACATATTATGATATTTAATTTCTGTTGTAAAAATAGCCCCAAAACAGTAGCTGGTGCCTTTCCTGAAAACACTTTTCACCATCACACAGCTTCTAGGTCAGCTAGAAGTGATATTCCATCATTTAAATGTGATGATAAACCAGATTTCTAAGAACTTAACATTCTGCACAATTGCTTTGTATCCTGCTGCCAGCAGAGCCAGATTTGAGAGAAGATTGTACCCGGGAGAATCCTGGTTGCACTGACCAACTGCAGCCATTCTGGTGCCACCACTGACACCATGGGCAAAGGCTGAACCAGCTTACGCTGACTCAACAAAAACTGTTGAAACGTCACAAAACTGGTACATGCTTTGACATACTAGAGCAGAGACAGTAACTGTACTTTGCTGTTGCAAGTATCCTTAGTTTCATTCTGGCACTGTGTACTCACTTTGTGTTCTGTACTTTCATTTATCACTGATGTGTGAATACGCGATAAATTAAATTGATCTTTTTGATACAGGAGAACACTGGGGCCACAAGTCTCTGCCTGGCATTTGACTGGGTGGTCTGTCAGCAGCAATGTGCCTTCAAGAGTCTTGAAAGAGTTTGCACTGCTCCTCTCCCTAAAATTTGTGAATGGGCAGGCAGACAGCATTGGTCCTCAAAAACAGCAGCTTCAAGTCCTGATTCATCACTAGGCCAAGACTGGCTCTTCCACCGAGAGGGAATGTCCTGCCTGTGCTGGACTCCCGTGATGTCTGCACACAGTGAAAGCAAGGGCAGGACTATACTGGGGGAGGAGTGCTTCCATCTCTGCTTCTACTTCCTGACTGAATGCTCTCATAGAGATAAGCAGACCTAAGCTCAAAATTTGTAAAGCACTCCAACAGAAGTAGGCAATTCTCACCAGAAAGAAGAGAAAAAGCATTTTACATGCTGTGCTAGACTTTTCTAATTCTTGGCTACTGTGTAGCCAAAGCTTGTTTACTAACACACCGGCTGGTTGATTCCACATTCCAGTTACTTGTCATTAGTGAGAGGCTAACTAAGATTAAAGACTAGGGATTTCAGCAGCTGTGATTTGGTGTTTTGTTTTTTGTGGTTTTTTTTTTTTTTTCAGTTTCTTGTTTTGTTTGCAGGGGGTGTGGGTGTTTGTTTTTAGCCATGGAAAAGTTTGAAAAGCTAAATGAACGTGACGTGCTTACTACAGAAACTTTGATTTAGCCAGCAAGGAAGTGTGGCAAGGACTGCGTTTGCTATATCATTGTGTGCTTTCTGTTTGGCTTTGGCAATAAGCGAACCAAAAAAAATAAAACATCTTTATAAAAACTGAAAGGAAAACTATGAACAGAGAAATTACCATACCAGTGGAAATTATCTGCTCTCACATTGTGAGACCAGCTGCTCTAGCCTTCATCATTTGTACGTTTGCCGTATGAAGGGTGAATATACCCCATTATTGGAGCTGTGCACAACCTAGCCTGACCTAAATGCCAAGAAATAAGCAAGTGAAAGTGAAGCATCAGTGGCAAATTGGAATCTAAGGCCTTTTGTGCTTGTTAAATGGTGGAATGATTATAATTGGAAAAAGTGATGTGCATTAGTTCTGAGTGAATGTACAAGAAATGACAAGCGTGTAACTTAATGATTACTTCACAACACCCAGGACTGCCTTCTAGTCTTGCACCGAGAGGCTCAGCCCTACAGCAGAGAAAACTGCATGTCTTCTCCTGCTATTCACGGGCATCCTCCACAGGTCACATGGAAATAACCCTGAAGTGATAAGTCTTGGTTTAGGAAGTCTGCTGCTTAAGCTTGTATAAGTCATTATGACAGAGTGGTTTTTTCTCTCTCCGCAAACCTTTGTCTGTATTAGTAGCAACTGGGCAGAGTCCAGCTTTAAATGAAAACATACACTCGTTTATTCTCATGGGTAGTAAGTATATTAGCAAAACCTCTTCCAATCAACATCTGTAAGACTTATTCGATTATACGCCATTTCTGATACAATTATTTTTTTACATTTCCATTCTGCAGATCACCATGATGGTAGCAAAAGAACAGGAAAAACTTTATCCAAACATACTAATGGATTATTTCAAGCAAATCAGAAAATGAATACTTAATAACTATAAATTAATTAAACCTCTTTTTAAAACTGACAGAAATTATTTCCCAGAATATTAGAAATTCGGTACAATTAATTCTTCTTCCTGTTAAAATAACTCCTGTGTAGGAAAAGTGTTGCCAAGTGTTTCCTGGATGATAGGCATGTGCTTTATGGCAGGCTCATATAAAGATTCAGGGTTAAATGCTCAATGAAAATGTATAGTACATAAATCTACACACAGAAGTGGCAGGCAAAGTGTCAAGAAGCAATCATCTCCAAAGTCAGTTTACCCTCACAACAGGGGCCTTGTCATGGTCAGAGTTAAACAGGCTCTGGATAGGACTGAACTCGTGTCCACATAAGACAGTCAGAACTGCGAAGTTTATCAGGAAATTGGAACTTCACAATTAAGCAACTTAATTGAGCACTCTGATTCTCGTTACATTTCACAGGGAAGCATTGAAGCTCTTGAAAAGCAATATACCAAAAAAACATTCCACAGAAACTTTTTACTGATGTTTATATGTTACTCTAAATACACTGTCTTTTAAACTGGAAAAAATCCCCATCTTCCCAAGTAACTAAGACTTGTTTTTAGTTAAATGGAAAGTTGCAATCCCTTTCTACATCACTGGGTGAGGTCCATTAGAAACATACAAAAACTTAACCTAGGAAGTATTCCTTTGGCATGCTGCGATGATAGAGACCTCAGTATTAAATAAAGGTGATCTTTAAAAAAAAAAAATTATTAATATGACTTCTTCACTCTTGTTTGATATAGATATTGAAGGTCTCATAAGTTAAGAGGTAGCCAAATACTGTAGACATTTTACAGATGTCCAAAATTAAGCCAGAGATTGAATGATTGATACAAGTAACATGCAAGAGTCCCCAGAAGCCTCAAGTCCCAAGCAGGTACTTAGGCCAACTCTTAATATTTTGCCAGCTCTCACAACAGAAGAAAATACAGTCTTATTCCTATGCAAAATCTTCCTTGTTTCTGTGATGGAATGTGTAAGGAACCTGCGCAAGTTCAAAAATCAAGAGTAACTACTGCCTTCATACTTCCTACTTCAGATATGTTGACCTTCCAGGACAGCCTGGAGGTTCCCAGTTTTGCCCTGTGCCTTCCCATGCAATGTTTGGAAAGATGGAGCATCAGGGAAAGAACTGTTCTCCCTCCTTCTTTCATTAGTAATGTTCATTTGAATATGATTTACTATGAAAAAGGATGTTAATAAGAAATGCTTTTTTACATTTATTAGTGGAGAGATAGCCTGACAGTTGGGAAAGAGAATGTATTATAAGGACGATAGTGCAGGTAATATCCTGTATATTGAGTCTAATCACCCATTTAAAGTTAAAACAGGAGTTGTTAAGAATATAGTGAATCACACTGTAATGATTAGTGATGAGAATCACCTAGATAATGAAACTGGTATTGAGAAACAGATTTTTCGGCAGGATGATTATCCTGCAAGATTGATTAAAGGGATAATTGTAGAACAATGTAACCTTTTCCATAATTATGGTGCTGAACTTGTTTAAAGCCATTTGTCATAACAGTGTGGCTCTGCCATATCACAAGGAGGCTGACCACTGATTAACATGATATCTATTACCTTCCAGGAAAGTGAGCTATTGCCACACCTGTACAAGGTGGTTTTAATATCTCTGCATCAAAAGGATATAGAAAAACCACTGCAAATAGTCAGAGCTATAAAATACCATGTGCTTGCACATTTTCTGATCACTGAATCTCGAGGAGGAGTTTTCCATCCCTTTTACTGCAAGATCCCATGAGACTAACGTTATAGCACTCTCTCACTTGTACTGGCATGTTTACGAGACCAGACTGCTTTTCAACAGTTGGCACAGCAAAACAAAACATCAGACAGCTTTAAAATTGTACTCATAGAACTTCCAGAAGCAAAAGATCTGCAGCTGGAAATGCTAAAAGTTCCAGCATTTGAGACATACCTGCAGGAAAAAGCTGAACAATTTTTTGATCTTTTTTTTTTTTAAGTCTTCCCATGAGAAGTTTTAATTAGGTTCAGTGAGACATTCCTCAAGATTTTAAAAAACTCCCTGGCATTCTTTACAACAGCGTGAAGTCTTGCAACATTTTAGCTACACATTCAAATAGTCAAGTGTTAACATGGAGGTGTCTTTTTGTCACTAAGAATGGTGACATTAGGCAGCAGGCTTCTCAAAAGAAACAAGCAAGTATGATGATGCTGACACCAACGAGGGATACAGCATTCAAGGGACAGAAGCAAAATACCTAGTATCCACAAGTCAACTCTGTACATTTTTCTCCATAGACTGGATTTTTGCAGACAATGCTGTAAGTTTACAGATAAGTTTCTCCCTTAGCTTTGTTACGGCAGAAGTGCTTAGGTTCACCAGTTCATGTGCAGACTTTTGAACGTAGGAAGCAGGACCCACAGCTTCACAGAAGACAGCACTCACAGGATGTGTATGAGAAATACAGGTTAAATGGCTGTGAGTTAAAATGCAATCACAGAGTCACGGGGAAGAACCTCCAGCTAATCATCTAGTCTAGTCTCAGACATACCAGCAATGCCAGAACATGCTGAGTTTCTAAAACATCCACAAATGGAAACTCCCCATGCTCTCTGGATAATCAGCACCAGCGCTTTGATACCCTCCCAGTGAAAACATTTCAACCAAGTGTCCCTTCTTTAAGCATCTAGCATTACAGGGTAGATTTTGGCTCTGCTCTCTTGTCTCTCTCTAGCTGCAGGATGCTGCTGCTTCCCCTCTCAGTTCCTTATTTGCCAGCCTAAACAAGCCCAGCCCTCTAAACCATACATCTTAAGTCAAGCATAACAGGCCCTTCGCTTCTTGCAGGTCCTCTGCTGGATCAGCTCTACTTTCTCAATATCCTTCTTGCACAAGGGCAGCCCAAAACTGGATACATTATCCCAGGTGATGCCCAACCTGTGCCAGTGGCATAATAACCTCCATCTGCTAGCCATGCTTCTAATGTAGTCAAGGGTGCAGCTTACTTTATTTATAATGAACCCATACTGTTGGTATCCATCATATTCCCTGAGCTGTTATGCATTCAATCAGTTTCCAGTCCATACTGACACGTGGAGTTCTTAAGTGCGGAATCATTAAAGATTTTGAGGTTTTTGTCAGCCCAGTCTCCCAGTCCCCCAGTTTAACTCGACTGAAGTTCTAATGTATGGGATATCAACGTCTACACCTCAGTGTCCTCTGCAAATTTGCTGGGCCTGTTTTACATCATCGTCCAGATCACTAATGAAGACACTGAACTCTACCAGCCCCAGTATCACCCCAGTATCAACCCTCAAGGTCATACAGAGGCTTCATCTTAAAGTCTGATGTATTATTATTTTTTCTTAAATCTGTAATTCAAGATAAACAGAACACTGTGGTGTCATAAAGCACATTTTAACATGAAAAAAATGTGTCAAGAATCTCTGGATTGATAAGGTGTGGAGTGATAAGGGAAGGGAGAATTTGCTTGTTAACTCTGTATTTTGGTCAGGCAGCCCTCACTACCAGAGATGCAGAGATTTTCATTTATGAATGATGTCCTCTCTGAGGTGCTCAGAGAGAATAAATGCAATGATTGGCAATAGGACTAATAATACATTATTATTATTGGGCTACTATATTTCAAAATTTTAGGTATCACTGTGCGAATGTTTTTCAATTCACATGTGAATAGATTTAGTGAAGGGAGTGTATACAGGCTGCGAAGTTCTTCGTTCTCCTTGTGTTCTTGTATCCCATACAATAATAATTACGGGAATCCACCATCTGGTGAACATATGTAAGATTTGACTCAGCCCAGAGATAGGACAATAAGTGGCCTACTTCAGGTGAGTAACTGTAGCCCCTTTTATCTGCCCAAGGTAATGATGGATTCCTTCCCTCCTCAGGTGGCAGGCTATAGTCCATTAGGGGGCCAGCAAGAGGCTTTATTTATTTTAACTTACCTACGGCTCCTGCACTCATTTGCAGAAGCCAGCGGCAGCAATTCCAGACACTAATGAGTAATGACATGGCAGGAGGAAATATGTGGCACACAGTCAGTGTGTGGCTACGCACCATTTGGTTATGTGCTGAGCTAAGAAGTAGGGAACAGCCTGATGGCGGGGGCTCCCCAAGACCTCCCACTAGAGCCGTCCAATGGATGCTGCTGGAGCAGGAGCAGCCCCTGCACTGGGTAAAGCTACCAAATGCACTTGTGCTACAGAAAAGTAACAGATGACATAGGTCAGAAGAAAACCAAAAGAAAAATAAAAAGGCATATTGGCTCACGCTTAATTGCAGCCAAACCACATCTATAATATCCTAAATACAACCCACCAATTTCCTTTCTCACATTTGGACACAGAACACAAATGCTTTAAACAGGCAAAAAAATAACTTTTCCAGTCAGTTCTTCCAACACAATCCATTCCAGGCATGTGCCTTTGCTGACTTTACACTGGGAGTGTCTGGCATCACATGGCAGGAGGCAAAGGCACAACCTAGTTCACCATTCACAAAGGGCTGGCTGCTGAAAGAGAGTACTCTCATACTACGCAGTGGAGACTGAATTAAAACCTGGGGCAAGGTAGCCTTTTTGCTTATATTACTTCTTGTAATTCATATTTTTAATGATTCCCTCCCGCTGAAAAGGCCTGCCTCCTGTTGTTTCTGCTCAGTCATCCCCATCAGTATTACAGATGGATTTTACCAGAGTGGGAGAATTAGAGCAAGAATGTGATTGTTATTGTTTCACAGCTGATGAAGAACAACAGTAGAAAAGTAGTTAAGAAATCTTATTTTGTTGTCGCCTTTGCTCTGCGAATTTACACACCTACTTCAGACAGTGGGAAATCCTTGCCTTAAGGTTTTCATTACGTTTCTCAAGGGACAAGTGAAATCACTTGGTTTTCACTCATTCAGGGTATCTGCTTCAAAGGTTAAAATACAATGGAGCGTCTCTGAATTTTCTCTGTGCAGACACAGATAGCTCTGCAAAGACTACAGCACAAAGATAGAGAGATCCATAAAACTGACGTTTCTTGTAAAAAATGTGTGTGTGCCAATGGAGGTTTGTTTCTCCTGAAGCAGATGTGTGAAAAATATTGCATGTCTTTTATAGAACAAAAGTGAGAATTAATTTCAAAGCTTTGACAGATCTAAAAAACCTCAATATTACAATTTGTTGAGGAAAATCATCCAACAGCAGATTCAGACAAAGTGAAAAAATACACATCACATGTTTGGGCTGAAGATCTTATACTGCTTTACAACTTTGGTTCCATTGTCACTTATAATAAAATCAGGGGGAAAGACCTTGAGAGATAAGCTGCTTATTTATTTGTTCCTGAAGCTTTGATAGCATGTAGGTTGCTGTGTGATCTTTATAAACTCAGAGGTGCTAAGCACAGCTTGTTTTTGAAAGTCAATGCCAGCAAGAGACAGACTTTTTGTAATAACACCCGGTGAGCTGTGGCACTTGTATACTCATATATTTGTCTGTGCCAAATCCTTACCTAGTCTACATTAACGGAGTTGTTTTGACTTCATGCTGGGGATCTGGCCCAGTATCCATTTCTTGAATATGTATATCCAACTAGGACAGACGTACTCAAGTAGATATTTCTCACCATGATACTAACCAAAAAACTCCAAATACCTTTAAAATAGAAATAAAAACAGTAATCTCTTCTTTTTCCCAAATCTTACAGGATAAAGGCTGATCAGATGAGAAAATACAGGACTTCTTTCTTTGGTTTTTTTTGGTTTTGTTGGTTTTTTTTTTAAGTATCTTTTTAAGGACCTAAAGGAACAGGTAGGAGGTCTTAGAGGAAATTATTGAGAAAAAGATTCAAAGAAATGAATTTGTGTGTTGCCCTAATTCCACATGCAGACTGACCTCAGATAACCCACATTCTCAAAAAGGAAACACTACTTTAAAATAAATCCTGCAATAATCCTCATCAGCAACATACATGAAATCAGGTAGAGGACTTACTGGAAAAAGGGGATTCAGGGTAAATATTTCCTTGCATTATCCTACATCATTGCTGATTTATAGTGTGTGTTTGTAGATGGGTCAGATGCAGAAGTCTGAAAGCAATCCGACACCTGAGCCAGTTTTCCCTCTCCCAGGACAGGTCCCATGGCCCAAGGGAGTTCTCCACTCCTTGGTTTTGCCCTACTAGAGAGTTATGAATTCTAGAAGAATTTCACTCTCAAAGAAGTTAGTGATCTTACAAGAAGGGGCAATAGCAAACTGCTGTACTAACTTGTAGAGAGCTGCAAATACCAGGATAATGTACTGATATATATGCCCATAGGACTTTCACAATTCACTGGTATAAAAAACTGTGAGGATCGGGAAGGTTGGGAATACCACAGCCTGAACATATGTCCTTTCATTTTTAAATTGTCCCATTTTCCCACTTTTCTCCCCACCTGTTTTCTTTTTTCCACTCTGTGTCACATTCTGAACTACACTGCAGTCCAAATACATGATACTTAGGCTTGAAGTCCCACCCAAGCGATGGATAAACTAGAAGGTAACACACTGTTTTCTACACCAGAGGCAGTTTGACACACTGCACTACGCAGGCTGTTAATCTCTTTTCTGTCCTATGAGCAAAACAGTGATTTAGTTGTATAGTGGAGATGCAGCTACCCAGAAGGAAAGAACTTATACTGATGACATCAAGCACTGGCATAAATGCACATCACCCTCTCTTTCTTCTTTGAAATGATTTTTTTTTGGATTGAGTTGGCAGGGTAATATTTTCTTGGTTTTCTCTTCTTTGTGAGTCTGTGATAGATTTCACAAGAACAAAGCAATTCTGTAGCACTTTTATAGCCAATGAATTGAGGAGAATGAGGGGTCCTGTCCATTTTAAGTTCAAAATAAGTATGAAAAATCCACACATTCTCCATAATAAAGAAAACTAGCTGTCCCCATAGGTGCACAAGAATTTCCTACTGAAGAACACCCGTAGTACATTTTTGTCCTCTATGCCTCCTCCCTTATATGCTGAAGGAGATATGAAATGCTGAAATCTGACTTCTAAGGAAAATTCCTCTAAAAACCAATGGGTAAATTCTACATTTTCAGTCCTGAAGTTTTTACTCCTACTATCTTCTATTATAAACTTGGGGGCTCTGTTGTACATGTAAATAAATATTCCTTTCTTAACAGTGGCAATGAGTTTGACTTTTTTTTTTTTTTTTTAACAAATATTTCCTCCTATTTTAGATTTTCCATTGTTCATTTAAATTGAATATTCCCTTATATCAAGTCAGAAGATGCTCCTAACAAAAGCACACAACACAAAGGATGATCTAGAGACAGGTATTTCAAAGAATAGTTTTAGTGTACATACTTTTTGCATGTCTTTTCTGATTTCTCTTCTGTGCTCAGCCAACAACTGATACATTTCTCTCTTTCCCTGTGTAAGCATATTTCAGCTAAACTTAAATTGGGCACTTCTATAGACTCTCTCTTCTTTTCATTATTGATATCAAGACCCAAATGGCCAGATGAGAGCACAGTAATCCAATTGAGACAGACATTTTTAGCATAGATTTCTAACTTTTTTGGTGTTACTTCACATTCCATTCCACACGCTTCCTAACAAGATGGAGGGGACTGTTCAGTCTCCCCCCAGTCATATACTAATTCCTGCACTGATACCATTAACTAGAATGTGTATGAATAGTTTTTTTTTTTCTATGTTCTTTAGAAAGAGTATTTGTTTTGTTTATGAGCAATATATAGTCCATATGATACACTAATGTCTATTGTTCTGATTTTTTGTTTTCTCTCTACTGAAATTCTCCACAACTGTGTTTCTGGAAATAACTGACCAACTGAATTTTCTATCATACCACAAAATCTGGCTTTATTCAGTACTGTATGTGCCTTTGTTTTGCTTATTCCATCTGCTTATTTTTCCAGCACATAAAAAATATTACTAAATTTAACAGAGAAATTTGAGGCACCTCTTACTCATTTTCCTAGCATGAAAACCTTCTAGCTAATTGCTGATTCATAAAAATACTTTGTCTTTCTGCACATATCTGTAGTTTCTTCTTTAACAAACTAACTTTCATGAACAGCTCTTGAGAGCTTATTTAACATTTCTGTAAGGCCAAATTTCATGTCTGTGAAATCCCCTAACCTGAGATTTTAATTTTCAAATGCTAGAAAAGCGAATGGCATGGTCTACAAACTTACATTTTTTTTAGGCCTACGTCACCTGGCAGTGACTTTGAGAAAAGAGCCTGCAGATTCCCTGTCGATGCATCACTGTTTTCCTCAAGACATTGGGAGAGCTCAACAGTGGCTATTCCCTCATGACAAACTGTCAGGCAATTAAAAGAAAATACAAAAATCACCAAAAGGAAACTGTTAATATTTCTGAAATCTAATGTCAGAGAAGGTATGGTTAACCAGTCTGTACATGCTTTTTAAAAACTGTTATTTAGAAATAATTATATTAAAGAGATTGTTTGAGTCTTTTCTTTCAGCATTAAACTCAGCATGACCATGTGTGAAATGATCCATCAGATTTCATCAAAGTTAAGAATCCCATATGGCTTGTACTGCCACAGTTTAAAACTTGCTATGATTCAAAATATGTCTACACTGTTCCTAAAGAAATATTTGAGCTAGATTACAACTTGCTTGCTCGGTGTACATAGCACAAAACCTACCTGAGAAGCTGGGTGAAGGCCTAGGCTTTGTACCACACAGAAGCTCTGTGTTGCCAGACCTGACAGCAGGTCCTGGGGTAGTTTGTTTGCAACTGAGCCCAGGCTGCCTTGATGTATCTGAACCGCTACCTTGATGGTAACATCAGCCTACCTGTTGTAAGCCCTAAGCATAAATAATTGTTAATGTACTGAAATAGCACATGAATTTGAGTTATTGCCTGTGTACAGACACATACACTTTACAAACAAGTAAAAAAAGTATTTCTAAATATTCAATGTGTTTTCTTTTTTACTTAAATTGAGTTGGTATTTGGGTTGGGTTTTTTCCCCCAGTTCTGTTTAATGACTATCCTTTTCAAAGGAAACCTGATCTTAAAACCTTAAATGAGTTTCAAAGTTTTCAGCTTAATATCTAGATCTTTAAACCTCCATATATGAAGACCTTTATATGAACTGCACTCGAAACCTCATTTTTGTCTTGTCTTAATTTCTCTTCCATGTTGCAACTTCCAGGATTTATGTGAGAAAACACCTCCTTTCAGAAGATGCTCTTGAGTACATTTTATTTCCTACCTAGCTCTGTTCAAGAAGTGTAATATTCTACAAAACACTATGATTACACACATATTCTGCAATGTAGTATGCATCCCAGCCATTGGAGATCCGTCTTTCAAGGGTGCGAAAGATCCAGGATAAAGGAGATAAAAAAAACCCCAGTAAATAATTCAGGCATTACAACTTAAAATGTTGCAAGAGTCATTGATTTAGTGAGAAAAACTTTCAGATAAACTCACTTTTATACCTCTTTTCCAAGAAATCTTAATTGTATTGTCCAACAACGTAAAGGTAATAACATTTCTTACTTAAACATATTACTAACATTCTGTAAGTAAGCTAGAATCAAATTAGTAGTAATTTAAATGACTGAATATTGCATCCACTAAAATACCTGTGCTTAATATAGCTTATATCACACTGACAATGTACGTTTGTTCACTTGCGCTCTCTGAACAGATATTTATCATACAAAATCATGTATTAGAACAAAATAATATCCTCTTCACTTCCTGAACTACTGTCCAAAGTACAAAATAACATAAATGAGAATTCAAATGTTCTCTTGTGACCAGTTTTGCTGATTATAGTACCTCCTTTGTTTCAGAAAATGGCAACTACAGCTGGCATAGGATGTTAAAAAAATATGTGAAAGATGCTGACATACATGTTCTGAGCTGAATTGTGCATTTCTTCAGCAGGCTTCAGTGAAATTTGTTATGGACAAGTTACTCTAAGATGAAAAGGCCTTGGGGTTGAACTAGATGACCTTTAAAGGTCCTTGCCAACCCAACCCATTCTATGATTCTATGAAATAAATAATGCATGTAAATTTCACATTTTATAGTGATAGGAAATGTAAAATTATTGGCATTTTATTTTATAAAACAGAAGTATTAATAACATTTTTTTTCAGTACATAAAATGATAATAAACAATTTTTGCTCTTCTTTTCTACCACTGATATTTAGTTCTTCATCAAAATTTAGAGGAATAAGGTCAGATATTAGATGGCCATTCTCCAGACAGAACAAAGACTATGACACAATTAATTAATCATTCATTAGATTGTGATATGATTAAAGGTGAACTAGAGTAACAACAATCTTTAAGACTGCCTGTTGTAAATCAACCGATTTCCATGGGAAAAAAATAAAATTAAAACCTTTCAATAGTAATTACAAGAAACACGCTTCCAACGTTTGTAAAATAGAAAAAGAGTGCCTAAGAAAACACAAATATAAAATGACAAGATCATGATTAATTTCAGATTATGTGGTATTTAAAATACCTTTCACAGATCATTTATTTACAACAATCTCTGTTACATTAATACACAAAATTAGGACACCCAAGTCCTATTTTCCACAGACTACCTGAGAAACAAGAAAATTACCTAACATCACTTGTGCCATTTCTAGTTTCTTATCTGAAAATGAGGATGATACCTAAGTGCTACCTTTACAAAGGTGTTAGGAGGGTTAGATAAGTACCATCTATAAAGCCCTTTAAGATCCTGAGATAAAAAGATCTGTAAAACGTAAGAAAAGCTCTATATAAGTGCAATATTATTACTGTAGTTCTTGCTATGTTTATATGTTTACTCTCCTCTAGACAACATAATTCTGAAGAGATTTACATTTGAACTTTGTAAGAATTCTGTTATCTGTCTTTAGAATTGCTTTTAAGGGCTCTGTAGAGGAAAGGCAAATGCTCACAAAAGCACACTCAAATCTTTCTGAGGATCACATCCTGCAAGACATGCAGTGTCTCTTGAGCAGCACAGAGCACTCTCAGCTGACCGCAGTCATCACATGACAAAATTGTGCCTTGGATTTCAGGAGCCAGCATTTCTATGAACAAGAATCCCAGCACAGAAATACACATAATTCTACTTTTCTTTTTCAGTTGCTTGTTAGAGTCTTATGGATCAGGTGAGCAGATGTAGTTATCGAGTCTACTGCCTCGATGCTCAGCAGAATACGGTTGTACTCAGCCAAGGACAGAGCAGGACTTTTTCTCGTTACTGTCAGTGATGCTGCAAACCAGCATAGAGAAAAAAAGTGACCACATGTCACTGGAGTTATTTTTTTCAGTGCTGGACATTGTGGACAGATTGAACATCCAACTGCCTTATCACTATGTCCTTTTTCCCTTTGATTTCTGAAAAATCTTAAGGACATTCAAACAGTTCTATGTAGTCTTTTAATGCTATTCCTATCCTGAAGAATGAGAGCATGGAAAGTGGGACATGGATAAGAAGGAAGGATGGATAAGTAGGAAAGGAAGCTGGCATCAACTTAAACACAAGATTAAGAGAGTCAAAACTTTTCTAAAAGGACAAGCTATTTTAGAGCCTAGTCTGGTAGCCTTTGACCAGGTATTTCCTGAAGCAGCAATGGAAACAAAAGGACTTTCAAAAAAAACTAACTGAAGCAGCTATGGGGAAGGAAGAAAAATGTTATTTTTGGTCTTGAGAGGGAATCTCCAAATACTTTGCATACTGTGAAAATCCTTGCCTCAAGTTTTACTTAAAGAGAAAATTGCTCATATCTAAGGTTCAGTAAGCCCTCATAATTGAGGGGCTTTATATTCTCCTCCATTTCTATGAAGGATGAGGCAGTTTTGAAACAAATGGATCCTGTGTATAACATTTCCATTTGTAAAAAAAAAAAAACCAACCCTTTAGTCTTCTGAGTTTTTTCTTCAAAAATATCTTTGGAAAGAATGCTACAGACCTTGGAAAAGTAGTTGCATCAGAAAATATTGTCAGTGCTAAGAGCAGAGTCTGGGACACAGTGATTGTCTGTCACCTGGAGGGTCAGGGAAGATGGGCAAAAGCTGTCTCTGAGCAGCATGCTAGGTTTTTGGGTGGTGGTTTTTTTTTGTTGTTTCACTTTGTTTTTTTCCTCCATTATTCACATTAGAAAGAGGGTGTTTCTATGTCATAAGGCAGGCCAAGAAAATAGAAAAAAGTTTCTTGCCACACTTAAGCTGAGTTTTAAGGCCTTAAGGGTATTCACCAGTAGGGAAAATTCTTTTTAGGGCAATCTTGGCTCCACAATGCTCTGAATTGATCCTTCTGCATTATTATGCTCTGTTTAAAATCTAGCGGATCAAGGATGCAGGAGGAAGTGGAGTAAATGAAGCTTGCAACAGGCAGTAAAATAAAAAATGGTCATAGTTCAAGATTATTAACTATTAGAAAATTGCTATTAAAAGTCATATTTTTAAAAACAGCTTGTGGCTTCATTACATTTAATGTTTGCTTTACATTCACCATCTTGCTACAGTCCTGGTTAGCTTCTTTCAGACTTACTTTTGGTAAGCAATTGGTTCCTAAAATCCACTACTATGCTGCAAGTTTGTGTTTGGAATTTTTTTTGGGGGGGGTGGGCTGGAGTGGGGTGTATGTGGGGTTTGGGGTTTTTTTTGTGCACCCTCATTGGTCATTTTTTCCACATATATTCTCATTTCACTGTGAAAAAGGATAATAAAAATTGAAAGGAAACAAAAGGGAAAAAATTCACACCTTGTGTTGGGGGTTTTTATTTCTTTAGTATGTAGATGATAGTGGATAAGAAATATGGAAAGTGAAGTCATTCCAGAGAGTCAAAAACCACTATTCAGTCAGTAAATCAGGAAGATACACAGCCAGGTGAATGGTATCTCATGTGTACCAACATGAAACCTCTGCAGTGAAAATTGGCAATATTGTTAAGTAGGTCCTTAAAATTAGAAGCGTCCATATTTATGGAGTTTATATGTGGTTAAAATGTCTGATTTAAGACAAATATATAGTTGACAATAACAGAGTAATTACAGTTACTGCTTTAATCTGGCTGTATAAATCATCATGAGTCAACCTACAGTAGCAATAAAAATAAATGATATTGTTTTTGGTTCATTACTGCTGATCTAATAAAATATAATGAATTAAAAAAATTCCTGAGTGAAATAGTCTCATAAAAATAACAATTTACTAATGGCTTCTTAACAACTTACATGAATGCAATACAAAAGAATTGTATTTTTAATAAAAATAACCTTTTAGCATGAAATTATTTTAATTTTATTCCAGTCCTCGTAATATTTTTTTCCAAAATGTTTTTTCCCTTAGAGACTGCCTCTTCTCCATAATTCAGATTTCACTGATTTAGTAAATGAGACAGGAGGGGGAGGTTTATTGACATAAAGATTTAATGAGCAAGATTCATTCTGAGAAAAAGTTGTAAGATCAGATGAAATGATACTACTCAGGTCAGAAAAGAGAGAAAACTGTGAAATGCCCATATAAAATGTCCTGAAGCAAGCTTCTTCCCTACATGTCCCTATAGAAGCAGACTTTGAGCAGTAGGCTGCCTGCCCATACTCTCTTTTCACATCCTATCAAGAGAAAACCAACTTTATTATTTCCCCCCAAACCCACGTGTCAACTGCAAGAAACAATATACAGCACTTTTGAATGACTCTCCCTCATTAACTAGACCCATTATCTCTCTGTTGTAACAGAAAATTTGCAGACACCTTCAGGTGCTATAATACCATTTTTAGGTGAGATTACTTGTTCAAAAGCTTTTTTTGAATCCTGCATCAGACTGAGCTGCCTGAATACATGTGATGAAGAGCACAGTGGCTGTATCAGCCTAGAAGGATTAAGGCCTGTGTCCACATACAGTCAACCAGAGCCACACACCAGCTTCAGCAAGGCTGTTTTACTAAGAATCAAACCCTCCACTCCTGAGGCTGGCAGGCGTAGGCCAGATTATCCAGCCATACAAAATAATGTTGAAGTTAAACCCTAGAGGTTTTCCCACTTAATATAGTCTCAGGAGCTGGTAACAGAGTATTCAGATGTTTCGGTTATATTGGAAAGCAGTATGCAAATTGCCTTTCTGATGTTTCTTTATAAATCACATCACTGTTACAAGAAACAGCTTTTATTTTATCTACATGTCAAGACTCCACTTAAGTATTCCAGAAGCACATAATCACACTTCAACATACCCAGAAGTTTGCTACAGTAAAGTCTGTAGAAATGGCTCCGAAGTGTAAGTATTCATTTCCAGAATCCAGTTGCGAAACCAGAAATCACAGGTGATAATCCAGGCTCCCGGTGGGAGAGGATATTATGAATTACCTTGACACATAGTAATCATTGCTAACCAGTAATGTACACTCAGTAAATGTTACTAACATTGTTAATTTAAAAAAAATCAAATTATTGACAAATATTAAAGAAAAAAAATAGTCTAATGAGATAACATTAAGGAGAAATGCCAAAAAAAATTGTGGGTCTGTAGAAGACAAAACCACTGAAGCACCAGAGCATTCAGAATTAGTTGGAAGCTTAAATTCTTGTAGAGCATATGAATTGTTCATTTCCTGCAAGGAAAGATTTAGAGACCCTCCGGATTAAGGTAAAGCAGGGGATCAGCCTGAGCGCTGTAACCATGGATTTCTACATGTCTGGAACAAGTTATTTCTCAGTCCCTCACTGACACCTAGTCAAGGATGGGGAAAGATCAACAAACAGCAAAAAGTGGAATAAAGGCAAGTGTTTAGGAGGCTAGTGAGAAATCTAAGTAAGTGTAACAGGTCAACCCATGCAGAGCTCAGCAAAATCTCTCTCACTGCCAGATGATGTGCATGCAGGACTGGGCAGCAAACTCCTGATACCCATTAGTACCAGAAGCAGTTTCATTTTATCTACCATGGTAAATGCTATCACATTTTGATTTCTGAGAAGACAAAGAATACATAAAAACTCTGAATATTCTCTGTGAGGGGGATACAAGAACTCCACAATTTACAGAACATTCGAAGCTAAAATGACAGATATCACATTCAGATGAACCGTTGCAATAACTGCTGTATATAACATATACCGTGTATGAAAAACCAGGGAACTGCAGTCATCAAACAACAGAAGAAAAAAGCAGAAAAATTCCTGGAAAGAATAGTTTTTTACTAATGGTAGAGCAGTTACCCTCTGCAAGCTCTAAATACCATGACAGTTCTGGGTAAGGTTTTTAGAGGGAAGCGAGGGATTTCCAGGGAATGAGTAACTGTCATTCAGTAGCATATGTCCCATCTGCATTTTTTTCTTAAAAGAACAGAAAGATATTAAAATTTATCAAGGCAGCGCACCGTTAAATTGTGAAGGCCCATTCTTTTGAACACCTCACACTGTTCTTACACGAACACGGGCAGGGCATATGGCGCAAGAATAATTCTTTATTTAAGGATCTGAAGTTGCTCATATTCTGAAATAGTCATGTATCTTAGCAGTAAACTACGAAATCTACAAAACCACAGCATATTCTGGCTACATGAACAATTACTTACTTTGCCATTTAATAGAGATAATAGAATTGTTGGAAGCAACAGGATCAAGGGAATTAGAGGAAATGCTCATTAAAACAAATTTAAAAGGTCTAATGATTAAAATATTGATTAATTAGCCAAACATTGATTAACAGTCACACTTTATCAACTACAAAGGTTCTAATTACTGCACCATTATTCCATAGATTGACCTGTTCTCTCTTGTCACTTACAATGAAGAACAATTTTTATTAAGTGGGTTTTGGATTTTTGACCTGTAAAATTTTAATAGGGAGTGTAAAGAGGGTGTCGTGTGTGGTTTGGCATTTTAGTCACTGAGGGATTCATAGTTACTGTCTCTACTTAACCAAAGGCACAGAAGTGCAAGAGGGATGTGAATAGTCAGAGATTAAAGTGTGTGTGTGTCCTTCCCAGTCATGAAAGAGATACATTTGAAACTGCTCAAAGTCTCCTTCACTGAAAGGAGAAACCGTATGGTGCTAAACTGTACTGATGAATAACAATAAAATGTTTAAATGGGGCACCAGGACACTGACCAGCCAAATCCTGTTTGCTAAGATACACAATAATTTAAGTATAAAATGAGAATCTCCTCTTAACTCCAAAGCAACCCAGGCTACCACGGAGATTTAGCTATTTCACATTTAAAACAAAAAAAAGACAAACAAACAAACAAACAAACAAAAAAGACAAACAAACAAAAAACCCCAACACAATCCACAAAAAACAGCAGCAGTCAAGACCAAATACTTACAGTAGTTTATCTACCACAGTATTTCCCACTACAGCAACATAGGTCTCAGAAAACTGCCTCACACTTGAAAAATATTCTCCAGAAAAATTTATGGATGTCTCACATAAGACTATCTTGCTGATTTCAATAACTGTCCATTTAAATCTGTTGATGTAGCGTTTAAACCTTGCTTCACAAAAGAAAGAGGCTAATACACACATGGGGTTACACTCTCAATATAACTGTCTGAAAGTGATGGTCTGGATTTACTCCTGATGAGATCAGCTCTAAGGCCAGAAAGCAGATTTATAGTGTGAACATAAATGAGCATAGAGGAGGGAGACCTTTTTGATCATACATATGCTTGTCAGGCAAAATGTGCTCAAGACCTCATTGCCAAATAAGCAACAGCAAGTAAGTCCCTTGCAGCCAGTGGAAAATGACATCAGGAGGACAACTCTGAACAGATGCACCAGGCTGACGGGTTCGATAGCCAAACCCTGGTAAAGGGCCAGGAAAAAACTGGCACTCAGGTGCTAACACAGGAGCTGGGCTGTATTTCCTTCAGGCTAAACTTATGGGTCTCACAGAGAGGCAACAGTTTAGAAATAGCTGTGTCGTTCTTCAGCAGCTTAAAGTAAAAAGAGGAGCTAGTGCCATGCCAAGGTCTGAAATATCCTACTACCTCAGCTTCTGCACACTAAGGAAATAACTGCTTCACACGGATAGCGGTACTCAACAGCAACTGAAGGAATTAGCACTATAGTAAACAGGTAGATGTCCTTGGCCTTTCCACTCCATCCTTCTGTTACACTGTATGTTTTAACCAGAACAATTCCTTTACTTCTACCCTCCACATCAGCAAAATAAAAACTATTTCATTTCCATTATACACCATATGGTCTCCTGATCTGCCTTCTTGATTTTTTTACACCAGAAAAGCTGTTATACTTATAATACAATTATAACTTAAATCCACAAAGACAGTTTACAGCATAATCAGACAAGTCTGCCTGTGTGTTATCCTGCTATGCCAAGGTTTATGGGTTTTATGAGGTTACTCAATGAAGAGAAGAAGAAAGAAAAAAAAAAATACCCAAGCCACAAAAAAAAATCCAAAAAACCCACACACTTTCTTTAGAACCCTTCTCCTTCCCTGCGTTTATACATAACCAGTCTTGCATCAATACAGTAAAAAATTCCATGTAAGACCAGCTAAAGGGTGTTTTAGGGTAAAAGAAACCAGGTATTCCTCTTCTGGGTAAGCTAAGTTACAGTGCTCTTTAGCTCTCTCAGGAGTGACACCAAGAGACAGAGCAATTTAATGGCCACCATAGTGCAAGTCAGATCACAGACTTCATTTTAGGGTTGCACATGGAGACCAGATTCAGCTGTGGCAGGCCAGACAGGAGGAGCGGTTTTAAGGTACCATGAGAAGGTTCACCTCAATAGACCCCCCCAGGTATCCCAGACCAGCCCTGGCTAGTTGCTGCTGGGCGTGCCGGACAGGTCACTCTCCACCCATCCACATAGGTCTTCTCACAGAATAGAATCATAGAATCAGTTAGGTTGGAAAAGACCTTTTAGCTTATGAAGTCCAACAGTTAATCCAGGACTGCCAAGTCCACCACTAAACCATGTCCCTAAGCTCCGCATCTATGCATTTTTTAAATACCTCCAGGGATGGTCATTCCACCACCTCCCTGGGCAGCCTGTTCCAATGCCTGACCACCATTTCAGCAAAGAAATGTTTCCTTATATCCAATCTAAAGCTCCGCTGGTGCAACTTGAGGCCATTGCCTCTTGTCCTGTCATTTGTTACCTGGGAGAAGAGACCGACCCCACCTGCCTACAGCCTCCTCTCAGGCAGTTGTAGAGAGTGATAAGGTCCCCCCTGAACCTCTTTCTCTCCAAGCTAAACAACACGAGTTCCCTCAGCCACTCATAAGAACTTGTGCTCCAGACCCTTTATGAGCTTCATGGCCCTTCTCTGGACACACTCCAGCACCTCAACATCCCTCTTGAAGTGAGGGGCCCAAAAATGAACACAGGATTTGAGGTGCAGCCTCACCAGTGCCAGGTACAGGGGGACAGTCACTTCCCTTGTCCTGATAGTCACACCGTTTTGGATACAAGCCAGGATGCTGTTGGCCGCCTTGGCCACCTGGGCACACTGCTGGTTCATCTTCAGCCAGCTGTCAACCAGCACCCCCAGGTCCTTTCCAGCCATTCTTCCCCAGGCCTGTAGAGTTGCAGGGGGTTGTTGTGACCCAAGTGCAGGACCCAGCATTTCTTTGTTGAATCCCATACAACTGGCCTTGGCCCGTTGGTCCAGTGTCCAGATCCCTCTGCAGAGCCTCCTGTCCTCAAGCAGACCGATATCCACCCCCACACCCCCCAACCTGGTGTCACCTGCAAACTTACTTCTCAACTCCTTCCATACCATACTCAGGATTGTGGAAGCCGTTGAGGCAAACCAGCATCTTTATAAGGTTCATAGCACTGCACAACCACTCCTAACTTACCTTTTTCTCCTCTAGGTACAACTTTTCAAGGTTAACGTTACTTCAATGTTACTTGTAAAGGATAGGTTTTGTGTGTGTGCTAGTAATTTTATACTTTAAGAATGCAGCAGAACTATTTGCCCTGGCAGTGATGCAGCTTCTCGTCACACTAAGAACACAATAATATGATCCTAACTGGAAAAAGACACAATAAAATCAGGATTTAACAAAGCATCCCTTTGCCATCATGATGGGATTCACTGTCCATAAGGTTGATTTTATTGTGACAAAGTGCAACTATTGCTTCAGTGTCACAGCAAATATCCAGAGTCACATGTGTGCAATATTAAAAACTTAAATCCCAAATTTAATGAAATATTACCTACTTCTTACAGGTAGCTCCAATACACAAGCCTTCACAGAGTCTTTGCAAGCCGTAGTAGTATACTGAATGTATAGCAAATTTAAGTCACTACTAATGCACCAGTAAAACACAGAAAAACTGTAGCGAGCAATCAGCAAGACAACCTCTCCACCTAACGGTTCTTCCAAAGCAGAAACAATAGTTCTTGTTTCTGAAGGTAATAGGGATGGTTGTAAAAAAATGCCTTAATAGCAAGAAACCTTTTGATCATCACTGATAGTGAGAAAACCTTCATAAAATTTAATTTTATTTATTTCTTTTTAAGATTTTTGACTACTCCATGATGACCTTGACTGTTTACTGCTAAAATTCTACTTCTTTCCACTTCCTTTGCTGCCCCTACCCCAAAAGCACATTCTTTGTATTCTTTACCTTGTGATTTTTTAAGATCACCTATTCTCCTGCTCTTCTGTTTAGCAAGTGCCTTCCTAATTAATTAAGTTCTTCTCCTTCACTCCACCCCAAAAGCACATGTACAATAAAATGCTAGTAAGGCGAACAATAAGTACTTTAAGACAGAACCTATTTTATGTTTGTGTGTTTAGTCCAAAAAGATCCCATTCTTGTATGATCCTTAGTACTGGTAAACATGACATCAATGATGGTGATGCTTCTACAAATGTGCATTAATTTTCTATATTAAGATATGTCTCCCTGTGCAAAAACACTGAATCCATTATGAACATTATTAGTGTCATTTTAGAAAAAAATGCAAGTGATACTGATTTACACAACCTAACAGGTAACAAAAATGCTGCAAATATGTATTCCTGGCCTTATTTCACAAGTTAGAGTGATCTCAGATAAATTGCACTTAAAAATGTAAATCGAGGAAGCTCTACTGGCTTAATCCAGAGCAATTATTTTACAGGCAAGTCACAGAATCAATGAATTGTTCAGCCACAGTTAGAAACTGTCTTGTAAATTCATGTTTGCATTTCAATCAGTACTGTTTCCATCTCCGCTACAAAAGGGCTGCTAGAAGAAAACCTACAGACAGAGGCAATGTGTGTATTGTATACCACTAGACTGGCACAAGGTCTAGGACTTCCTATTCAGCCTGTACTAACACTTCCATTTCCTAAGCATAGGGCAAGACAGGCACCAGTCTGGCTTTCAGCTTAAGAAAATATATACATACATACACAAATATTCCAGCCAGTCCAGAAAGTATGGCTACAGACTCCTTTCTCACCTAACAAAAACTACTCTGGAGGAGGTCATTAGGTCATTACTGCTTGGGGTAATAGCTGCCCAGCATACACTTGAGTATCTCTTGTTCTTTTTCCCATGTTCTTTATCTAACCACATTTCTTCTACTAACCACTACATCAAACATGTAAAAGTTTGTCTGGGCACATCTGAGATTCCTTGAATACAGAAATGCCTGTTCTTTTTCCTGTGTACAGACGCACTATTTTAGATTTTAAATACTAACTTAGAAAAGCAAGTTTCTGTTTTTCATTCTAGTTATTTAAAAATCTATGGCTTTGTTTCTGTGACATTTCATTCAAGTATGCAATGCTATTCTTAATATTAATTTTCTTGAACATTCTAGACATTTTTGTCTTTTAGAAAATGTTTATCTCTCAATGCATGATTAGGGAGATGTAGTTGTTGGAAGAAAATAGTTCAAGCCCTTCTTTTTAAAAATAGACACATGCAAAAGCAGCATTTACACACGTCTCTTCAAGCAGACCCTGGTGAAACATAGTCACAGAGAATGAAGTTGATCCCGGTGTGTAGTGAGAACATAAAGCTTATGCACCACTTAAGTCTTTAAAATAGGGTTTAAGTAGGAGTTAGGCATACTTTTTTCAGACACTCTTCATGGGGTAAAATTTACCAACAGAAGGCTTGAATAACTTGAGCAGAGGGCAGTAGAGGCCACACAAATGGAAGGAGTAGGGAACCATGCTTCAACATGGTAACTGTTGGCAAAGGTCAGCTTCCTACTGACAATAAAGTGCACTCACTGTATTTATCTGGCAGATCCCTGTGACAATGGCTGGTAATCTATGCGTAGTTTTTTACAAGGGTTTGAGCAGTGGCCTTCGCTCAACGTTACTACTATTCTCTAAGAAGTTTCTGTATTCAGTGCTCATTTGCCCCGGACAACACAGTAAAGAAGGAATATTAGGAGTCCATAAGATGATATGCAGTAAAAATATAATATCCAAAATACATTCTTAGCAAAATGCAATTTTTAATTTTTAAGCTGTGTGGCTGGTAGTGCCTAAAATCATATTTCCTCCATTGTAAGTAGAGGAACCGACAGAAAACAAACAACAGAATGAACAAAGAGAACATAAACTTATCACACAGTATTCTGGGTTAGACACAAATCGACAATAGTTGGGCTGTTTGCCACCCTAAGCTAAATGACGTGCATCCTTTGACTTACACCATGGGTCTTATGCCTTTTTGCTCACGGTGGACTTAAGGCATCTTTAACTTTGAATCCTCTAGCTTTTATCTATTTACATCATAACCTTAGTGTTATTCAGGTTTATTTTTTTTAGTATATACATGCACTCACCCACGCACATACACACACACACAGAAAAATGAGGAAATTTTTATCATTATAGTATTTTGGCAGCATAATGGGAATAGACAGCAACTACTTTGTGTTACAAATTTGAATGTGAAATTTCAGAAAACCTCCTTGCATTAAAAATGAATTAACTGTGTGATTATTAATTGTGCATATTCCAATCCCTTTGTGCTGTACTGCATGTTTCTTGAATCTCATTTGAATCCTTTGGCTAAGTAATGTGTCAAGGGGGGTACTAGCCTGAATGCCTGGGTTATTTAAAAAGCAGGACAGCACTTCCAGATTAGAATACCAATGAGTGGGGTTAAAAAGGCTCTACTGTAGTTGGAGGGCAGCTCTCAGTCTGAGTAGTACCTGAAAAGGACCTCTATGGACTAATTTTCAGAATCACATTGTAATGTGGGCTCATGTCAATCATCAGAACAGACAGCTTCATCCCATGATATAAACTAGTTATACATTCAAGAGCTGCCAGAGGATCTTCATTAAAAAGGGACTTAGCATTAAAAGAATAAGGTTGTTTTATTATAATACTTCAAACACAGTTTTTTGTTTTATATGTTCTCAGAAATCTTTTTTGTTCTTCTTCACAATATCAAAAAAGTGCCACAGAAGAAGCAAAAACATCAAATATTCCAATTTTTAATGGGAATCAAGGTAGCTTTCTGGTTTAAGGCATTAAAAACCATATACAGTTTTCTAAATATATTCATGTCTTTGAATAACAAAAAGAAGTCTCTAGATGTAATAGGAGGATGTTTTTAATCTTTTGTGAGAAGGGATTTGCAGAGCTGACTACTCAAGGTACAATATCTACTGGCAAAGTATATCAGTGAAAGCTTTATACATATAAATTTGTATAAAACCTTTGGGCTATCCACAAGCTTCCAGATACCAGTTAGATATTACAATCCATGTCATTAAAATTTAATATGATTGTGTTAAGAAGAAAACATTAACAATATCCATGTAAGTAAATCATTGACACAGTAATCTAGTATTTCAAGAAATCTTAACAGGGGTTTATTAAAAAATAAATAGATAAATGTATCTATTTACCTATATGGTTGTCATTTCAAAGAACCTGATTTAAATGTAATTTCACAAGTCATGCAACTTCTTCAAAGTAGCTGGGAGTATTTTGATCTAAAATTGCTGTCACCTACCTACTTCATACTAGGATAAATAGTTTATAGGAATATAATTGAAATGAGAAGATGTTCCTCTACGAGGAGAATACAGTGTCCAGCCCAATATATTTTCTGCTGTATCTTTTTAAACTACTGCACTTATGTTCTGCATTATTTTCTGTCCTGAGAAGAGATTTGCATTTGTAGCCTTTTTCCTTTTTTTAAATCATCTCAACAATCATCAAAAATAAGACACATGTTCAGTAATAGTAATACCAAGCATTTAACTGTACAGTGCTTTCCATTTTCTGTTATTACCTTCACAATTATTAACTAATTAATTATTAACAAGTTAATGAGCTTTTCTATTGCCCTCATTACCATAATATCTAACACCTCTCAAACATCTAAGAATTCCACTTCTGAACAGCCTGTGAAGCAGAAAATATCGTCACCCCCTTTTTAAAAATGGGAGACTGAGGCACAAAAGTTCTTATTCCTATATTCACGTTTTATAACAAAGGTAGTAGCATTAAAAGGTAATGGGAGTGCTTTTAAAACAAAGTTATTCCAGTCATCATTGGCAGGCAGATTAAGAAACCTAGCAGAAAGAGATTTAGGTAAATTCAAGAATGTTACAGAGGAATCAAACTCCTAATTAAAGCATATGTTCTTGTCTCTTATTTCTCTGGACAGACTACTAGACTTCCTATATTTATTTTTCATGTAAATCAGTTATGATGGGCTACAACATTAACAGTACATGATATGATATATGATATGATAATACAGTATATTGCATTTTTCAGTGATTCTCTTCAGACATTCCTCTGGAAGCAGTATCATTAAAAATGAGTTTCAAGAGCTTAGAAAACCCTCCTGGCGAGTAAGCTCTAGCAAACTCACACAAACCCAGGGATATCTTAATTAAAGTCTTTCTGATGTTTAAAGATAAAACAGACATAACAATCCTTGCTCTTTTGGGTTCCTAAAGGAACTCTTTTGAGGCCACCTTCTCCCTCTCTCTGCCATGCTCAAGCCTTGAATTACACATAAACACGCACAAAATATCCACCTCAAAAAACACTCTACAGAATGAGAGCATGACAATTACTTTGAAGTGCTAGCACCTTTGCTAGCCCCCGTCCTTGGAGCAGTTAGCAGGTCAGTCTTTGATTCAGCCTTTATCACGGCCTAACAGGTAAATGACATTCAAATCTTAAGCCCAAAGTACGTTTGGAGGACTTGTTCAACATGGTTCAAATCTCTGGCACAGAGCTCTTTACAGCACTATCAAAACCAAGAAATTAGGGAACAACGAAAGCCTCTGTTGCTGCCGTAGATTATATACAAGGAAATACACTAGGGCAATAAATAGGACCATAAAGGACTCTCACACAAAAACACTCAGTGAGACTGCAGTTGCTGTCAACCGTCTTTTGGGCATCTATAGCTCTTGCTAAACTCATGGAATCTCCAGAGATACTCTGTACCTCACAAAAATGAGCCTTGTATTAACAATATCTCATACTGAGCCTGCTTTATGAGTACCTTCTGAACTGGTACAATAGCTGATAATATCAATCTTGTTTACATTATTTGAGTCTACAGAGGGTATTGCAAGATGCGTTGTGTCTCAGAGCATGAAGTATAATGGAAAGCCTCCTGCAGGGCTAGTCCAACTTTATATTGCTTGCAGGGATTTCCAGAGTTTATTCTAGAAGATTCTGCTTAGTTATTACAAATTTAATTTTTATTTTTGTTAGACCATGCATTGTTGAAAGATTCCCATCAAATTATACATCTGATTACCTTGGCACCTCATTTGAGGCACAATACATTTTATGTATTGTCCTCCTTTATGGTCACGCTCGCCTTATTCATGTTTCCCCATTTTCAATACCAACTTGGTTTTATACCAAGTTGGAAGTTTCAGCACCATTTTAAATCTACAAATCCTTTTGCAGGTGACTTCCAAAAGAGAAGCGGTACTTGTAGTTCAAGATTAAACACTATCCTTTTAAATTTGTTTGGTTTACTTTTACATTGTAAAATGCTTATACTGAAGATAAAACTTACAATGCCATGAATCGGTCATCCATGAACCATGCAAGGCAGGCTTTCTACTTATGGACAGACATGAGATGCAGGTACACAAGGTAACTATTTTGGACCCAGTGAACGATTCTAGAGACAAAGGAGTTAGATAGTATCTTTTACATCACCAGATTATACAAAACGGTCTTCTAATTTTAGCTGTCAGTCTCTTAACATTTTCAGAATTCTATTTAGCAGTTTATATTAGGACCTGCAGTCAAAAGCATGTGGAAAAAATACATCCTTACAATAAAAAATGTAAAGTTATGCAATCCATCAAATCTCAGACTCCATGTAGAGTGAGCATGTAGAGTGAGCATTTGGTGGCACTTGAATGAAAGGACGTTATCAGAATCCTTTGGAAGGGGAATATTGACACTGCTCCGAGCACAACCCTGGAAAAGGCCTGTATATTAATAAAACAACAAAATCTCTGTGCAACACTATTTTACCTAAGATCTGACTAATTTGATGAGTTTCACAGACTTGCCCTAAGAGACAGCCACAAACCACAGGTTCCCTGGAGTGTGCCAATGTCTAGAGTAAGGAATGTTTTCCTACAGAGACCAAAAGCTTCTTTGAGGGAAATCAAGGCAAAAAGTGAATCCAAACAACAAAATGAGTTACAAGAAACAACTGACATAAAAAAAAAAAAAAAAAAAAAAAAATCTGACAGGCTTGTAGGTCCTGAAAATTAGTTAGCACTCTGTTTTGCCCCAAAACAATTGAGAAAGGGATAAAGACTTAACATCCATGCTACAGTAGCAGACATTTAGCAATTTTGCAACAGCACCTATGGCAGCATTAGTAAACTTAACCACTTTTCACTGCTTGTTGCAAATAAATCAGCTTTTGTCAAAACAGCCTCAAAGCAAGTGGCTAGTTGACCCATTCCTGAAATGAAGGTTCTATTTCTCAGGCAGCTGAAAATTCTTAACACCTTCCAACGGCAGCTAAAAAGATAAATACGTTATACAGCTACTACTTAACCAGTCTTTCATATTTTAGACTACAGAACAATCCCCATTTCATATATAGGATTGAGAGACTGCTGTTAGAACTATTATCTTCATACAATGAAATCAGCAGAAAGAAATACAACTAAAACAGTTATATGCAGTTATACAAAAGCTCCAAAATAAAATATATTGATGCAGAATTGGTCTTGAATTGTTTATGTCTGAATTAAGTTAAAATTTCATTAAGGAAACAAAACCTCAAATCACTCATCTTCTCAGAAAACCCACTAAAACTTCCAAAGACATGTGTTTTCTAAACAGTGATAGATACTGCAGTAGCTGGAAATATCTTTAAGAAGCCTATTTTGTCTACAAATGGCTTCAACATTTGAGAAACATTAGGAAATTAATCATCTGAATTAAGCTGCTCTAAGGAAAAAAAAATCGGAGGGGAAAAAGGAAGGCTTGGACAACTTTTTTGCATTGTTATTCCACTTCACATTATTTAGGGAGTACTGAGTTTCCCCCATACTTCCTCATTTATTCAAATTTAATATGTTTTAGTGTTCTTGATACTGTGCCTTACTACTTTGAGCCTATTGATGCATTTCCATCAAATCTTTTTCTGTGTCTTCTTTTGGAATTTTTTTTTAAAAGCTGTGACAGCAAAAGAGAGGAGAAAAGGGGGAAAAAAAAAGAGAAAAAGAAAAACCAGTCTTGCAGATCTTAGATGACTTTTTTTTTTTTTCCAAAGGCCTGTAGCCATCACCAAACTAGAGAACCTCACACAGGTTTTTACTTTTTTTCAGATAATGTTTTAACACCAGGATTTGATGTCTAGTCTCTGCTTCACAGGCATATATTTTTAAAGGAGACTTTCCCCTCTATCATTAATGTGTAAGTCAGTCAGTCAGACCTTTTTAATAAGCAGCTGAAGAGCCACTGTCTTTAGCACATGAAACTAACAAAAGCCTAATCTGTCAAATGAACGAAGAATAATTTGAATATCAATGTACTATTTTTGAGGAAAGCCTCCTCCAAGAGAATCTCAATGCAATCCTTTTTGCTGGAGTTTCTCATGTCCAAATTTTAATGTTCTGGACCCTACTTATGAAAAATTGATGAGCAAAGAAAGCTGTTAAAAGATGACATCCATTGCATGTCATTTTTGCAATGTGCCACTGTATTCGACAATAATTTAAGAAGTAGAGAACAGGCTGTTTCTTGTCTTTTTTTAAAAAATTTGTCCAACACAACTTTTTTTTTTTTGCTGTGTCAGTGATCTGTTGCATAAATAACCTCATATCAGTTAGCAAGGTTATTTAAATGACCTCTGAACAGCAGAAGAGGGCATCAAAACTACACAAAATTCAATAATAATCTCCTGTTCATGTCACAAGCATAGAGTAAAATCTCTATTTGGACTGTCTATAAGCAATTTGGAGAAAAGTCACAAATGTTCCGTATAAAGATTTCATGAAACCAAACTCAGAGAGAACAGCAAGTCAGATCCTTAATTATTTATTAAAAGAAAAGAGAAAAATCTGAGCAATTATTCCACAGAGATTGTGCACAATGTGTTTTTTTTATATGCTGGAAGGTATCATTTATCACTTTTGTCCAGAAATGTTCACAAAACACACTGGAAGTACTATACAGCATAAACATACAGAAGGTTCCCACAGAAACAAACAATTTTGGTACCACACACCTTTCATTTCATGCCTCCTAGACTTACCATGCAAATAGAGATAACTCAATGATAATACAGTATCTTTTATTGGAATGGCATAATTAAAAAATCTAGACAGATCCATCTGTTTCCAGCCAGAGATGTTACAATAATTGATTTTTAGACAATCTTGCAGTAAATCACAGATACACGGTACCTGGCATACCTGTCTATTAAAACCCTGCAGAACATAATCAGCACGTTACTCTCAAAATGTAGCACTGCTCTCCAGACACTAGTCTGTCTCAAAACAGCACTGTGAATAAATTCATACTGAAAGTGAGGACAGAAAGCTGTAAATAGACATAAATATGTAAGGTTGGATAATAATTATAATTAAATAGCTAAGACAATTGGGGAAATGAATGTGTGATAATGAACCACCTAGATGTGTTATTAGGCGCTAAAAGTACAAGTGCTTTCAACCTCCAAAGTGTGCCTTTAAGGCATGTTAGCATAGGTTGAAGAGTTTGGTCTTGATACTGTGACATGGAACAGCAAAGACTAGCAGCAAATCTTGCAGGTACAGGACAAAACTAGATGAAATTTGCTGTCATATCTGACTATTACAGCAAGTCCATAGCAAGATACAGAAAAAAAGAGCAAGGGAAAAAAAGAATCTAAACTGGTTCTAGAAATTAATACTAAGAATGGGAAATTACACAGTTCTTTCTTTTGTTAAAGTAATAGAAATATTGACTAGAGAACTTTCAGGCAAAACACACTGGAATTAAGGAATGTTTCTGATACAGAATTGCAGAAAAGCCTGCCCTATAAAGGTCAAGAAAATATAGCACTAGAGGTGGTTAGAGAACTGGCTTGGATATCTGATACAAAGGTTACTTCTGGGGACATAGGGAGTTGATAAGTGGGATGATGCCGTGAGCATTAGAATTTACACTGTTGGGTCTTTTTGTTGAGTTTAGGTTTTTTTGTTTGGGGTTTGGAGGTTTGGGGGGTTTTTGTTTTTGTTTTTGTTTTCTCTCCTTTCTGTATTGATGACCTGGCAGAAGAAATGTGAAAAAAAGGTGGAAGTTTTTGCTGACACAAAAAAATAGGGTGGAGGAGTCAGTCGATACAAAAGTGAAGAGCAATATAGGTCAGAAAGTCTTAGGACAAACTACGAGTCAGAATGGATAAAAGTGAGTTCCAAAAGTCATCATAAAAATCATAAAATAATGAAGCACGAGATGAGAAACATGAGATCAAAATCAATCTCCTTTGCACAGGATGCAATAGGAATACGATAAAATACAATGTACTAGATTTTATAGCATTATACACATTATTGGTCATATTGTAGTGATCGACCATGGTGAAAAAGCAAAACAAATCCAAATTGGATAAGCAGCAGACATGAGTCAAGGAAAGCATGCCATAACAAGCAAGCGATTCAGCCGATGTGGGATAACATCAGCAAGTCAACACCTCAGTGAAAAAAGAATAGTTTAGAGTTGCTGAGCATACAACAAAGGAGAACAACTTTGCATGGTAAGACTGGGATATAGAAAGCTTGATTATTTATAAAGCTAAGGAAAATTTTGAGGATTTTTTCAAAAGTGAAGGCGATTAAGAGGAAACTCTATTAAGGTACACACAATCCTGAAGGGAACAGAAAGGAAAGATGCTGCAGGCTATCTGAGCTGGTGTTAAATAGAAGTACAAGGGTTATGAACTTAAGCTGGGGGGAGAATTGGACGCTAAAAGAATTTAGGTAGAGTTTTCTTGCACTGCTGCCCTTACTGGAAAAACCTACCAAGGCCAGACATTGTAATAAGCAGTATACAAAAGGAAATGTTGAACAAGTAGGAAAAAGTATATTGTGGTGTCACTGTCCATTTAAAGCACTATGGCAGCTCCGTGAGGGTTTTTTGCCCTCAATCTGTCAGAAACTTTCCGAACTTTCCAAAAGTTTTAAGGCAGTCAATTCTCTTTAGGGAAAAAAATAATTAAATGGACTCAAATGTTCGAATACCTAGCACACGATACAAAAATCCAAGCATACGATACCAATATTGCTGTACACCATATAATACAAACTATAGAATAAATTATGTTTTATGTTAATTTAATTGCTGGTGGTAGGTGTCAGGACAGAAGGTACTAGAGACTGGGAACTCCTCATTCTTGGAACAGGCACAGCTCAAGGACTGATAGGTTGGGGAAAAAAAAATGAAATTTTATATTCATATTCATTGGGGAGAACAGCTTTGAGGTTAAGAATACAGCCTCAGTTTCCTTACCCAGACTTTCCTAGGTATCCCTCCCAAGACTACCAGGACAGTAGCAAGGTAATGCCAATTCTATTGAATTTAGGAGAGAGAGAATCTAGTCACAAAATATCAACAAAATAACCAATCAAATAGAGGACAGCACTTTTTGATTACTACCAACACATGAATTAATTTAAACCTAAGAGAAATTAGTAAACATTCTAAAGCCAAATATTAGATCATTCACTGACTTGCCTCCCTCCCAAAGACAAATCTTTCAGCATCTCAGTTTTAGTCAAAGCTACTTCTGAAATATTTTGGGGTTTGTGTTTTCACAGCTCCCTTCTCCAAAAGACTCTTATGGCCATGCCCCCTTTCTCCTTCCTAGCACATTTTCTCTAAGATAAAATATTGCATTTGAATTTAAACTAACTAGTAGGCCACTTCAAAACAAATATCAATCCTAAACAAGCCTGGGTCATTTTACAAACTGCTGCTTTTTCTCATTATTTTTAATTGTATGTACCTGCTTCCTGTGGCAGCACTGCTAACTTGCTTATCTCTTTGGCCAGTTTGGTTACACTAGTGTCATGGTTTAACACTGGCCAGCAACTGGGCACCACACAGCCACTCACTCACTCCCCACCTTAGTGGGACCGGGGAGAGAATCAGAAGAGTAAAAGCAAGAAAACTCATGGGTTGAGATAAAGACAGTTTAATAAGGAAAGTAAAAGCCGCACACACAGGCAAAGCAAAACAAGGATTCCATTCATCGCTTCCCATGGGCAGGTGGGTGCTCAGCCATTCCCAGGAAAGCTGAGCTCCATCACACCTAATGGTTACTGGGGAAGACAAATGCCATCACTTCAAACGTCCCCCCCCACTTCCTTCCTCCCCCAGCTTTACATGCTAAGCATGACATCACATGGTATGGAATATCCCTTTGGTCACTTGAGGTCAGCTGTCCCGACTGTGTCCCCTCCCAACTTTTTGTGCACCCCCAGCCTGCTTGTTGATGGGGTGGGGTGAGGAGCAGAAAAGAACTTGACCCTGTGTAAGTGCTGCTCAGCGATGGTGAAAACATCCCTGTACTATCAACACTGTTTCCAGCACAAACCCAAAACATAGCCCCATGCTAGCTACTTGGAAGAAAATTCACTCTACCCCAGCCAAAAACAACACAACCAGACCTCTTGCTCGCTTCCCCTGTGATGCAAAGTCACTGTCCTCCTACACTGACAGCTAGGCATTAAAATGTGGACTTCACACTTCCATCCTGCTAATGTTTGTGATATTTCGCTGTCTAAATATCCTCACATAGCCAGTACCAGAGCCTGCTGGGAGACATTGAGGTACATAGATCTTTGGGCTAATACAGTACAGCTGCTCTTCTGTTCTCATAGATGCCAGGGAATCCCCTTTGTTTTATTACAATATTTCAGAAATCAAACAACTATTATGTAAACATATTTTTAACATTGCACTTCATCAACTTCTGACAGCATTATACAGGCATTGAACTTAATGTGGGTGGATTTGAAAATCAGAGCTTGATCTGTTCACACAGAGGACTGACAATTCAGAACTATATTTTCATTTTAGAGCAAAAGCCAGGTTAACAAGAAAGCACCCGTCCTCAGTGGCCTCTCTTTTAAATAGGACCATTTTATCACAGAAGACCACTGCCTGAAAAACATCTACAATAAATACTTTTTACAATCACTTTAAAAAGAAAATGACCATAAATCACCTTTGTACTCATATTAAGACCCATAGGCATTCAAATAAAAATGAAAGCTTTGTTACTGACTTCAGTAAAAGGTTTGCTTGTTGCAGGTGAAATTAACTGCTGCTAAATCCCACATCTGAAGACCACCCACAAATTCATGTGTTTAGAGATCGTTAAGACTGAGCTTTGCAATTCATATGCTCCAACTTAACATCAGAAGTTTGAGTTCTAACAGTTAGAAATGCTTCATTATTATTACAGTAATGCATTAATTACTTGCTTCTAATGAATTACAAACTGGCAGGTTTGACACGGTAAATGCTGAAGGACCACAAGTGACTATATTTTTCTTAACCACCAACTACAAAAAAATCCCCAAAAGTTTTGAAGATTAAAATGCAGTCCCTAAACATTTCAAAGCACAGAAAATAATTTTTGTCTATTACCTCACTGAGTATTTTAACAGCAAGGCTGTCAGGAGGCCACTGAAGAGCCTTCTTCAATCTTGTGCAAGTTTGCATACATGGTCGCAAAAGACTTTAATTTCCTAAGTCAATTTGATTAAAAACTCACTTTGCTAACAAATCATTTGAAGAAACTTTTTGTTTTAAAATAAATATTTAAAAAAATCTTTTAAAAGTTTGCTTTAAAATCCAGACAGCATATATTATGTAATAAAAAAGCACACTGCATGCAGTTAAACTTAAACCATATCCATTTTGATGTCTATTTAAAAAAAGAATTTAAATACTTTGAAGGATTCAAGGGATCCCTTACAAATATGTTCAATTTTAAATGTAACTAACAAACTGGACTAGTCTTTCAATAACATTGAGCTTTTAACTCCCTCCCCATGAAAAGATATTGTCTGCTTGACGATTCTTTGCTGCACACTCAGTTTCATACTACCAACAAAAACTCGCTAAAGCAAGAAGGTCGTTTAAAAAAAAAAAAAAAAAAATCTTCACTAGAAGCTGGACTAAGATCTCAGATTCATTCCATACAGACCACAGCATGGATCTACTTAATGGCTACTTTAGTTCTCTATAGACAGATTCAAACCTATTCAAAAGGGTCTCATACCTCATTATCATTTATCTAAGCACTCCATTACCATCGAATTTACCTTCAACATATCAAGTAGAGCTCAGAATTAAGAAGGTTTAGTTACAAAAATGCCAAGAGCAGAAAGCTGACACATGCTATGCATATTGTAATGAATGACCTAGTTTAAAACATGCCTATGTTAGTTCCTACACCGTTTTGCTGGTTATTTTCCACAGAAATTTTTGAGTCCTTAATGAAGCAAGGAGGAAGCCAAAGGCATGGGTTCATTTGCAAAAAAAGTTGCAGATGGCTGGCTGGTGTGCGTTTCTGTAAAACAGCGAGTGCGAAGTAGAGCTGTGTACAACATACTGAGGCAAATGGAAGATGACTCAAAATAAAGGTCCATATCGCTGACTTACAGTACTATAGTTCTCTAACACTTGTATATGCATAAGTGGCAGCTAAAGTCTATTCATCTATGTAAACTAAAAAACAAACAACAACCAAAACAAAACCCCACCCAACCAAATGTATTTGAATTTCGGATGTTAAACAAAAATTAGTTATCTTCACAGTTTTCCTAACTTTTGGGGTAGGTTTTGCTGTCCGCTCAGGGCACACCTTCCAAAAAACTAGGTGTTGGGTTTCTGCAGTTTCCTTAACATCATATTTTTAAATAGATATCATCTACACTATTAAGTTTTAAAATGATGTAGCAAAGAAAGTAGCTTATAGCTTTTTGAGATCGTTTTTCAAACTAATGGGGGCATTACACATTATGCTATCATGCAGCTTGGTCACTACTGCCAGGATGAACTTCCAAAAACAGTTATAGTTTAAAACTTTACTTTCAAATTTATTTCACAATTGACCTTTGAGAGGAAGTGTTTTTCTCTATATGAACTCTCAGATGGCTATGCTGAGCAAACTAGGTACTTCTTCCTTTCAAATTAAAACCTTTAGATTACTTTAACACAGTTCTTTGTGGTTTAATTTATCATATGTTCTGGCACCATTTATCACTAAATGCAGAATGATGAAGAAATGGCTCTATTAAAATGGAATAACTACTGAATTAAAAAGCTGTTAAATGAGTTGGAGTGCAGACTCCTGTTAACAATATGTGGGAAGGGTGTTTGGCTGAAATAAATTACTTTCACAGTAATAATTTGAGAAGTACACCTTTGGAAAAACATGTTCAAAAATTCACATCTTGATTTCCTGACTAAAATCACATTCACAACTAATAATATTTTTAAATTAGCTTCACAGCTAAGATGAGGAAAAATTTAGTCTCAAATACTTTTGTTCAAAACCAAAATACTCTTTATTTAAAAAACCTGACTGACCATTTAAAAAATATACATGCAAAATAAAATAGCTGATTCCAATTAAGATATCTTTCTTATGCTCACCCTTAACTTTCTGAAAATGCTTTTACAATCTTTCAATATAGTCTGCCATATAAACTTGTAAATAACATATAGCCCTGTAATTCAGAGTAGTCTGCACTGTAACTGAAAACAGTAAACAGTTGACTACTTAATGAGTATAGATATACTTCCATTGTATTGATTGCAATGGAAAGGATAGGTAAGAGAAAGTACTGAATAAATATTCAGTAAGTCCATATTAATTGACATAAACTGTTTCAGATATAAAATTAATCTTTTTTAATTCTACAAGAAATTCATTTGGACACAATAATTCAGAGCATTTGTTACTTTCAAAGTATTTGCAACATTCCAGTTCCAAACACATATTTAGCACTGTAGATCGCTGTGCTCTTATTCTTGTGCTTAATCAACACATTTATTGTGGTTCACAACAGCATTTATTCAACCCTTATTAGGAAATTATTTAGTTAATAAAAGGAAGTGTCTGTCCATCACTCAGGGTGCTCTCCTGCACAGATTGATTTCACTAGAAGCAAAAATAATTTCCCAGAACTCATGTGCATCGTTTTGTCCATTGAAATGACCTCCTGAGAGATATCTTACAGTCATAGAGTAGCATCTTTATGTGTTTAATAGCAGATTTCCTTTTATTTCTGTGACTTGTTAATAAAAAGCTGCATGCTGACTCAGTTTCTTTTCAGGCTATACTGTGGCACAGAGTACAGATATGGGTATAACACACATCTCTCTGTCCACACACAGTATTGACAAAGATCACTCACAAAATGGCAAAGTGGAGGCATATCACAATTATGCACTCCCAGACGTTTTCAAAAAAGCTAACAATCTTATACAAGCAGCAAGCAAACAAATAAAAACCCCTCATAATAGCCAAAAAGGCCACTGTATTTAGTATAAAGCAATAGATTTACATTATATGGCAGATTATGTTTCCTGAATATTAGACAGTCTTATACAATGGACAGTAATTTAATGATTGTAAGAACCACTCGATACTCCTAAGGAAAAAAACAAATTGAGGATCTTCTCACTTTTACTCAAAAAATGAAAATGATTGTTAAGTTTACCTCAAACTATTATGTACTTTATGGATCAGATCTACATGGCCCACAAAGAACACAGAGATTCATATCTGGTTTTGGGCTCGGTTGGCAGGAAAACTAATTTTTACCTCTACAGGCTGTGTGCTTGCCAGGCCTGTTGTGAAATCCAGGGTGGAACTATATACATTAACCTTTACACTTGCCCTCCATAGTCATCTGCATATATACCATCTTGCTTCTTTTTGCATGTGCAAGAACAGAAGGAGTAAGAATAGTAGTTCAGTGACCCACTTTTGTGCATACTTCTTTAGCTTTAATATAACACACCACAATTTTTTTTCCTACATTAACTGAAGGCCCCTCCATGCTTGTATACATTAATCCATTCACCTTGTATGCTCCTTTGTACCCACATTACTGTGCACTGTGGTCACCTGGTCCACTATAGTAGCCAAATCTGCCCACCCTCATCCCTTCCCTGGCTAACTCTCCATCACTCTTCTTAGGCTGGAATTAATACAGAAGAAAAAAGATTATTATTTCTTTTCAAAGCACTGTTGAAGTTAAAAGGGGTTTTGAGCTTTTTTTGTGGTTTGTTTTTTTTACCAGAAAAGTATAAAGCTGGCAAGTTAAGAACAAGTGAATGCTACCTTTACTCAGGAATTGTATTTAAGAATGAAAGTTATATGCTATACAGTATTTTCTTGAATGTTACCATGGATAAATTGAAGAATGAATTTAATCTGCAAGTGTTTGTGGTGGTTTTTTTTAAAAACCAATAATCTGTAGAAATAATCTGTAGATCATTTAGCTTAATTTCCTTTATATCTAGCAAGCAGTTGTTGCATGATACACTACAAAATATATCTGAGAAAAAAAAATAATTAGGTGTTTTACCACATTTTTAACGCAGAACATAAACACAATTTTTTACTTTCCCAGGCTCTTTCTTTGGGGGTGTGTGTGTGTGTGTGTGTTGCTCCTCATACCCTCTCTTTCTCAACTCTGACAGGTATCTTCCAGTGTAAATAGAAATATAGCAAATCTTAGACTTTCCCAGTCAAAATCGCGTAATTTGAACACATGTATCTTTATTGCTGCTCATTGTATACCATGCAGCATGGTTACTCTCCAAAATACACAGGAAATTAAAAGGACTTATTACTTAGAATAATATTTTAAATAAATACTGGTCACTCTGTCCCACCAGCAACTTCAGAACTTGTTGACTGATTATCATCGAATTTAATTTAGAAATAGATATTTCAGAGGTATTTAGCTTCCTATTTGTACGGTGGGAGAAGGTGGCCAGCCAGAGAAGAAACATCCCCTCAGAGCACAGATGAAGACAGAGCTTCAGGAGAAGCCATGATGCAGTCACCTCCCAAGGCTACAAGAGAGAATTCCCACCTCCCAGCTGCACGGTACATGGCAGCCAGAGCTCATGGCTAGCCCTGAAATACAGACCAGGTCCAAGAAGTTCCAGCGCTCACACAACTACACTGTAAGCTCTGACATTTAAAGTAAATAATTAAATAAAATCAAATAAAATTGCTGTTCTACCTGTTCTCTTCTATTTGGCTCTGGAGATTTCTACAAATTCAAAATGGATTTAGGGAATAATTATAAAAACTCAAATGGCTGTCATTCATCAGCAGTGAAACTAGAACTCTCAAATCCTAAACCCTGTTTAGCACAATACCTTAGAATAGATGAGTTTTTACAAATACTTTGCAGGGCATGATCAAATGTCTTAGGCAGGTATAAACAGAGTAAGCTGCTGAATTGAGGCAGCAATGAAATGGGAGAATGTCCAGTTTCACAGCAGATAATTGCTTTAAGTAAATTTATTTGAGGAGTATAATCAATACTCAATACAAACAAGTATTTTACCAACTTTTTACTTCTTTAAACTTTTCCTTATAAATGCCCCATTTCCTTTAAAATACACACACAACATCTCTTTCCACTTAAACTGTTTATCTTGATGTCTTTTCTTCAGAGTTCTCAGTCTTTTTTTTATTTGGGTTTCTTTTTTATAGATTTAGCAATATTCTTTTTTTTTTTTTTTTTGGGGGGGGGGGGCGGGGAGCGGGGAGACACAACCAAGCAAATTCCAAAGAAAGAAACACTTCGTTGACAAAGAATTCAAAAGACCCTAACAGCTTTGAATGAACACAGCTTTTTTTTATAGTTAATATTCCATCCATTTAATACCTGTAATTATTTTCCCTCTGCAGCTTTGATGGGTAGTTATAGCCTGGAATAAAAACACTGTGGTAAGGACAACTGCACAGCAAGGTTAAGTGCCTTCTTGTCTTCAGTACCAATAATTACCTTTAAACAAAAAAAAAAAAAAAAAGGAGAAACTGTTTTCAGGTTTGACAGTTAATTTGCTAATGAGTATGTGGACCCAATTTATAATAAAGTAATATTGACCAGAAAGAATCCTGCATTGGTACTCATCTGAATTATTTTATTGTTCAAGTCTCCTATTAAATAAATTGGAAAGGATTAATTTTGCAAGATGGATTGTCAGAGGCTGCTGCATAAACTAGATGCATGTCAGCACTAAATTTAATTATTGATCACAATACAATAGTGCTGAGTATTCCAATCCCCAAACAGCTTCCAGTAACCATCAGCAGATTCCAAATATAGAAACTGAAGGAAAAAAGTTTGATTGCAGATGACTACATTTTAAAATAAATAAATAATTTATTAGCACCCAATAAAAATTTAATTTTGAAGTACAATTCAGATCACTCACTAGAACGTAAAACAAGTAATCAGAAAATGAAAGTGCCTCCTTTCAAGTGACAAGCTCTAATGAAGTAGTATGAAGTTCTTTTTATTAGGGGATTCCTATGATTCCCAGTTCTGGAAGTGAAATTATATTTGGAAATAGAGGTTGGGAGGAGCAGAGTCCCTTAGTAAAACCCTTCTTTTTGCAAAACAAATGCAAACATTGCAGAACATACAGCAGAAAAGCATCACAGGAAAGAAGAGATGAGGGTGCATCTTTGGAAAGAAACCCATTTTCCAACTCTGTTTTCTAACTGAAGAAAGCAGTCTAACAGGACAATCCCAGTGATTTCTAGAAGCAGTCAGTAGTGGATAGTTTTTCTTTTCATTTTAGAAAATTCAGAAGATTCACATGAGAAATGCCTAGCTGTTTGAAGTTTAGCATCTAGTCCGTAAAATCTCTCAGCACAAAGAAGTATGGCCTAATGAAATACTGTTGAGCTACTTTGCGAAGCGTTCCAATTCGAGAGTAACCAATTCAGAGCTACCTTAGATATAGGAATAAAGAGGTCTAGTAGCAGGAAAGAAGGCTACAATATACAATTCACATATTTTTAAAAAGCACAATGTCAGAGAGTAATCTAACATTGGTATGATCATTGAGAAGCAATTTTACCCATTTTATTCTACAGAGTTACTATTTAAATTCATAGACTTCATTAATTTTCATGTAAATAATATTAACGAAACCAGCACTTTTCCAGTGAATTTTTAACATGCATCCTGAAAATATTTCAACTTCCTCTGACAATTTAAACAATTCTTTCTTAATATATCTCTGCTTAATTTACAGCAAAATCAGTTTTCCAAGCCAGTATCAAATATCACGTTGCAGAGTCTGAGGCCACTTTGACATTATCATCATAAACATAACAGAAACAACTCCCAGCTAATTTGAAGATTATTCCAAAAATAAGCAAGTCCTTCCGAGATATTTTTTTTTAAAGCAGCTATAAAGTTTTAACTTTTACTCACTGAAACACAGATCAATGTTAACTCATAAATCTGGGCTTCATCCAACACCTATTGAAGTCAATAAAACTGCCCCCTTGACTTAACCATGTGCTGGATCACGTCCTTTGTGACAGTTATAATGCACTTGCCAAATGTTACATCCCCAGACCAAGAGTGGTTTAAATTGAGCATTAAAAGTTTTTATTAAACTTTTGCTATAATCCAAAAACCCAAACACAGCTTGCCACTAAGCCCTGCTCCTGTAGAGTCTCCCAGGAGCACTAAACTCTTCTGATGAGTCTAAAAGATCGCTTGGCACACGCACTGGTTTTAGCAAGGTCTGTGACTGCCTTTGGCAGCCATTGAGCATCTTTCAGCATAACCTGCCCTTACATAGCCATGCTAGTTTAGTATTCCACTAACTCAGGCAAATTAATTCCTTCCAAAAAATCTCAAGTTATTACAAACTTCTTAAATATATGCCCCAAAGCCTATTTGAAGCAACATTGTATGGGCCTTTAGACACAAGACCACTCAATCTGAGTAAAGCCAGGGGTTCGTAGCCATTCCTCATGATACTGAGCCTGGATACAAGACAGGTATAAGCCTTCCAGCTCGGGGGTACTAATAACAGAAGAGATTCCAGTCCATTCAATTCCTTCTCGAGCTTCAGCAAATTATGGACATGCTAGCATTTAAACCACTGTCGGTATTTATATATAAAAAACAAAACAAAAAAAGCAACACCAAAAACCAAAACAAACCCATCAAAACCACACAACAACAACAAAAAAAACCACTTCAAGACTGAATTATAGAGGATAAAGGCTAAAGAGTTAAGAGAATCTTTTGTGCATATCTAAGCACTCAGACAAAATATTTTGAGTTATAAATGAAATTATTTTCAAATACAGAAGGTATTTTTTACATTGTCTTCTCCTGAAAGCATGATTTCTCACATGGTTAGGTAGACAGTTGAAATAGATTAAAGCATCCATCCTGTCATCTCACCCCTGCTATTCCCATAAAGACTTAATTAAAACACGCACTTAATTTTAAGCATATATGCAGTCCAGTGGGGAAAAATAAGGACTATCACTTGCTTAGGGAAAGTGTAAGAATCTTTGCTATATTAAAAATAAAGTCTTTTGAAGTCTCAGTAGCATTTTCCAAACACTGTAAAATGACTTTAAGAGAGACAGTTTTCACCTCAACTCAGTTCACTTAGCGCACATGCAAAGGAAATTTGTTTCTATCCCAAGAGATTCACAACACACAAAATAATTATTCACTGACAAGACTGTAATTTAAACCTAATAGATGAAGGGGGGAACCAAAGGCAGATGTTTTCAGCAGGAATTATATGAAAAAAACACTCCACAATCAATATTATTCTTTCATATTACTATTTCAATAATGCCTAGAGGCTGACAAATGTAAGGGAATTATCACGACAGATCTGTGTTTATAATTCCCTGAGTCCGCCCTGTGATATTCTGACCTGGAAAATCTCCACAGCAGTTGTGGCATCCCACCTTCTTATTCCTCTACCTGTCATCTTCTGATTGAACAGATGCCTTTAATACAGTAAACATCTTTGTGGCTTTCCTCCACAGTAGTCCCATCATGGATGAAAACCATCTTTTTATTTTTCTTTGTCCCAGTAGCTCCCGTGAGATTTGAGCCAGCAGACGAAGGAGCTTCCCCTCATGACACTTACTGCAATCTCGTTGGGCTACAGCATCAAGCTGGCTGTTGAACTTCTGCCAATTAGGCAAATGTTTCTGTTGCTATAGGTCAGGGGTCCTCAAACTTTTTAAACATGGGGCCGGCACGCGGATGCAGTGGCAGGCAGTCATCTGCGGCTGCTCGGTTTCCCTCCCCAACCCCCGGCGGGGGGGTAGTGGTGGGGGTCTGTAAATACCGGGGGCCGGATTGAGGACCCTGGGGGGCTGTATCAGGCCCGCGAACCATAGTTTGAGGTCTCCTGCTAGGTGAAAACTGGATGACTGCTACTGCCATCCACAAGCCTGGTTGCCAAGTCTAGGAAGCGATAGTGCCATGAACTGAAGAGTTAATAGTGATACCTTTAATCCCCTGCATTAGGGTTGTGGGAGGGAAAAAACGTCTGAATTATAACGCACGTATTAACTGTTTAGCAGCTATTGGACAATAACCTGCTAGTGAAGATTTGCCATATCTCCACAAAGGGGATTTTAACATTTGATGAGGTTCTGAGCCTTGTCACTTGCTTAGAGTCATTTGGAAAGGACTGCACCACTAAACATCAAAGCAGCCAGGGTGTAAACCAGAAAAGAGGGAGTCCTGCAGCCAGGACCACAGTATATGGTGGAGTCACCACCCTGCATCAGACAGCACCAGTGAGAAAGGCATATCACTGCCCATCATGAATTGCTAACACAGAAGGTTATCAGCTTTTTCTTCCCTCAATAATTACTGATTTGAATCCACAACTAATACGTATCATAAATCAGACAATACAAGCAGTTTCATGACTGTTGTTCAACAACTTGAAGCAGAATAGTTATTCCTGATTATTAAAAAATAAAATAAAACACGACCAAAAAAACAAGGGATGTATATGAGAAGTTTTCTTTCACAAATGTCAGAATAATGGGAGATAATATTTATAATGTTTTAATTTGTAAATGACAAACCTAAATTTACACATTTGTTAATTTGTAAAAACTTAAAATAGCAGTTGTATAGATCAGATAAACCCAAGCCATTTAATGTAATAAATTATGGTTTGAAATCTGTTTCACATTATGAAAATTTACCTTTACCTTAGATTCAAGCCTTAGAATCAACTCTGAAAGAAGTAGTCAAATTTAAACTGTTTTTTTCCCCACAAGCCACCCAGAAATGCACACTATTAACGCGTTTGAAAAAATAATAGTCATTGTTTGCAAATAGCTTGTAAACATTTTAGTTTGCCCAACCATGAAAAGCAAGACCTTCAAATATTTTCGCATAGAATTAAATGGTCGAAATTTCAACCCATACAGCTCAAATCTGAAAGCCAGTGTTGACTTTTATCATTGCTCTCACTCAAAACAAAGCACCTTTAAGGAAAAAAAGAATGAAAATGGTAACTTTCACCTTTACCATAATCAAGGGCACCAAATGAATGGCTTTGCAGGGGCTCTAAGACTGGTAAAATTGGCCCTTACCAAGTTTTTTATTCTCTATACCTCTTTATTTTTCTCTTCAAATATGAACAAACTAAAAAATCCTACGTGGAGGAAAATGATGAAATCCACCCAGAGAGAGTCATGGAGAGCAGCTTAGAGTTAAATAATGGAACAGCTTTGTGGTTACCATTCACACAGCTCTCGGAGTCAGGGCTATCAGGCAATGAAGTAGAATAATGAAGCTACTCCTTCAGATAAGAGATCGGCTTTATAAATATGATCTTTTGTACAGTAGCTGTAGGAGAACTGTACACTTGAAAATAAGCTTGTCATATGTCTGACAGTAGGTGAAGTGGTTTGGGTTTGTGTATGCTTATGAGTTTCTGAGAACTTTAGTAATTTTAGAGAAATAAAAACAGAACAAAGACATTCTTTAGGAGAAAAAGCTTTCCAGTACCTACAAGCTGGTGGCTGAATACACACATATGTGGTCACTAGCTACTTATATGCATGTGACTTGGAGAACAGGGCTCTCAACCTTCATTTCCAAAAGCACAGGGAATCTTTTTGCTTACATGGAAGAAACATTCCTTCTGTAACAACAGCACAGGGGTATATCCTTTTTCCGAGCTAGCACTAGGCTAACAGGGCAATACCTAATGAAATAACATAAATAGATCCGACATCCTGTCCCCAAGGGACCACTGGGCAGTAGCAAACACACAAAATATCACATTATTGCTCAAACATTTTTTGTATATGCAGCAGCAGACATCTGCCAAGTGGTAATGGTAGAATTGTATTTACACGCATACTGAGCAATGTTTTTATTTCCAGTTGTGCCATATAAATAAATTCTAGAGAAATATTGAGAAATAGTTCTTGAAATTCTTGATGTGGATTAATACATAACTCTAAAATCTTATCACACAAAGTTTACTGCACAAGTGTTTTATTTCTTTTTTTCAGGGCAGCAAGTATTTGTTTTCTGTTTCGGTTGGCTATTTTTGTGATGTTAAAAAAATGACTGCATTCCCCGAGTTTCTGATCTATGGGGTTTGCTTTTCTTGTAAGATTACTCCAGTTCTTTTAATGCTATTAACTACACATACCAAAAAAAACAAAAAACCATGGCACAAACTTTTACATTATTAAGATAAAATGTTTCTTTTCTTCTATCATGTCTATCCACTGCCAGTGGAGTAAGCTCATCACAGTGATTCTCAGTTCACAGATTTAATATTCGATTTTAGGATAGGGTTTTGCTCTTTCTGCCACAACTCTGAAATCGATGTTGTTGCTGCAAGTGGCAGAAGCCACGTGAGCAGCAAAGCCACAAGCAGTATCTACACATAAAGTGGCAGGAGGCTAGAAGGAGCATCAGCAGGAGAAGTGTGTGATGTGGGTAGGGGGCTCTAAAAAAAGCTTTAAGAAACTAGGAATAGAATAACCAATTTTGCAGACACAAAGAGGAGAATGTTATGGAGCAAATGTAAAAGTAATGAGGCTTCAGAAGTGGGAAGACAACTGGCAGCTGGAAAAACACACTAAGTTACTGCATGGGAAGAATAGATGTGGTCCAGGGGCTGGGCATTAGACAGATTTAAGGAGACACAGATCATGTGCCTTTTCCTCTACCATTGACTTGCTGACTGATTTTAGAAAAAAACCAGTCCATTCTTATGTGTGCTCATTTCCTTCTCCTGTTCACCTCACCTATTTGGATAATAAATTCTCTGTGACAAAGACTGCCTTTTCTTGAGTATTTGTGCAGAACCTAGGGCAGTGAGATTTCAGTGTGTTCACAGAGACTCTGAAGTAGAACTATAATATAAATAATACAAAATAATAATGTGAACTACGCAAAAAAGTTATATTTCCTATTATCTTTTTTTATTATTGCCCAAGAGCCTTGAAATGTTTTGTGACTGAGTAAATTTCAGATCTTAATACAGTAAGAGCTACTCCACCGCATAAATAAATTTTAATTTCTATCACAAAACACAGTATGTTTTATACATTTAAGGAACCATTTCAAAGGCTCCCTTTGACTTTCAGTGGAAAACTAGTGTGCATCTCTTGTGCCTCTACAACTGTTTTGTATCTAGTTTTGAAGAAAGAGACAGAGGAAACCATGGCTGAAGAAAAAAACCCTGTAAAAACACCTCTGCGACACTGCTGCCTTTTCCATTATTTCAGTGCTTTACCACACTCTCCAATATTTTCATCATGTATTTCATAATATTTTAAATAAATTGATACAAAGCAACAAAACCTCAGAAGTAACTACAGTCACTGAATAATTACAAGATCAATGCATCATTCAGCAATTCTGAGAACACAGTCAAATGACCTTGCTGAACAGATCTCTGCTAGCGCAGAGCAAGTGCAGTGCCAGGGAAAAGAAGAAAAATAGATAAATGAATGAGGGAAAAAAGCCAGAAGAAAAAAAAAAAGGGAAAAAAAAAGCATGCCAAATCTGAGTGAATCACCTGCACACGTTTTTTATCCCCTGCTCTGGGCTAGTGCTAACCAGGACAAGCAGAAGAAACTACATGATTTTGTAGAAGGTTCTACAGCCCCTAGATTTTCTACCTTACTTTCTACTTGAAGGTTTCATCAAACTGGATTTATCCAGACTGCCACCATTTTCCTTTTCTCTCCTCATCACCACCTCTTTCTCTATAGTCATTCTGGATTTCTTCTCCCAAATGGTCTCTTTTTCTTAATTCTCCTCACCTTGATTAGCCATCCCTTTTTTCCTCCCCCAGTCCTTCTAGGACACTTATAACACTTTTTTCTTGCTCTGCTCTTTCGTGGTGCCTTTCAAAGTGAGCTGAGCTGCTGCATCGCTGAGGAATAGTTGTTTACTGAGGTTTCCTCTTTCCTATGCAAAGTAGCACGCAGAACAATAAGGGGACGAGAAAAGGGGGGAAAAAAGTTCAAATACAAGGACAAATGTGAGGAGTGAAACTGGTATGTGGAGGCCAGAGAGAAACAAGAGAAGGTAGAACTGGCATGAGAAGGAATTTATGCCAAGCCAAAGGGATTCAGAGAAAGGATCAAGACAAGAGAGCTACAAGCAAAGGGGATAGTTCACAAGCATCCCCTTACTCACATTCATGTCAGAGGAAAATGTATAGAGATTGAAAGAAAAGGAGACCAAACCAGAAAAAAAATGCTTTCATTCTAGGCCAAAAAAAAAATCCCTAATAAATAAATTAAAACACAAAGGAAAACTAATGCAATGGTCAGAAAGGGAATAGAAAGAGCAGAAACAAAAATTGGAATGATGCAAAATATTGGGAGTGAAAAAAAGGCATTATTAAACAACTGAGTAAAAGTAAATAAAGCGGGGAAAAAAATGTAAAAAAACTAAGGTGCAAATACTGTTTTCCCACCTTTAACTCCCCGTTATTTTTTCCATCTCGAAAAGCAAAGAAAGAGGAAGGAAGGAGTGGAACAAGGAACCTGGAAAGAGATGTGGGTGCAGTCTTTCATATCTGTGACCACCACCCTGACTTGTGATTTTTCTCTCTTAATCACCCATATGTCACTACATGGGTAAGGGTTGAAGAGCACAGATGGATTGACTGGCAAGACAAGGCTGAATGTGGTGATAAGGACTTGTTTTCTTTACAATTATGAAAAATAGCTGCCGTGTTTGTAGCTTAGTAGTTCCTTAGGTATCACAGCCACATGCATCAAATTATAAAATCACAGAACCATTTAGGTTGGAAAAGACCTTTGAGATCATCAAGTCCACCACTAAACCATGTCCCTAAGCACTGCATCTATGAATTTTTTTAACACCTCCAGGGATGGTCATTCCACCACCTCCCTGGGGCAGCCTGTTCCAATGCTTGGCAACCCTTTTGGTGAAGAATTTTTTCCTAATATCCAATCTAAACCCCCTCTGGTGCAACTTGAGGCTGTTTCCTCTTGTCCTGTGGCTTGTTACCTGGGAGAAGAGACCGACCCCCACCTGCCTACAGCCTCCTGTCAGGCAGTTGTAGAGAGCGATAAGGTCCCCCCTGAGCCACCTCCTCTCCAGGCTAAACAGCCCCAGTACTCTCAGCTGCTCTTCATCAAACTTGTGCTCCAGACCCTTCACCAGCTTCATGACCCTTCTCTGGACACGCTCCAGCATCTCTACATCCCTCTTGAAATGAGGGGAACATATCTTTTGTTGACATAAATGCTTCTCAGAAACAACTGGAAAACAGAATTTGGTTTTGCGTTAAGCAGCTTTTTTTAGCTCTGAAACTTGACACATGAGTTTGTTTTAAAGGTTAACCATATTTTAATTAATACTTGGTATTAAACCCGAAAGGAAAGGGGAAGCAACAGTCTGTCTCTCCACTTATCAGTAAAAATGGTGACATAAAACTAGAAAGTAACCCACCCCCAAAAATAGAACATACTATAACAGGAAGAAGTTGGTAAAAATCTATTTTCTTACCCTGATAGAACTTTCAAGATACTTTTTTTTTTTCATATCAGACTGTTTCTGATACCCAAATCAGAAATACAAAATCCATGTTTTTCATAAAAAGCAACACAACAGATCAGACTTACTTGAAACATTTCTTGTTTTAACAATCTGAAATATCTGGCCTGGTTTTGCTTTTTTGCTATAACTAGTTTGTATTTTTAAATATATAATTTTTACCCAAACTGAATTTTTTCTTGATAAAATAAGTCATTTTCTACCCACAAAACCAAGAATGAGAAATTAAAACATCCTTTGTCACAAATATGTTTGAGTTCAGCAAAATGCCATTTCCCAACAAATTTTAAACACAATTTTTGACCAAGAACACTCTTTCTTGATTGCCACTTCGTCTCATGTGAAAATGTCCAACAGTTATTTACTAGAGAGTAGATGAAGGTGTCTGAGAAGGAGTCCCACACACTTCAGCACACAAGAGCTCATCCTGCTAACAAGTCAGTTTCCCTGTCTGCTAAGGAAGAGTGCTTGCAGATCATCTGCACTTAGGTGCCTGCAAAACACCCACATTCCTTACATACCACAAAAATATACTTCTTTTCCCAAAGGCTGCAGTGATGCAATCCTGACATTAACTTAAAACTATGCCTACCTTACACACAGAAGCAGTTCGGTATATTTAAATTCTACAAAACAGTTTTAACAAGTTTGTAATCTATCATTCATTTTCTGCTGTGGAGACTTCGTATTCTCTAGCTTGTCTCTTAGATTCTGTTCCCCCATCCTTTACTGCATTCCATTTCATTCGGTTTATCTTTTAATATCTACTATATATGAGAAATACTCAAACAAGGGATAAATAAAAACAGTTTTAGCAATCATTTCCTTTTTTTTCACATGATGTTCTGAAAAGTTCCACATGACAATGCTGGCAGATGTTGATGCATGCAACGTTTTAGCTAAGCCAATGATTGACATGTACACCATTATTTCTGCAATCTGGGCTGAGTGTTACACAGAGTAAATGTTAATCCTTATCCATTCAGTTGTTTTTTGACATTATTCATTTTTTTCCCTCCAGTGTAGGAATGACTTGTTTGTTGCACTCCTAATCCTGTGCCTTTGTGCCAATGGACACCAGACTGCAATGAACGCACCTGGACAACTATTCTCTGATGAGACTATGGAAATGATTGCCGTTGTAGCAAATGCCTGCTAGCAAAAGCTATGGTAAGTGACTCATGGGGAGCCAAAGAACAATTCTCCTAGCTTCAATTAATAGAGCTTTACCTAGAGATTTTGTGTGCTCGTGTAGGTATCATTTTATCAAGACTGCTTTGCATGCAGAAAAGATGCCTCACAATATAAACCTATACTGCAGCCTGTTTTAAATTAGGTCCTCTATGATATGTGCACTCAGGAGATGGAAGACTTTTTCTGGGTTTAATTGGATGTTAGATTGTGAGAGTTTCAAGGAGTGAATGGGGCAGGGGGGGAGGGGGGGGGGTGGGTTTGATGCCATGGCACATAAGATTGGATTAACAATAAGAAGAGAGCATATTCTGAGTAAGCTACCCAGAAAATGCATTTGCAGCAGGAAAAAACCTTGGGACAACCAAAAGCAGGTCTAGAAAGGGTTTTGATTTGAGAATATTTTTCATCTTAAGTCTTGCCCTGAACAAGTCGGTTTTGTGTAGCAAAACAGAGCAAGCTAGATTTAACAAGTTGTATAAGACTAACCAATTTGCAGAAGGTAAAAGCTGTCACAAGAAATTCTTGCACTAAGTGTTTTCAGGACCTTTATGCAGAAGTCAGAGACATGCATTATAACGATCATCAAACAGGCAAAAAAGTGGTGAGTAGATGGCTATCCTATTCCATTCTGTTTCTAAATTTTGGTACTCCTCTGAAAAGGGTGAGCTGGACTGACAACAGGTCATGGACCTGGGCATTTTGCACCTCCCACTGTTACTCTTTGGAGCTTCGATTTCTTGTGCTTTGTTTTACAGGTAAGAAAGTAACAAATTCAACAGGTTGGAAACAAAGCTATGAAGACAACATTTCTTGTGGTATACTGGTGCAATCATTGTAACTGCAGCTCTAAGGAAAACCTACCCTTTTTATCTACCCTGTAGAGAGCCCAAATTTTGAATTATTTTAACTAAGCAAGTATTTTGTTTTCACTATACTTTATGACAATTATCTATTGTACAGAACATTATAAAGTAATGGCCAAAAGACAAACACTTTGCACCTTGGTGTGTCCTCATCTGCTCAAAACAAAATGGAAACCATTCCAACTTTTGTCAGACTTGTTTTGAACATATGTCTATAAGGTTAAGAGATATTGCAAAAGGAAATCAATGGCAGACTGCCATACAGTATTTGCAGTATTAGGACATGCATCCATGCACTGGTAATCTAAACATCACAATCTTAAAGGTAAAGTTCATTTGCTCACTAAACCATATGAAAAATATCAGTATATATTTCTGACTGAAAATATTTCTAGTAGAAACGTTGGTAAGTTATTTTGTGACACTCCTTTACAGATTCTGATTTTGCTTCTTGGTCCAAGAGCATGCTACTTGCACACAAATAAAATAACATTTGATGTTTAGGGTAGTATACCAGTTCACAGGTTGCAAAATGAGGAAAAGCTGTATTACCTCTTTGGATATGTTTTGAAGTGCCTCTTCAAAACAGAATATTTGGCAGTGTCTAGAAATAGTTAATACAACAAGCTGGACAGGGGGTATGTGTGTGATTATATTTTCTCCCAAAGCATGGATCTGGTAAGTTGTAGATTCAGCATGCAGATAAAATTTTAAGACTAATTCAGCAAAAACGTTCCCAGTATAGTCTGTATAAAAATCATGTAAACCTCAGATAAACAGGTTGTCTTCAAAATGAGATGATCCAGGCAGCATTCCAGAATATAACTGTAGTGCAATGAACCTGGAGTGGCCCTGAAGAGAGAGATTCTTTGACCAGCAGTTAAATCTGTAACAATCCTTTGAGAAACTGATGCAGCAGGGTAAGAAGAGAGAGCAGGCACCTGGCAGATGGCAAGTTGAGATGACTGCAAAGCAAATTTCTACTAATGCTGAATGACAGCATACTTTAAGATTTAAAAGATAAAGGATCTTTATAATCAAAATCTGCATTCTGCATCTCTCCCAGGTGTCACGGGGTTTGATAGTTGTCATTATTAGAGTAGGTATCATCTATCCAGCAGCTGGATTAGAAGCTGAGACCAACATTCACAGCAGCCCAAACCGATATGTTGTCTTGCCCTGGAAACCCATGCAATTGTTAAAGTTCTTGTTTCTCTTGCCTTTAAAAGTAATCCTGACAGTAAGCAAACTGGTGCTTAAAATATTCCCCCCTCCCCAACCCCAAAAGAGCACCAAAATGTTTGCCTAAACATGGGTGTCCTTCAATAGATAAGTCTCCTAGAACAAATTTTCTAGCAAAATTCTCTGAAATAGAAATAAAATCAACTCCATATGATCAGTGACCATCTGGAGTTGCCATGGAATGAAGCAATCCATGACTGTTATGAAAAGCCATCACAGTTATGCTCATTCTTGGTAAAACTGTGCCCCAGGCAAAAGGATGGCTATATATTTGTGGAATATATTGCTGGTATCTAAGTCATCAATATTTCTATAGTTTTGAAATAAATGAAGGTTAGTTTGAAAGCTTTCAGACATTCTTAATGGGGAGGCTCATCTGCTTTGGAGTGATGTCTCCCGGGCTTTTAAGTGAGCCAATACCTGCTAAATATTTTATAGTCCAAATCTCTGTTAAAAAAGAAACAGAGCCAAGTACCTCTTTACCGTGTTTCTGAATTTCTCAGGTGTTGGTTCAAGGCTGTGAAACAGGGTCCCCTAGAAACCACAAACTATTAACAAACCACATCATACTCTTTCCCAAGGGAAAGCCCTGTTTCTTCACCTTTGTGTTTTTAATATAAAAGCATAGCAGTATGTACAGCTGGTGACAAGCTATATCTGATACTATTGTTCTTAGTAGTTTCCTAACTACTAGCTGTGATTTAGCTAACTAAAAAGCTGCAGGAGAGGTATATCTCAATTCCTGCAGTTCACCATCTTTATTGGACAAATATCTGTATTTTATTTTTTTCCAGTAGAACAAAGAACCACAGGTAACACATTTCAACCTTTTCATCAAAATCAAATACAACGTCCAATTGTCAGGCAACTGAGAGAGTGGCCAAGGTCTGTCATAGGACTTGACTATAAGAAAGTTATATTTGTCAGGTTTTTTGCAAAATATGCAAAGCTTGAGAGCTTCCCTTCTATAGGGAATGTTATGCTAAAGCCCAGAGTACCTGCAGACAGAGAAAGAGGAAATTTCCTGATGAAGATGGTGATGAAGTCACCTGTGCTCCTTTATGTAATGACAGTTAAATACTTCTGCCTCTCAGTGCTTCTGCTTGACTGTCAACCAGTCACTAACATAACCTCACGGCACATTCTGCATTACTCGTCCCTGGATTTTGAGTCTGGGGAAAGAAATCGGATTTCAAATGGAGTTTAAAGTATGATATGGAAAAAATAGAGTCCCCAACATAAGCCTTATGGTGCATACCCACAGACCCCTTAATTCCTCACAGCTCTTAGCCTTTTGGTACCCTGCTTTGAACTTCTGTAAAACTAGGATGCTGACCTGCTTCGTGGGTGGGTGATTATAACACCGAATTAATATTTGTAAATTACTGTGATACATTTGAATGAAAAATGTAGAACTGTAAAGAATGATGATTACGATGAACCTCCAATTCTTTTTTAAGTTGGTCCATCTGTCATTCTGAACTATCTTGAAGCAGGCTATTATTCAAAAAACTTAAAACTGGTTGTGCAATACTAGTTATCAAGACAGTCCACTGTTTTAACTTAGCAAGTAGCAAAAGGAAAAAAAAATCTTCACTTATACTTTACAGTCCTTTTCTATTTATATGGCTTTTATACCATGGTAAATGGTATAGCTGTTCTGTAAGATACCTCTGTATTGTTGTACAGAAGAACTTCAGATTTAACCTGACCTACTCAGAATGGATATCTACACTACAGTATGTTATGAGACCTTTGTGATAGTACTTTGATAATTTTTTGCAGACCTCCATTAGAAACATGGAAAAGCTACTTCAAGAGTGCACACTTACAGCTTACTGTTTACCTATACACTCATAAGATCAAAACCCCTGGTCTTACTGTTTTTGTTAACAAGGAGCACTAAAAGTCTTCCCACATACTGAGTTTTGGTTTCCATTTTACAATCTGAGATGACAGACGGCACAAAAATGATGAGAAAACTGTGGGGAGGCTTCCAGAAGATTGATTCTCTCATCAGCTGATTCTTTTCTAGTTAGTCTTTTATTGACTACAAAGGTATAGCCAATGCAGAAAAGGAAAACCGGACTGCCCTGTTTAATCCTGAGGGCATTGGCAAAAGGTGATCACTTTCTGAGAAAACAGAGGCCTACAAGGAAATCAGCACACTGTATGAGCCGTTAAGCTGATTTAAACACACAGGGGATGCCTGGGGTTGAGCTCAAGATCTCTGAGGTGTGAGATGAGAATGAAACCATTGCACAGACTAATATTACTGAGCTTTAGTAGCAGGTGGTATAGTTGATCAGTCAGGAACCTGTCATTTGAAGAATAGTCCAATAGATCTGAGACACATGAAAATATTCTTCATTTTTCCCCTCCTCTTCCTCACCAAGAATAAAAATATTGCGATTGTGAACTTTAGCAATTACCAGCTTAAAACTTTTCACAGTTTATGCAATTATACGCAAAATGGCAGAACCAAGATACAGAACACACACTGGTAGATTGTACAAAAAAAAAATTCAAAATGACATTATAAGCATTTGGATCCATGATTGCAGTAACACTGTCTGCAGTTCTGACACATCAGATTCCAACAGAAACCATGATCAGATGACAGAAAAAGAAATTCACATAGGGATATATGATGCCTCAAGCACAGCGATATTTACTTTGCATTAAAATGTCTGAAACACATACTGCAGCACCTATATTATGTGCATGCTTGGAGGCTGTTCATAGCAACTTGAGGGAACTAGCAGTGGGTTCCTGGTATGTGCTTCTCCAGCAAACAAAAGCCACCAGTGAAGGGATGAAAGTTAATGCCTGCATGTTTCTGGGATTAACAGACTCTGCCTGTAATGCAAAATTTTCACCAGGTTTCCCACATACATTTCATTATTCAGAACTCAAATTTCTTGCCCTTTTTCCCATTTCACCTTAACTCTCCTCCAGATTCTCAGATAAAAACCTATTACTACTAATTGGTAAGCAATATAAAAATGTCAAACCTAAGCAAGTCAGGCAAAAAAATTTTCACATTGCATAGGCCCAAATTTCAGGTGTCATCTTGCACAAACACATCTGTAGATGCTCTTCTGATAAACAAACAAACTGTTCCTGGTTTATTTGGTTTTAAAATTTCAGCATACAAGGGCACATCATTGGTGTATCTTAACAACAACTGGTTGATGTTAATAACCAAAATAATTGCAAGTTTTTGAAGTTCACATTTCAAAATCCAGCATCTGTAAGTATTAGGAGAACTTGTATAATTTGTGACTAATTAATCCTGGCATTCAGAAGTACAACCACAAATCGAATAGGCAATAGGTGCATAAAATCCAAGGTTAAATATTTCAAATACATATTTATATTTTATATATATTACATATTATAATAAACCAAATGTGGACACTATACAGACATCTGGTACACCAGCTACAAATGCACTATAATTTCAGATTCATTTTTAGCTAATGAGTTAGTGTGGCTGAGATAAATTGCATGCAAGGCAAATTATCCTGTGAGAAAAATCTGCCCTCTAGATGGCATTTAACAGAGTACATCAATGACTATCTTCCAAAACTGTCAAAAATTTTGACAAACATGGCACAGCTTTCCTGGATGATATTGTGGAATATTGTAATTCTCCATGATAGAGGTCACCATACAGCAGCTACCATAAACCAACTGAAATGGCGGCATGACAGAACTTTTCAAAAAAGTTTCTTCACCAGAAAATGTTGTATATGGTCAGATTTCTGTTACTGCTCTTGAATGTTATGTTGCTTAATTTCACAATCAAACATGAAAGCACAGTCACCTACCAGAATTTCAGTTAGCTTATTAAATTTGCTAGTGCTTTTTCAACTAAAAATGCACAGCCTTTATTCTGAACTGAATTTTGACTGCATGCATAACGGGTATTAGTTTAAGGTCTTCATACAGAGACTGTCTTCAGTCTTTCTTGTAAGTAAAGTGCCAAGCACACTGCTGGTCCAAGAGAAATGCATCTATTTTAAATTACTATTAGCATAAAAATAAACAGTATTAACCATAACTCTATAACACCTTTGACTTGACAGAAAATACTTTCATTTATGGGAATAGAATACTCACAGACTGAGATAGAACTACCTGAGAGAACACTCATGCTCAGTCTATGTTCAAAACTGCTGGGTTTTGGGGTGTTAGAGTCAGCAGTAAAGCACTTTTTTAGACAATGCTTATGGAATCACTGTTTTCTGGGAGGATTTTAGGGTTGAGCACCAACTAGATAAAATTTTGCACGTATTATATTAGTGCATCATACTACTTAAGTGCTTCAAATAAACTGAAAAACATAACACGTGTCACACTATGTCATTACCAACTTCCTATAAGAAAGATTCATATGAAACTACATCATCAATAAGTTGTTTTCCAAAACCAATACTTTGTGAGTCTGTTTTTCAGAGAATGACTGAAGATTTCTCTTTTTAACATTTAAATCTGAATCAAGCAACTGCAGAAATTTACACTGACAAAGGGATGGGATTAGCTGACTCTTGCAATTTTTTCATCTCATTGCTTCAAAATTAGTTCGCGTGCCCATAGCCTTTGGGCTCTGTACGTGATGCAATAACTAGCTTGGTGCCAGTATAACTTTTTAGACACAGACAGGGAACATTTTCTAAGAACAATACTAGAAACACAAACTCTTCAAAAGATAAAACATATAAAACTTAATTGCTTTCTAGCTGTTATCTTCCTTAGAAGGTTCAATCGTTTATTACACCATCCGGGCAAAATCATACCTGAAACATTCCAAGAGGACAAAGGTCTTACAAAATCCACAAAGATGCTAGATAAACTGCAGAAGTGTATCAGACAGGTATAACCAAGCACATGTGCCCAAAATACATTGGTAAATCCCTCAGATATCCTCATGCTTACACAAAATAGTCTGGTTTTGAGAGTGGAAAACTATGACAAGACAACCAATGCAACCGGTATTGCTGCTCTCCTTAACTTTGCCCCAGGTGAAAGTTGTCTTCCAAGTGTTTATTTTTTTTTCCGTCTAGTTGATACTATGTTAGTGTGTTTACACTAAACGTCCTATTACAATCAACCCCTTAAGTAAACTTTGTAAAGGAAATAGAAGCTATTATTTCTAAGGCTGTAGCATGCAAGTGTTACTTCACTGAAGAACAGCTTACTGATCCATTCTGGCACACTAGGTGCTTTGCCAGCTTCTTTGTGGTGCATGTCATTTGCATTTGTTACAGCCAGTAACTGCAGAACTTTTCCTTCATACCTTCACCACTACAGAGTCCTGTTCAGTCACTGATGTGCAGCTCAGGATAACATCCTTTTAAGTGACAATTTGGAATAAACTGTACATAAAGCAGGTAGATGACTCACATTTCAGAAGCAGAAAGTGGATCTCCATATTACACCAGGAGAAACCTATCCTCTTTATCTAAGGTCTTCCTTAACTGCCAACCATTTTCTTCTCACTCCCCACAAAGATTAATTTACAGCAATTCCATGTTTGTAGATTTTGCCATTAGAGATAATGCATAATTTGTGCATATATATCTCCTGACAAACCTATATCTGGACAAACTCAGGTTATTAAAGGGAAGTTGTAGTGTTGCTTCCATTCCCACTGCTGCATTTTGGGCTTTGCACTCACCCATCCCCTAGCTCATAATAGCCTTTTTTAATAGGGTTGCTTCCATTCCCACTGCTGCATTTTGGGCTTTGCACTCACCCATCCCCTAGCTCATAATATCCTTTTTTAAAAGATTAAGAAAAACCCTTCCTGATCATTGCTCACTCCTCAGAACTGAGGTGTCAGAACAAAATTCTCCACCCCTAACCTTGATCTTAGCGTATGTTTTATCCTACTCCTTCATGACAATGACACCAACATTAAAAGAGAACAAAAAAGGAGCACTAGCAGCAAGAATGTTGAAGAACTTAATGATATAAAGATTGTTAAGAGACACAAAACAGACCACTTCCCCCCCACACCCCCCGGAAATATAACAATTATTTCAGCAGGCTCAAGATGTTAACTTCATTTCATAACGTTAAAGATGATGACAAAATACTACCTTCTAACCATGATAACAATATACACACACACGCGTGTATATATACAGTACTTATATTTTTGTAAAACAAGATTTACTCCTAAAACAGTAAACTCTGCGTTAATATGCTCCTCCTCCCAACACAAACTCATGAAAACAGGTGAATGCCACATCCTTTCCTTGTCTATGTATAAGAATAATATGTCAGCTTTGAGGCCTAGAATAACCCATATTTTTTTTTTATTTTTTATTATTCCATGTTTTGGCTGGTCACTGATGACCCCTCCTTGCCACAGCACAAGTTGCTGAGGCTGTGAAAGAGCGCAGGAGTAACCAGCCAACGACATTATAGAATAATAAGGTCAAAGTTGCATTGCATATTGCTGTCCTTACTCAAGCACTCCACACAGCATCCAAAAGGGGAAAATTAACCCTTTACTCATGCTCCCTAATCATATTTCTTATTACTCAAGTAAAATAGAGCAGGATGTCCCGCTAAGCTAGAGCAAGCAAAGTAGGATAAAATTCTCAGGGAAAGGAGGTTATAATTAAGGGTATTGCTTGCCTCCTCATTCTGCCTTTTGTGTCAAAAAAAAAAAAAAGTTGCTAGTGAGGAGGACATGGAAGTGTCTTTTGTTATCCAAAGAAACGAACTATAGTTTTCATCCCACTAGGGGTTTCCACAGTAAATGGAGCTTTTCTTTCCTTCAGCCTTATTTTAACAGTTCTCAGACTGACAAGCTGCTATAAGCATCAAGTATCCTCTATTGGAACTGCACCAAGGAAAAACATCCTATCTTTATCCCTCAAGACAAAAAGAATTAATTTTAACGTAAAAGCAAAAAAAGATGCAAGTAGGGAAAACATGAATACTGATTTTCAATACAGGCATAGCAAGAGCTTATAAAAATTCAGTGCTTAATATATTTTCATATTCACACATATGCATACAGATATACATAAATAAATTGTGTATCATATATGCATACGTTTGTGTATATTTCATAGGTTCAAATAAAGTGATTGCTGTGCTTTTCTACTTAAATTCCAGGCATCTGATATTAGTTTCTTAAGTTAATGAGCCTGCACCCTTATCTTACTGCCCATATTGTATATGTTTTTCAAGCTGCCAGCTGTGCATCAGAGCTGCCTCATGATGTTCATGTTTGCTTATAGGCAAAAAAATTGAACAAGTATTTCTTAAGAACCCTGAAATTTACAAAGTAATGACACGGAAATGCCCCTTATTTTCTGGTGTCTTTGCTACTTATTCTATTTTCATTTTGTTTCTTGTTTGTTTGGGTTTTTTAAAAAAGAAATATGTCCAAAGTTTTCTATGCTTTCATTGTAGGGAAAAAAAATAATATTAGATTCACAGGCCTGATGCAAAGATTCCTTCCCCCATGACATAAGTGAAACTAACTCAGGCCAGGCAGCTTCTGGCTCATAGGGCACTACAGCTGAGGAATTAATTGCACCTCAGAGGTCCCCAGCTGAATGGAGAAGCCCACCAAGGACTGTGGGAGCCAGAAAAAGAGGAATGAAGAGACATAAAACACCTCCTTAGAGAAATGTCTTTTGTCAATTCTCCTTGAGTTTAGCTCTTTCATATTTTTCCCCACTGCCAAAATCAGCACAAAATGATTTTTATTTCTTTTTTTCAGTTACAACAGTATCAGGAAGAAAGCACAAAAGCAGCTATTTGCATAGCTTTAAAATGACACCACTGTTGTTACTCTTAACAGGATTTACACATTCAGAGGCTTTCCCACCAAGCTAAATGGAAACTTTTGGTTCATTTCATATTTGAGTCAACCTGAGCTCTTCATTTCCATCCAGATTTCTATTTGAGGGAGAGAATTCAATAATCACTTGATAATACTTGCCTGGGGAGTAATGTATTTCATTTTTGATAGAAAAATAAAATATCACAAGTGTTCCATTATTATAAATTGTCATGGCACAGGATAAGAAAGTGGGTTTTATGTACAGTCTACACCTTTTAATAATAGTTTTAAATGTTATTTTTTTAATTCAGATTTGGATAGGTTAAACAGAATTGAAAGAAATCACCAAGCACTTGTGAAGGATACTAGTAGTATGGTCAAATGCTTTGAAAAAGAAAAAATCAATAAATTTGTAAGCCATTTTTAAAGAAGCTGGAGCTAGTTACTATTTATAATAAATAAATAAAATCACTCCTGTATGCCAGTTACTCGTCTGCAAGAATGCTACCACTGCCCCAGCTGCAGAAAAAGCTCTACGTTAGGTGTTCTGCTTTAGGTGTATTGGAAGTGTGTGTCTGGGGGGGGGGGGAGATTAATTAGAAATAAAGGCAAGAAGATAATTACGTCAAGAAAAAATGCACTTGTCCTTTGTGCCCTGACTTTGTTTCCTACTTACATACCCACCACTGATTTCCAGTAAGGAGAAAATGGAGAACTCGGGGGTTTTTTTTGGTTTTCACTGGTCTGAACATACTAACTGAGGATCAGAAGACCCACCACTGACTTTAGTGTCTGGATTAGTCTACAAGTGCAGCATTTAGGTTTTCATAGCTTTAGCTGTGATGTGTATAATGAGAAAGAGGTAATAGGATACACTTGTTTTGGCATTGTCCCCCTTGGTGCCTGCAATTTCATGACTAAAGCTGTTTGTCTGTTACGTATCACAATTCTTAGAGAAAAGCAGAAAAATATATATTAATTATGCTGGTGCTTACTGGATAAGCTTTTCTGAATGAGCATCTACACTCCCTGCTGAAGGATGCAATCTAGACAGATTTGAAAAGGGTCAGTAAGTGTGGATTGGCCCAGTTCCAGAGCTAGGTGACACGGCCAAAACACAATAAAACAAAATGACAAAGTTAACCTCACAGTAATTTTAGCAACATTAGAAAGTCTTTAGCAGAGGTGCACTGACACTAAGGGGAGGTGATTGAATTTTAATTTCTTTCTTTAATCAAATGTATCTAAATTCATCATCCCTGAATAGCAAAACATATCAATAGCCAACTAGAAGATCATGCACAAAAGACAAAAGATCACACTCTTCAGATTCTGAGAGGCTTTATGCATACTCGTCCACATTCTTCAATCTTCAAAGGAGGTCATTCATATAAATTCAGTAAAGACAGTAATGTGTGAATCTGATGCTACCCTGACCCCTCTTCCACCTTCGAAAGCAACTCTAAAAGCTTAAACAGTAAAATTCAAGCAAAAAGGCACCTCCGCTGCTGCCAAACAGATAGATAGCCTATGCCTGAACTCAATTTACAAAACAGAGACATCACTGTATGTTAGCCACTTTAATGGATTCAAGTTTATTTTCAGAATATACATCTACCTTCAGCAAACCGCAAAGCCCAAACAGAATAAAAATGCTGAGAGACAGCAATCTATAAGTAAAACAGACATTTGAAAGAACAAAATTAACAAATCATAATAATTATTTTATTTGCATAGTAAACAAGGGGTTTGCCTTCAGAATTTGCCACGGCAGGAACAACAATAAGGCTTGTAAATCTACTAATCCAGAAGTCGAAAAATATATTGGACCTGTTCATGCACATGCAGAAAGCTGTCAGGAGCTCTGATATAGTCACCCTCAGGTCTAATCCCATTATATCGGATGAAACACTACAAGCATTCATACAAGACTAACCCTAACCAAGAAACGTCAGGAAATCCCTATAGTACCGTAGGTGTCCGGCCTTAAGCATTGCTAGAACAGCAACAAGCTGCAAGCAATCTATGAATCTAGAAATGGCAGTAAATAGGATTGCTTTCAGTTTATGAGCTGGTAAGCCTGTTTCATAGAGCAGTTCGCAGTAACCGACAGTTAAAGCATTAGGTCATCCAGTAATGCTTGTGCTACATGCCAAGAGGCATGGTGCCATGAAGACTGACAAAACTCTAACACACACACACACACACACAGACACAAAAATTATGAGAAATGTTCAGCTGAAGGTAGCCATATCTAGAGAAGATGAGCAAGAGTTCAAGAAACTGTTCTAAGCCATAAGCATTGCTAGAAGGGAGCATACACAAAAGTAAGGAGAAAGTTTCTGACTGGTTACTAAAACCATGGAAACAGTTGCAACAATCGTGTGTTGGTACTAAACAATCCGTCTCTTCCTCAAAACATTTCAACAGTCTCAAGCTGCTATTTTTATTACTTTCTTGGAACTTATTTTTCTTCTTTTTCCTTGGAATTAATTGCAACTTAAATTCAAGGTAGAGAATGTTTTCAGAGATAATCTTTTTGGTGCTTTTTTGTGCCATAGAAGAATTTGTTTGTCACATTGCGATGTGCTTAGTTTTGAAGGTAGTCACTTAATATCTTTTGCATTCATTTCATGGGTGGAACAAAGCAATGACCTAGCTAAGAATTTAGAAACATCACTTCTGCTCTTCCTACTGACTGAAACAAGCAAGGTGCAAAAGGATAGAACAGTGAGTCATATTTCCTTCCATTCACTCAGTAAATCAAGCACAGAGATGAAAACACACAAAAGATATTAAGACTAAACCTGAAAGAGTTATTGATGAAAACATCTCCAGAAAATGGAGAGGAAGCAAGTGCTCTACATTATTGTAAATGGATGCTAGCAGCAAACTTGGCTAGGAATATTTTTATCAGTGCTATGTCTAAACTGTACTGGAAAGAGACAGAATAAGAAATGGAATAGTATGAAGAACAAAAGATCTATATAAGACTTAATTATTTCAATTCCTGTTATATGCAGTCTTCCAGAGAAACTCAAGGAAGAATGACTCTGAACTAAGTTTATATTCTCTTATTTAAAGCTGATTACCAGTTTGGTATTGGTACATCATGACTTTAAAATTACTTAATACACATGTAAATTTTAGAGAAGAACATCTTCCAGCAGCCTGCATATTCTTTAAGGAGCATATCAACCCTTACACAGAGGTTTAGTAAAAGGTCTCTCTCCCATTTTGGTCCACCAAGTCAGGCATAAATACAGAACAAACTTTACATGGACTTGCTGCACAGATATAAATTTTCCCTATAAATCTATGTCTATCCCCTATAGTATCTATGTCTATCTAGCATTTAGCTGAACATCATCTCTTTTTCTTTTTTTTACCTCCACAATTTAGAATTGCTTTACAAAAAAACCTAGGAGAAAATTCCAGCCTGAATCTTAGAAATCAGGTTCAACTAAATTAGAATGAGCTCTAAGGCATAAGAGGTGAAACAGCTTATTCCACTAAATCCAGGATGACAGGAAAAGAACCATGAGGATAGACAAGATGAGTAGAATCATTTTTCTGTTGGAGCACGGCACAGATGAAATGATTTCTTTAAAGAACTTATTTTTTTAATGTTGTAAGTTTCTTCTTAAAAGCGCTGGGTTTGCTTGGAAATGTAGCCCTTCCTCTAAATTAATCAAGCTCCTCTAAATTAAAAGTTCAATGTATTAATATATTGGGGAAAAAAAGGCTTTTGATCTTCCTCATCACTAACAACACAAGATAAGCCACAAGATCTCTTGTCTGTACCAACTCCTTTCCTGCTTCTTTGAATTGCCAAGCTGTTTTCCTTACCTACAAGATGAACATCCCAGTCCTCAGAGCACAATACCTCAAGAATGCAGAATATATAAATTTTGGCATTTGATTGGGAACGTATCTTAAGGAAAAAAGAACAAATCTGTCAATCATGCTCTCACAGGCAGAAGGCAACAGAGCAGTGGTTTAGAACAGGTGCTTTGTTGTTATACTGTATCACAGAAATTTTGAAGGTGGAGAAAAACAGTCTTTCTTGTTCCCAAACCCTGCTTAAATCTGGAATTTTTAGGAAATTAAGAAGATTGCATTTAAGAACGTATACTATACAATTTAGCTGGCTCATGTAAAGAACTTTTAGAGATATTTATTAACTAAATAGACATAAATTATTTACATTTTAACATTGATATAGTTAGAGATGAAGGGAATAACATTGTACTGCATTCAAGATCCTAAAAAGCCTAAAGGGAAAGCTGGACCAATAGAAAGATTTCTTTTAAAGCTAACCGACAGAAAACCTGGCTACTTGCAACTCAGAAGCAGTACTTGCACTGGACTTCTGCAAAAGTGGAAAACTTGTGCATGCCTCAGAAAAGGAGAGGTTCATATCCGTCTCTGTTCCTCATAATGCAGTCAGTATAGTACACTGTAAAGGATTAACAATATATATGTATACCAAATTCAGATTTTTACAGAAATTCTAGATTTTTTTTAATAGAGCCTTGCTAAACTTAAACAATATCAAACCACTCATGAAAGTCAGCAATTCAAAATTTTCAGTTGGTTTGACTGAATTGCCTCCAAATACGTACAGACAGGCATATGCACACCCAGGTATTCTATATGCAGGAATTATTGAGGCCTAGGGCTACATCTTTCAAAAATGTAGATTATTATTTTTGTGTGATGTGTCACACTTTATTTGAAGTGTTATTTAAAATATTTCTCTTGGATTTCAGTACTCTTTAACTAATTATTTGGAGATTAAATTATTGCTTACAGAAGGTGTTGCTCAATTCCTTCTAAAATCCTTTTGTGAAAGGAGGAAGAGTGGAGGCAAAAAAAGGTAGAAGAGTTCTCTTTTTTCCATGAAAATTCCTCATTTTTTCTTGTATTTTGATATTTCTAGTAATGGATCACATCAGCAGTCCAGTACTATTCCTACAGTAAGAGCTAGCGAGCATAATTTTCTGCTCTTGACAAGCTCCCCCTTAAATGTGCCTCTTAGATGTGATGCCCTATGTCACCGCCTAGCTCTCTGCAGCCTCTGTTTCCATGGCTGCTTTTAAAGGTTTTAAAGCCTCCTTTTCACCTGAAAATGTAAATTGGGAAACTCTATCAGGAGGATTGCCTAGTAAGTATTTTTAATCAAAAACTAAATTTTAGGAGATACACATTTATAGCAAGCTTCTGTTAATACAACCTACAAAAGTTGCAAGCACGTCAGTTTTGCACACATAAAAACTGCATTTGTGTGAATAAACTGGGCAATTCGCAAACATTAACTTGACCAGTCATCTGGTTTGTGTGTACAAATGCAGATTTGCTGTGTGTGTAATGCTTGAGCTAGCAAATTTCCAATTGGAAATATAGAAATATCAGTAGTTTTATAGTCAGATTGTTGAATAAAAGCTAAAACATTTCAGAACCGGTCTTTAACATTAAAGAACAAAAAATTCCCTGAGAATATTACATAAGGTTCAATAGGATTCAGCAATAGGTTCAACAATACCCTATTGTGAACCTGTATCTTCCAGAACTCTCAGAGTTAGGATCTTAAGGAAGATGTGAAACAAAATCATTCAAAAGCAGAAAAAAATGTATAAATAAATAATGCTGCACAAGATTTTCTATTCTATTGGCTGGAAAACATTGAACTCTGACACATTTAATGGATAATCAGTTTGTAGCGCACAGCGTAGCATAATTACAGACTACGGTATGAAACAAGGCCTGAAATCGTTATGCCTATGGAATACCAAAGTAGAAGAAAACCTGAATTTGTTTCCAGCCCTGAGCTGAAACAAAAAGGACTCATGATCCAGAAGTGGTATCCTGTGAGTGAGTTACTAAAGAGCTTTTAGAGGGCTAACATAGACCTGTAAGGCCCTGTATAGTTTGTAACACAATCACATCCCAAGGATCCCAAGCTTAAGCAACCGCACTAATTACACTTGTGACAACATGGTACTGAGAGGCAGCTTATCACACATGGACTTCCACAGTGCCTTTAAGTACCTGCTCCCCAGCCTGAGCTCCTTTCAACACCTAAACCAAACCAACAGGGCTAGATCACTAACACAGCACTTATCCTTCAGTAGTAATACATACATCACATATACATCTAGCTCCCACGTGCTGATGCATGAACCCAGAAAGAAAAGAACAAAAAAAAAAAAGAGCAACAAAAAACCAAAAACCAAACCACCACCACACAACATCACATAGAAGAGCAAGGTGCAATCCAATCATGTAAAACTTCTTTAAGTCTTCAAAGAGTCTCTGAACCCTAGACCTAACCAAAATGTATCATCTTCTGACCCTAATTGTCACAGTGATAAGCTGCTTGGGCAACAGCAGCAGTTTGAGCTTGTCCCAAGTCACAGAGCATCAGTCGGAGGGATCAGTTCTGGAGAAGAACTGCAGCTTAAAAAGCTGATGGAGCTTTTCATGCACTCACTGAGCATCAGCTGTTCAAACTCCCTCAAAGGATGCGCTCCTGAGTCTCATGGCATTTGGCCAAAAGCAGCAGGATTCTCAATCAGTAGCAATGAGAGAGAGTAAACTTTTCTCCAACATGGGCACTGATGTCAAAAACCAGCCAGTCCTCTAGGATAAGAGAGATAATTTCAGTGGCATATGTCTCAGCTAATTCTGATCTTTCAAACACTGGCTAAAGTTATGGGGCAATATCTGTGGAAATCTAACCTCTCAAGGACACATGCATAGGGAAACAGATGGCTTGCAACAGACTGTTTAATCCCAAATCAAATAACAGAATCAGCACTTCAGAACGACTGCTTATGTAGACACTTCTGTTAGAAACTGTGGCCCACAGACAGGCAGCTTATGCAACAAGACCCCCAGAAAAACTTATATGATATATAAACAAAATCTAGAATTCAACATCTTAAAAAACAATTTTCCAAAAGCATGCTATAGTTATAAACAAGTCACCTGATCTTTTCTGGAACAAATTACCTCATTTTGCATATTGACTTCTGTAGTATAAATAATACTTTAAAATATATAAGAAACGAGCATTTTACTTATTCTTACCTCCTTCATAAAGAGCCATTATGCCTCAAAACTTATAAATTTTATCATCTTCTGAAACCAGGAAAAATCAGCTGGTGTAAAGTGACCAAAGAACAAAACAAAACAAAAAATGGTTTTCTTAACATTTAAAGAATTTTGTCACAATGTGGTCCACCAGGAAGCCCAGAAAGCACAGAGCATAAGAATAGCTCAAGAAGTGATATACTCTTGAGAATGCACTCTTGAGAAAAACAACAGCTTCACTACAGCGTGAAACTCAGCATCTCTGACATTATTGAATGTAATCTTAGAAACACATCAAGAGAATTAGCTGCTTGCTCACATGAATATTGGAGGGGGGAAAAGTGTTCATTTTACATCCTAGTATTTGAGATTCATATTGAAATGTTTTGGGTTTTTTTATTTGACCACTGAAACAACTAATGATTAAATCTCCAAAGACCCCAGGTCACCTGCCTGCTGCATAACTGCTCACCAGCGAAGCCAGTTTGCCCTGAGAAGTGCAAGTACCTCTCCAGCAGCACATGATTGCACCAGGCTCTGTACCTGCCTTTACCCAACACACCTTCAGTTCTAAATCCTCACCTTTATGAGGAGTATCTCATACTTTAAATATTACTACCTTTACTGCAACTCATATCTTCTAAAACATGAAGCCAGCCTGTTACCTAGTAGAAATCCTTAGAAACTAAGAAACATTTTAAAAGCTGGTGTATAGAACCAACAACTGTCTTATACTGTTGTTGAATTTCAACTTGTTTGGTGTTGAGCACAATGAAGGAAGAGATTTTATCCCCAGAACCCTACACCTTCAGTTTAAGGGCAGGGAGTTGCTTTGTTTACCTCAAGATCAGGCCCATGATTTATCGTGTTGGAATTCAACGAAGGCTCAAGGTAGGAGTGTCTATGATCCATGCTTGGGATTACTCTTTTAGTCAACAGGAAGATTTAATCTGAATATCTTTAAAATAGTTTAGTGCACAAGGGATTCTGTGATTGGCAGCCACTAAGCAAACTGAAACCCACATCCTTCTAAATAATCACTGAAACAATTTTTCCAGCTGCAGTGATTCCATGATTGCAATAAACTATAGTAGCATACCATGTATAAAATGGACATCCGTTCATAGTTTTTGGAGATTGTATCATTGCTGGCAAGAAGGTGGTATAATTCCTGAATTATAGAAACATTTTATTGATCTAAAACTCCCCTTTTAAGAGTTACATTTTCTTTTTTCCAGTTCCTTCCTGAAAACCATTGCATGATGTTACTGAGCCATCTCAAAAGCAGGAACGCTTCAGCAGTGAACCAGTCATATATAAATAATGTAGATCAATAATTTTTAACATATGGTCTGCAGACTCTTTGGGTTCACACAGCCTTGCTAAGAAAAGGAAGCTTACTGCAGTAAGTTAACCTTTGCTGCACAGAGAGACATGCCTCCACTGAAAAGTACTTGGGGATCCACAAATCAAAAAGGTTATAAGCCACTGATGTAAGCAATCTGTAAGCAGTTTTAATGCCTTGTAGATTAGAAACACCATTTCCATTTACTATTTAAACAATACACAGAGATTTAGGGCCTCATTAATTTATCCAATGGAAATACTGAAATTTCAGAATATAATTGTACCAAACTGCCAACTGTGAAAACATTAAATAATTTAGCCAAATAATGTTTTGATGAAGTAAAACCCTACAATTTTGTACCTGTTCTAGTTTTGCACAGCTCTTCATATCTTAGCTCCCTTGAAATGTTTTGTGGGTTTTTTTTTCATTCTTGTTACTGACAAACAAAAGCAGCAGAGAAAAAAAAATAGTACAGCTAGGAGAAAGAGATTATCTTTGAAGAAATCAGTAGAATTAAACTCTGACAAAAAGCATACAGATTCAGTAAGCCTGTTAAATATAGACAACGCTGACAAATAGTCTATATTTGTTTGAAGAGCTTATGGGCTTCCCCCCAGTACTATTGAAATGATGTCCTTATCTCAAGTACTTTTCACATATTAGAGAAGTGGTAAATTTCACAAAGCATACACTAAGGTTTTGCATTTCCATTCCAAGTGAAACGCACTTCAGTAAGTAAACATGAGTATTCAATAAAACTGTTGATGGAGACAATGGAAAAAAACACCCACCCATTTCAAAATACATTGATAAGTAAATCATTCTAAAAGCATTGGATAACACTGTGAAACTCTGAAAAGCCAAGTCAGTCAAAGCTGAGAACAGTGTTAGCACAATTTTTAGTATTCAGGTCTGGGGGAGTGTGGGGTGTGTTTTTTTCCCCAGATCCTCATTGTGCTTGACAAACATAAAACAGGATGTCTGTATTATAATATTTTATAATTCTGTAGATACTTAAGTGCATCAATTGAGAATAATCACATCCCTCTTCAGGACTGAGAGCATACTAAACAGCATGCACATACTCCTTTTCAAATGTTTCACACAGTTGGGGTGCGTGGGGGGTGGGGTGGGGGGGTGACTTGCTTAAGAAATGTTTTTTATGATTTTTGAAAGCCCTGAAATTCATAGTGGGTTGGGTTTGAGTACCTCAGGATTTCTATTCTCGGAACTTATTAGAAATTCATAGACAAAGTAACTTCTCTTACTGGAGTACAGCACAAGGGGTCACCATCAAGAACCATGGCCTCCGTATTCTAGTCGCTAATTTAAAAATATGTCATGACTTTGCAAATGGTGTACGCACATGCCTAACTTTACATGCTACCAGATAGTCTCACTGGATTCAGCAAGGCCATCTACAGCAAGTTAAAAGCAAACAAGTTTTTAAAGGTTGGTGCTGTAAAGACCTACATATTCTCTAAGATTACGCAAATGAAGAAACAAACAAGGTGAAGAGTACCAATTTATTTATAAGATTCTTAATTTACCTCCTAACCTATTTTTACCCTTTCTTCACCAAGACTTATCTGCCAAATCTGCCAAAAATCTTACACAATTAATATTTTCAAATTAAATTAGTTGAAAAGCTCTGCATAATCTTTCCATACCACCGTACTTCACAAGACTCTTCTGAGATACCTATTGCTTTATGTAAAGTTCATAAAAATTGGAAGGGGATTTGTGACAGTGGAGGAAGAGCTCCTGTGGCAGTGTCTCACCAGAGACAAAGAATGATATGGGCCAGTTTCAGTGTTGGTGTGTCGTTTTCTGGAACAAGCATTTAGAACCTTGGTCTTATTTCTAATCCATCCCTCTGAACAGGACTGTTATTTTTGACCTTTTCACTGTAGTATTCTGATAAATTATATGTGGTGAGTAGGCAGGAAAGAAGAGCCCTCAGAGTAAGATTAATTTTAAACATATTAAAAAAAGAAAACCCAAGGAGATGACAAATGCAGTTCGCAGAGCAACAACCCATGGTTGTCTCAAACAGTCATGTTCTGCACTAAACTTCTGCATACTGCCCCAGCAACTGCTTCTTAGACGCCACCATATTCAGACATTTGGCAAAATGATGCATTGCAGTGGCCTATATTTGTATCTCAGTAGCAGGTCCACAACTATAAAAATCCTAGTTAATCAAAGATAATAAAAACAAGATGTAATGTGTTTCCTCAGGTAGGGAGAAGTCAAGCAGGACACCATTCTTTCACACTATCTTAAAAAACAGTAGTCAGATGCCCTCAATCAAGGCAGAGGTCAGTCCTCCAGCAAGTTTGACTTTTTTCATCTCGTTTCTTAAATTTTTCATTTTTTCCGTCTCCCTGATTTAAAGTTTGAGCCAGTTTTTCATCCTTTTACCTATTTCTTCCAGACAATCTACATTTTGACAGACTAACTTATTGAGTGTAATCAGTTATAATTTTACCAAACAAACATTATATAGACACTAGACAATAATCTACATTGTAGTCTGCCAGTCAGATTCAGTCTCAAAAATCACATTAATCAGATTTTTCTGTTTCTCTTCAGAGCTGTCATCAAATTACATTTGAATAGACTCTGCAGATCATATGAACTAAGCTGAGCCATATGGGATAAGCAATAAAAAGATGGGTAATTTGTCTAATGTCAGTCTTCCATCTAAAGAAGGGGTACCCTTGAAAATGGTCCAGCAATCTACAACTTCTGAAAGCATGCTTAGACCATAAAAAGCTTTAAAATGTTTGCAAATAACAACAAAATGCTAGTAGTTACTCTTATTGTACCAAAGCAATGAGACTCTCACCAACCTAGGCTGATTATAAATGCATCTCAATTGCTGAGTAATCAGGGGTAATGACTTGAGGAACACGTAAAATGAAAACCTATGGTCTAGGACACTTTACCCAAGATTTCTTATCCTACAAATACTTCTGTAATGTTCAATAAAAATCTACTTTCTACAAAATTTAATTTCAAATCTTTTCTTACATATAACTGAACTTCGATTCTATTAAACGGTGGTTAGCAAAATCCTCTATGGCCATACCGTTTGTGCCTGTGGCATAATTTCTATCATCCAGCCTACTCTAGATCGTTTCAATAACTCTTTCTGCATTGATAAAATTGACTGCTGTGTACTCTTCTTATGTTCCTGGAACTACAGGTGCTGTAGACTTCCAGCTTCCTCAGAAATTACATTCTCATCCTTCAGCCTTTGACATAGTAACATTTTTTTCTTTGCCTTTCACTGTAAACAGGTTATTTTCACTTTTTTTTTTAACTGCCAGAAATAATCATTAAAATTATATCATAAAGCTCCAGTTACTGGTATGTACCAAAATAGGAGGATAGTTTTTTTTTTTCTCTCTCTCTTTTTATCCCTTTAAATAGTTGTGTATTTTTGTGTGGCAGAAAGATAATAGGAATAACACAGGAATGCTAGGCATTCAGGTTGCTTGTTTTCCTAAAATTGTTTACTTAATGCTTCTCCCCCACCCCTTGAGTATAGTTCTTGCCAAGACATATAGATTTATATTCACTCCATTTTCCAGTGCAACTTTTGGAAAGCTAACACATACACTATGCACTAGGAGCAACTTCTAAGCTGCAGGCAGAATAAAACAAATCCAAAAAGTAAATGTACCTTTGCAGAAAACTGTTGAGTGGATTTAAGTTACAACAATAAACAATAAATAATAAAGTCTTTCTGAAAGCTAGAGAAGCACAAGTGTCCTTTTCATTGATTTTATCTCTTCATCACACACAACAAATCTGTGTCAACATGAGTGGCAGGTCTCCGAGGTAAAAAATGTACAAGTCAAGGCCATAAAAGCAGACCACATGCTTAGGAATTTGTCTATTGTAACCATAATGAGGTGGCCTGCTGTCTCTAAGGAGACAATTCATGATACAGCATATGCCTAGAGAGAAGTGAAAGACTATTTTATGAATCCAATACAGTCAGCTGTAAGTCAATGAAGATTCAATTTCTTAAAGTGACAGAGAGGAAGAAAGCATTCATGTGAAGAGCAGAGTTGTGAATAACCTGTTTATATGTAACTAGATATTGCCCTGCAACTATACTATAACCTACTGGAATCAGCACAGCTACTCATGTAAGTAAAGATTAATCATGTAGTCCTTCAAGAGGAGGCCTTTGATGCATAACATGATCTACCCTATTTACATAAATACCATTTTTCAGCACTCTATTAATCTTGACAGTACTTCAGAGGGGTTGCCAGTATTAAAACCCATTTTCTGGAACATACTGAGGAATAAGGAAGCAAAACAGTTTCTTCATGTTTATACTGTGCCTTACTACTCTCCCACAATACAAAACTCACTTTGGGTGACTGAGCTATGCTATAATCACTGTACAAAGCATATAGCATTAAAACACAAAAGGAAGCTGCAGCCTCAAAAGCCATGGAAAATTAGGGTATCGGTGGCTGCTGCCGGAAGTATTTGCAGAAGTTTGCTCAGAGAGGTGTAAGCTGCGCTGTTTCACTGCAATGGTTGCTAACGGTGAAGAAAAAAAATATTCGTGGAGAATTGCCTATCATCTGAAATGACATTTCATGTGTTTAAATGGGTCGGGAGGGGGACAGAGGACTGAATGTAGTCTTTTAACAAATCCTTTACCCTGGGCACATGAGAACAGGAAGGGAAGAGCTGATTAAAGAAAATAAGAACTGCAGGACCAAGAATGGAAAAGTGTGGGGTGTCTGCATGTCCTATTGGAAAGGAACACATAGTAGAAAATAATATCTTTACTTTTTAAACTTTAACAGAGGAAAAGGACTCTTAAGACAGGCAGTGCTGAAAGGTTTTTTGATCATTATTTTTCCTATAGGAAGTTATATAGTAATTAAACAGGTTTTGTACACAATGGGAGATTTTGTTTCAAATCCTGCAAATTGAGTACATGGGTATAGAGCACTGTCCCAGAAGTTTACATAAAGTACCCAATATCTTCAGTCAGCCCCTACTTTCATATTCTTCAGTAGTCACTCATGTAAGCACATTTAGTCATAAAGGTTTTTTCCAAATGCTCTCTCACACATGCAGTTGAGGGAAGCAATACCAATATCAACAGAGTAGTTGATTATGGATTTATAGTCTATAAATGTGAGGGCATATGGTGACACTCCAAAATGGATGTCAAATGTTCACACAGCCTCACACAGTCATGAAGTGTAAAATAAGACACAAGTGGCTTGGATAAAGTCATTTAGCATCTGCTCCAGCTGTATTAACTCAGGTTGGACATTACACAGTAGCATGATACAGACACAGACAAGCAACAGCACACATAAGACAGCTTGATTACATCGTAGCCAAAAGTGAACTATCATGCAGGAGACCTGGGTTACCAGACAGGCGCTCCCTCACCATTATACTAGTTTTAAGTGGAACATTAATGTGTCTTTTAATCCTATCAACCCTGAATGCTATCCAGAGTCCTCTATCTTTACTCCCTTACAAAAAGAAAAAACTGTTTTCAAGGCATTGCACCTCATGTAACATATGCATCAACAGTAACCCAATGTACTTGCTGTTGAGAGACAGTTGATCATAAAATGTAAATCAAAGCAAAGCCAAAAAAAGGTACCTTAAACCCCTGAAGTTTTCTTCACTTCACCTAGACACCAAAACTGTGTCTGACAAGCACAAACACTTTCTTGGAAAAGGACGCACTGACAGCATATCCCATTTAAAGGTCTAGAGCCTTCACCATCAGAAACAATCATCACTCAAAATGTAAAGGGAAGGGGAGGGAGATACTGCTTTCTGATGTAGTTTTACCTTAAGGCTCATTACAAATAAACAAGAAGTAAAGGAAAAAATTGATCACATGAAGAATCACAACTGTTCTTGGCAAAGCGTGGACAGTAATCATGAACAAAATTTACATGAACTGTCTGGGGGTAAGTCAGAATTTCTGTAGCTTACAAAAATGGATGGCACACAATAATGCTAAACAGAAGTGCTAGTTCTTGAGGGGTTGTGGGGAGCATTTAGTATTCTGCATGTTTGTTCACATTAGTCTCTGTAGTCCAAGCAGATGGATGTCAGTCTGTCTCTCTCTCACACACACACCCACATTAGCAAGGCAGAAAAAAGAATATTTTAATTTAGTGCTGCAAGTTTACTCTTGCCACCTGTTTTTACCGTTACCAATTAAAATTGATTGTTTTTGTATCACAGGTAGTTAATAATTTTGTTGCTTTGGATCTACTCGCTCAAATCATCTAAACTTGGGGACTGCGGTATTCATCAAGTCAAAACGATTATCAATAGGTGATAGTAGAGCAATAATTCAGATGACTCCAAAATGCAGGACCAGTACTGCTAGGCTTGACCAAAAAAGCCCTCTTTGCCTTGCGATAGCCAGCTTTTTGCTTTCCTTCTCCAGCCTCTTTTCATCTCCTGTTCTTTTGTTTTACCAATTTTCTCCTTTTTGGTTCTATTCTCTTATTTTTTTAATAGATGTGTGTTCTCACTCCTGTTTCTCCATCCAGCACAAGTTGAATGGTTCCATTTTTTAGCACTAAATGAACTGATACAAAGTCAGTTCAGGGTGTTGTCACAATTTAAGGGGTTAATAACAAAGCAAACAAGAGAAGACTGGTCCCAAGTGCTGCTGCCTAGCCCTGGGGATATATGGTAGCCCCTTGTGAACATCACCATCAGCTTTAAAACCCAAAGAGCCATTATTAAACTGAATCACAACAAGACATTTTAACTATTGGAAGAAATGCTGTCTTTACTTATTTTTGTCCATCTGCTCTCCATGTTCTTCTGACTAATGCTGGCCAAGCTGCAGATACAGAAAACACCATCTCGTGCAGAATCCAGATATCAGGTAACAGATTCATAATTCTTTGGCTATGATCCAATACATAGAACTCAATCCTCAGCTGTCTCCAGCCTTTTACAAAAGCTTTCAAAGAACCACCAGAACAAAAGAACTGAAATTTAGGTCTGATGGACCAATCCAAATAGAGTTTCATTGAATATTAATGAAAATATTAAATGCTTTTCCAGTAAGAATTGGCAATATCAGTAGATTTTCTAGCATCTTACAAGTTGTTCTTGAATATTTGAGTGACTGAACAATATTAACGAAAAAATTTGAACTGTAGAAGTTTCATGACTCATCATGAAGTAAATTTTATTCTATTAAATAACGTAATTTGCTACTCGTTTGTTATACCTATGTTCAAATGTTTCAGACTAGCCCATTACAGAGCAGAACAGGTATCACATGACTTCAATTGCATGAACAATCATTCAATATGAAAAAGAGCATAAGGCTGATGTGAACAATTTATAAAAAAGCACAAACTGAAATTTGTTCATAGTCACTTTTTCCTACTCAACATTCAATCTGCAAACACTGTGTATTTATTGTATACTTTTAGAATACTTCTATTATGCTTCTATAAACCTAATCATCTTGGTTAATAGATTAACATTTAACTATGTAAAGCAATTTTTCCCTCCAGACAGAAATTTTATTGAAAGACAAGCAGAGTTGTAGCGCCATGGATTTTATATTACAAAATGATGAAGAAGGTAGAAGCTTCAACGGTGATTGCTTAGAAGTGCATCTTCATTATATCCAATATTGTTAAGAGCAAGTTCTGCTCTAATTAAGCTTCATCCCTGGTTGTCCGATTGCTTTTGCTCATGGATGCATACCAATTTGTATATTATAAAGAATCTTCTATTGATTCTATGAAGTTGACAATTTGCCTAATGGAGGGCAAGAATAATTTGTGACTGTGACTTCCTTCCCTTTCCAAAGTGTGCCTCTACAGAATTTGCAGATGACGTATGATCAGTGCACATTAGGTTCAGAATGAAAACATTTGTCAGCCAGATACCTAATGGCCCAATTTTCAGTGAATAGATGATGTTTGAAATTTGCCAGTTTTCACTGGTCTTTTAATTACAGCTGCGATAGGTATGGTTTAGTTCACCTCAGGTATTTACCTAACAAGTACAAAAGGCCTGAAGGTCTTAGGTACTCTCATGTTCACCTTACAAAGCTTAAATCTGTGGAATCAAACATATGTCCTTTCCAATGAGACTGAGAACTAGAGGTCAGAGGCAGAACTTCAATACCTAAAACCTGAAATAGTAGACTGAACCGAATTCCTAAACCCCAAAGGACTGGTTGGTTTAACAATGTTTCTTCCACCTGCTTGGAAAAGCAGACTTGCTCATCAGACATGTGATGTAAGTATAAGCTTGCATCCATTGTTTTCACCACTACAAGTACTGTATTAAAACCCCCACACTTCTCTAATTCTGGTGATTTTTCCCTCCCACCACCACTGTCATACATGAAGAGGATTTAAAACTGATTCAACACTGTAGTAGAATTTCCTGTTTTGGATGCTATTTATTAATATCTGAAAATAGCATGCTGGAAAAAATTCTTTTTAGAGCGGTAAGAAGGCAATTCAGAGCCCTTGCCTCATCTTTTAATTGAGCACAATTAAGCTGCTATGTTACTTAAGCAAATTCAAAATCTCAGCATTTAATTTATTTAATTATCTATGAAGATCTTCACAAAGATTCAACCATTTGTGTTTCTCTCTGCCTTACAGAAAACGTTTCAAAAATGAAAACACAGAGGCAGAGATTTCACGTTGTGTTATATGCTGTCAAAGAGGTCTCTCTTTCTCTCCCTTTCTGTTGTTTCCAGCCATCCTTCCCTCCATTCTCCTTTGTTGGCTAAAGTAGCTTACTGACTGTAATAAAGGGAGCCCAAGTGTCAGCTTGAGACTGCCATGAAAACTAACATTCACATAAACCATTTTTTCCACTTTTGTTAAGCTCCTTATCAAAAGAACTCTCCCTCTCTCTCTCTTTTACTCTCCCTCGTCTTCTGTCCTTTTTAGGATATCTTTCTAATTTTATTGAGACTTCCCTGTTAAGGTACAGCACTATAGTTCAGTAACTATAGGAAAGTGAACCCAAAAGAGCCAGCTTGAGACTACCACAAACCATTTTCACTTCTTATGTTAACATTTCATCTCAAAGGACTCTTTTCTCTCTCTGTCAGTTGCAAGGCATCTCTTTGTCTCTATTGTGCTTACTGCGCTAAGGTGCCTCATTGACTGGAGTGAAGTGAACTCAAGCATGCCAACTTGAGGCTGGCACACATTTTTTAATTTGGTTGAAGCTGAAACCCTAAGGGACTCAGTTTCTGAGCAGCAACGTTCCTCCCCCTACCCCATGCCTACTCCACTGAGGTAACTTGAAGATATATTTGCTTTAATAATGTTTTCTATATTATATATTTAATTTGAGAGAATTTCATGGATCATAACCCTGCAGGTCATTCAAGGATATTTCTTTTATTCCTCACCACCTTGCAGAGAACCTGGAATACTGCAGTAAAGTGAATACCAAATTGCCAAACACACAGCTCCATACCTGCCAAATAGCTAGGAAAATGTAACAGTAAGGTCTGCTTTTAGGAGAAATACCTCTGAAAATACTTTTTTCCTCTTTTGTTGGGAAAAGATCCTCACTTTAGCCTTCGATGTTTGAAGTCAACTGAAATAATCAGTATATGCTTCCAAGCTAAGTCCTAATCATTTTGGTTTGACCTTTATAAAGTATCCTTTATTCCCTTGAAGACTTCTTTCTTGGTGACAATCTAATGATTAAATATAAAACAACTAAGATGAAAAGAACTATGCCAACCAAACTCTCATCCCTGAGTGGAAAGATGAGGACCAAAACTGACTAGACTACAGGTTCCCATGCCAGAGTTTAAGTCAGCTGCTGTTGTCACTTATAACTAGCAATTCCTTTGGTACCCAAATGCTTCACTGGACTAATGACACAGAAGAAGGAATCCAGTATGCAATACTTGCCATCATTTTTTGTTTGTTTTCAGTGATGTCCTTAACCTACTTGCTACGTCTTTCACAATTTCTGACAATGTTCAGTTAGCTCAGTTTAGAATTCTTCTCGCTCTTCTATACTGCTAAAATAAGTCAGTCAGTTTTGAATTGGAAAACAAGAAGGGAAGTTTTTGATAACACTGGGTTTATCCTTCAGTTTCTTGTAGCCAAAACCCTACACATTGCTGGCAAGAAAGATCTATGTGTCTGAATTCCAAAATGGAGCAAAAAGCAGCTTATTTATTCTTGCACAACTCAGAGCTTAACAATGAAATTACTCTATGACAAAACTAAGTTGCAAAATTAAAAAACAGTAATGTTACTCAGAAAATTGTGTTACTACTTTTCCTTTTTTAAATGTCTGTAGGCCACACGAGAATTTCAGGAACAGGCATAATGTTGACAAAAACCACTGCAAGTAACAAATGATCATAAAACCAAGCCACTTAATTGTGAATAAGCAGAAATTTTGCATAGATGTTTTACAATCTTTCATACACTGTTTGTCTCCAAATAATAATAATAATTTTTAAAAAACCTCACACACCACCCACATACCCATCCCTCCCCTTTCAAGCACAAAACAAAGCAAACCAAAACAACAAACCCCTTCAGCTTCTAGAGAAAATATGATTTCAGGGCACACAGAAGTTAATACCACTTCTTGTCCACTATACCCAAAAGCAGCATCGAGTACAGAAGTGATTTCATTTTTAAGTCATTTCCAGTAAACCCCTCAATCTTTGTTGCTACACTAGGGGCCTTTTATATCTTGCTCCTGAATATACCACTGTGCAATGGTGCTAGATTCACTGATCATCACCCCAAGAAAGCAGCATTAAAAAGGTAGGTCCTTCCATATCAAAAGGGCTTTGTTTTTCCGTAGCACATTTGGGATTTGTTCTATTTGTTTTCTAGTTTCTGAAGTTTTACAGTTCAGTCAAGTCTACATTTTTAGATTTTACTCTCCTACCACTAAAAAAAAAAAAAAAAAAAAAGTGAAAGCTGGTTGTTCACATATAATCTCATTCCTACAGAAGTCGAGGCTTTCAGAAAGAAAAAAAATTAATTCCCCCTCTCCCCCCCCCCCCCCAATATTGTGAGAGCTGTGAAACAGAAGATCAGAAGCAAGAATGGAAGTCAGCCACACCACATCTTCTATGAAAAACAGAATAGCAGTCCATTTCCACAGCCAAGAGATGGAGAAAATGCAAGTACTCAAAAGGAAAAGAATCAGAAGAAAGGTGTAAGTTTAAAGCACTGAATCTAAAAATTAATAAAGGAGGGAGGAAATGTCTTATGAACTTTCAGAAAGCTTGATTTTCTCATCATGCTCTGATTGAAAATGCTCTTTGCTACATCAGTGTTTATTAAAAAAACTGAGAATTATTATTTCCTGAACACTCAACACCAAGGACACACAAAAATGCAAGCAAAACCCCAGATAACCTGCACCTAGCCATGACCAAGTAGTGAATAACAACAGGGCTGGTGATGATTTTACGGAAAACCCAAAGTGATCCAGGTACATAAAAACAGCACAGAGTTTCAAGAACCTAAGCTAATTTGCCAGCAAGCCCTTGCAAGTAGCAAATGAACCATGAAACACCCACATCTTCTAAATGTAAACATATTAATAATTTTATATAGATACTTCATGAATTTTAGGAATCAATTTAAGTCTTTAATTCTCGTATCACAACTAGAGTACCCAAAATCACTACTCTTCAGAAAATTTTTAGGGAGGGGGAGAAAAAAAGCATCACAATTCCTGTTATGTCAATGGGCATTCTGCCGTTGTTCTTGGTAGATTTATCATTTTATTAGTGTTTTGAGAGACTCTCACAAGCAGAGACAGGCGTTTTCTGATTTTGGAGTAAAGGAATATTAATCTTGCATTGCAACAGCAGAAAAGTCAAGTTTCACAAGCTGTGACCAGGTAAATCAATTATGAATTTTCCTTGTGACAAGGCAAATCAGTCCCCTGGGTGAAATGATTGGGTGTGCTCTTTGACAAACATCTTGCATAGATTCATAGGACACAAGAAGCTTTCTGAGAACTTTTTGAGCCCCCTTCCCTCTTAAAATTAGTTTAGAATCATTCACTATTTACCTGCAGGAAACTAAATAAAACATTAAAATGCTCTTAAGCCTCCAAACCTCTCTGGCAAACAGCAAAATAAATACAACCGGCCTATTTCAATCAGATTTCTTTGGCAATTTTTCAAAGACAGGAAGAAGCATGACATGAGTGCTCTGCCAGGCCTCATGTGTCTCTGTGAATATTCTGTAAACAAAAGCACTTCAGCACATCCCCAATCAAAGTCATGCCAGCTGTTGTTCTTCCCGCACTTATTCTCTGCAGCGAAAGGGAAGACAAAAATCATACCGCGTGCAAAAGAAAGAAAGAAAAAAAAAAAGCAAAACAACACACATCAGGGGAAAAGGATATTAATGGCTATTTCAAGAAAGAAAAGTTTGCTTTTCAGCAGGCATTTTGATACCCTTGTAAAGAAGGGCTATGATGATCATGCTATAAAAAATAAAACTGTGTCAAGCTAGGACTTTCATTTCCTTTTGACTCGTGCAATTTCACCAGATTTGTGTAAAGTTCACAGTGCTTCAAGAAACAACAGAGACATTAACTCTGCAGTAGTTCGTAGAAACTTTCCATGAGATAGGAAATGTATTCATGTTGAAAATATTGAGTCACTAAGCCCTCAGACTGCATTCCAAAAGTCTACCAGAAACATTTCAATCAAGAGTGCGAGTATGTGACAGCCAGGCCATTTGGGCTAAAAAGCATTGTGCAGAATTATGTTGGGCAAATCTAGTGCCCTCTAAATGACCTCATATTATGGCCATGGTATTAAGTCATGGAGAAACCTGTAAGATTAATAATTTTTTTTTCCTTATATATAAAAAAAAAAAAAAAAAAAAAGGAAAACTCTCAAGTTCCCAGTAAGAATGCTAAATTACCCCCTCTCCCAATGGAATGCTTCACTTTCATTTCCAAGTAGCAGTAAGCCTATTGACCCCCATGGTGTTATCCTTTTCACTGCTCTTACAGTACTTTCTTTAATCTCTTGGATCAAAGATTGGTCAATAAAAATCATCTCTGCTTTTGTGGGGAGCAAACAAACTGCACCGAGTTCTATGATAATGGTAAATCTTCACTGAAATCCCTGAGAAAAAAAAAATAACAAACCAAAACAACAACAAATACAACATACACACAATTGTTGAAATTAACTTTGCAAATGGAAGTGTTTGTGTTCTTTTTTCTATATTAAATATTCTGAATTGTTTTATACTGAATCAGTCGTTGTTTTATACTTTCATATTCATTGTGTTTTTTAATTAATTTTGTACCTTTAACAACTAAAGCTAAATTATATTTACATTCCATTATACAATATTTCTAATTAATTGGTTTAAATCCTAATTATAGAAAAAACTCTGGGTCCTCCACAAAGGTTAAAAGATTGGACAGTATTTTAACAACAAAAAATATATGTTTAGAGAGTTTTCAACAGCTTCCAGACCGTACAGCATCCAAGAGCTTTGCAGTACACCTTAAGTTTCAAATCTAAAGAGAATTTGAGCTGGAAAAAGAAGAAAAATAAAATAAAAACAGAGACCCCAATAGAATTTCTTTTCAGTGGGGGATCATCTAAAGGTGTTATTTCTCTGCTACTTTAGCTTGTAAGCTAACTCATTTTTTAATTCTCTTTCAACTTTAACCTATACCTCCTATGTGCAGCATCCATATCCTGACCCTATTATCCTAGAGAATTTCTAATATCCATCAGATTGCTTGTCATGTAAACAGAAAAGAAGTGATTTCTGTTTAGCAGAAACTCCTTGAAGTCAGTCGTAATCACTGGTCACATATTTATCTGCTTTGGACTCCCCCATGAATACAGAGCATTTCTCTCCTCCTGAGCCTCAAGAAAAACACAAACTGGGGATGGTCCTAGTGATCCAGCTGTGATACAGGTGCAACTTCGAACATTTCCATTGGGTTCTCCATCGCAAGACATAGCGCTTGAAAGCCTTGACATTAGCTACATCATGCCTTGTAGACAATCTCTTGCTATGACATTTTTATTGTCATCCCCAAACTGCCCTCTTACTTCACTTATGAGCTGTTCAAACACAGATTACAATGAAGAAGTCTCCCCATTTCACCTGCTGTATTCACCTGTCCCTCAGACAGGTTGTCCACAAAGCTGCTAAGAGTTTCTCAGTCAAGCCCTCTTCTCTAGTAACTCCAGTAAAAAAAACAACACACATATGTGCCTAGAACATTTTAGTTGTAGTAAGAGAGAAAATCCAGCATGTTGGTCTACATCTTTTCAGAGCAGAGATCCCAGACTTGGATTTTGATTTCAGGGAGACTTGAGCCAGGTCTTAACTGTGCTATAAATTGTGTCCTTGTTTAGCAGCAATTTCCAACTTTATTTTAGACTTCTACATCACTTTTTTGGCTCACACTGAAAATAGATCAGAAGATTCAACGGTGAAGGGGAATGTTTTCTTATTTGTTCTATGTGGTGCCTTGTATGCACTCTGGAGTGATGTAAAATAACACAAGGCTAAATACCACCCATAAATACTGAACTATAATTAATTTCTCACACATTTATCGCAAGGTCAAAAGTTATTCTACTAGTGTGCTAATTTGAAAAAACAGAACTTCACTTCCAAATCCAGATCCTTCAATTCAAGATGACAAGGCTGAGAGAACAGTTTGTGTCCACACATCACACTCTTGCATTAAGGATCACAGAGATGCACCTGCAAATCAGGTTTGGCCCTTCAGTTCCCAGGGAGAGCCAAAGGTGCTCTCAAAGGACAAGCAAAGCTTAGCAAAGAACAAGCAAAGCTTCGGTGAATCCAGATTACCTAAAATGAAGTGTAATCTTGCATTTGCTGCATGAATGAATTCCCCATGATTTTATTTAAAACTTTGAGCATGCAAGCTATATGCAGCTATGTTTCTAGCCCAAACCCTGAATAGAAAAAACATTTTGTCGCTTGGAAAATAGATGTAAAAAGCAATTTTTAAGCACCTAGGAATTAATAGGTTGCAACTGAAGAAATAAGATTTTGTTCTAAGATGTAGAAAGGGAGGCTGCTGGATGTTTCCACAATAGTGTCAGTGATATTAGTGCACAGAGAAGCTAACAAAAGGCAGCCATGCTGTCTGCTGCAGCACTAGAAATAGAGCAAAATACTGGGGGGTGGGCGGGCAGAGCAAGCTAATTTCAAGATCAATTTCAAAAATACATTTAAAAATTTGAAAATAAAAGTTGATAATTTTATGATGGGCTAAGCTGATACTGATTTAGTTGCATTGTTATAGTAACCTCAGACAAACATTTCTTTGTTTAGAGGGACTTCATTGTGATTCAAAAATAGTACATAATTTATATTTTTTCCCCTGAATCTCAGTGCATGACACACATATCACACACAGCACAAAGCATAGACAAACACACACCTATTGATATATTCTTATTGTTAGGCCGTTTGTAAGGTTTCCCATACATGATAATAGCAACTCATTTAAAATGTCATGGTTTGATTTTGTTTCTTAAATAAAGCATTCTGATACTAAAAATGGAATATTTCAGATAGAAAATAGGTTGCTATTCTCTAAAATTGCCTCTAATGTTAGCTGAATATTAATAAAATCCATAAACCATTAGTACATTATAGCTGCTTTGTTCTGAATTACATAGACCTTTTATGTTTATCCCTCAGTGAAAATGCGTTAAAAAAATGAAATCCTCTCTAATTGTGCTTTCTGAAGATAGCTGGTAAAATCATTTCTAGCAGCAATAAATCAATTGTAGTATTAAAATGACCTGCCAGGTGCATCTTCTGGGTATCAGACTAATTAAGGGAATGTATTAATTGCAACTATTCATCAACACTACCAATGTTGTTAGGTAACCCTTACAATGAATCTTTTTACCACATTATCTAGCAATGAAACTGTAGTTTGACCAACTATAAGGGTTTAAACAACAAAAAAAAATATTAAAAAACTATGCATAGCTTTCTTCTTTATATCACTTTGATCCCAATTCTTTGCTAGTAAATCAATCAAATTCAAGAAAATATAATTATATGTGCATATGTAATTTACATATATATATATATACACATATCTCAGTAAAGAGTTTTATCAGGTTTCAGAGACTGATGGGGGGGGTCCCCTCCCCCACAATCTAATTCTGATATAGATTTATATGCATTTTCTGTAGCTATGAGCCAAATGTGACCAAATGTGGATCATACAGGCCTTCACATGAGAAGACCATTTGCTTATCAAAGTATGTTTTACTGGTATCTTCATTATTTTTTTCACCAAGACTTCTTTATCACTTTATACATTGTTATGAATGCAGATAGCATAATTCTAGTATGTTGCTTGGTATGGGTTGATTTGTACAGGTTGCTGGTTCCCCCACTGTTATTCTCCCTGCTAAAAATAAAAGTTGCTCTTCAAAACTTCTGAAATGTTTTATTACCATCTTCTACAAGCAAACATTCTGGACTGAAAAACAGTTTCATACATTTCAGACAAAATGCTGGAAGTTGCAGGATGCAGTAAAACTACCATACCAATTTCTCTGCAATGCTTTAGTTTAGAAGATTAAGAAAGGAATATGATTATAGGCTGACAGAGGGAAAGACTCATATATGTCCGAGTTCAATTAGCAAAATACACAGAGAACAGTAAATACAGAGACGGATTCTAAAAGACACGAGGACAAAATTTGGCCCGACATATCAAAGTTCACATTCCTCTCCCCAGCATGCTGTAAACACTCACATCTAGGAGACTGGTTCTTGTTGACTTATCTACACCCTTTTATGTATTTCTAAGTCACCCTGGTATCTAAGCACTAAAAATAGTTAGATATGGCTTTTCCATTGCCACCCCTGTGATTATCACCATCATTCTCTGTCACAGGAGAACCAGAGATTAAGTAGCACCTGTAGATACACAGGAGGTCCTACCTGTTACTTGTGCCCAGGCAAAAATTTACCTTCTCTTTTTGCTGTATATCCATAGATGGGCAGTGAGATAGTTAAACCAGTAATAATTCACCCATTTGGTCACGTGGCTATAAACCAGTGCATGCACACTTATACCAAAAGAAGAATGGCTTGATGTTATTCAGGAAAGGAGGGTCTGGGGGACACTTCACAACCCCTGTGACTTCTGCTTGCACTTTTGCAAAATTACTCAAGTCCTGCTTCCACAGAAACTCCAGATAATTATGTGCCATATCCTGAAAGTCATGGTACTAGATACTGATCATCAAAGCCGGGAACACAGATCCAGAAACATCAGCATTACAGTACAGATGCCCTGGTAGTAGCAGCTTCCCAGATGACTTCAACCCAGGTGCCTAGTGCCAGGTAGAGAGTGTGCCAAGTACTGGGACTCATAGCAGCCAGTTTGTTCAGCACCCACAGGCACACACAGCATGGTCAGGATACTCTTCTTCACACACAGCTCAGGGAAAGGGCCGCAGTCCTGACTTCCAGCACTGCTTGCTGTGGTTTTGAATGTTGCTTTAACAGCTACTGCCAGAATTGTCAAAATGAATGATACTGAGAGAAAATAGACGCACACTGAAAAACACTTGATTCATTTTTATGACTCAAAATAAGAATATACACCTTGCTACTTTTAAAGTCTGTCAAATCTGATTTTAAAATTATGTAGATGATTCACAATCAGTGATGAATTTAAAGCCAGCCACCTGTCTCCAGCTTGTCAATACGTCTGCAGAAATGCTTTCGATTGCCTTTCGTATTCAAAGAGTTAGAAATAGAAGTTCACAAGTAAGATATTGTTCCTGTCTTTCCCTTCACTACCCAGACTTCTTTCTGATCTTCCTTTTGTCCTCAATCCATTCCTTATCCCTTTCACCTCTCTTTCTCACTCTCACTCCGTCCCCTTGATCCATCAGACACAGCCAAGCTATCTGACACCTATGCCTTAAAGTAATTTTGGACAGAAGCAAAATGCCCTAGAATCCTTAGTAATCCTCCTCAGATCCATGTACTGAGCCCTGGTTTGGCTCTTTTATAGCCATAAACAGTCTTTCAGCTAGCTAGCCTAGAAACTGAAAGCTGTTTCAGTAACAGAGGAAGGACAACAAGCCCTAAAATAATATAAGCCTGCTCAGGAAGGTGGGGCAGGAATGGATCAAATATTTTTTGGTGTTAAAATTAACATAAGCTTGCACAAACAAACCAATCAATAAGTGAAAGTTAAGAAACTCTGTAACTATAGGAGGTAAATGGGGAGACTGAGTTCATGGGGGCAGGATCTGTCCTTTCTTAGCAGTTGTATACACTCCGTGTCCTGGTACAAGACAATGGTTTATAAGCACCAGCAGTTTTGTGAATTATTGAAACAGCTACAGCACTCTGTAAGCCCACAGAAAAATATCTTTCACCCCTTATCATTCCCTATTGAGTCAGTGCAGTTTTTGACATACCAGAGTGGGATTTTTCTTTGTCCTTTTCCAGTACAACTAAATCGAAAGCCATATGGAATTCAGAGAGGTAAATAAAAAATAAAACACAAAAATCAATAGACTACTGCCAAAACCCTGTGGATCATACTAAAGTCAGAGTTAAATTACCTTTCATGACTAAGCAAGAATCCAGAAAAACTGAAAAGACTACTTGTATCACAGTGAGTTACAGAGCTCCTCTCCCCCAGGCTTAGGGTGTACCAGCACTCACACTCCTCTGGTACAAAAGGTAGATTTCAGTGACAGGCTGTGGGTCCTAAAGCCATTTCATCTTTGAAAGGAAAAAACATTTGACAAATATACTTCTCAGCATTGGAATGTAACAGATCCTTCTTTTTGCACTCTAATATAAGCCTTGTTGTCTCTCCACTTTCTAATCTTTTCATAGAATTGTTTAGTTTGGAACAGACTCTTCATGAGCCAACATTTAGTCTGGAAAAGACCCTTCATGAGCCAACAATTCCCAGCAAAACAGAACAGTTGGATACATCCAGGAAACCTAATATGCTATGAAAAGCAATGAAGAATTATCTTTAAATTGTAATTATTTGTACTGAAAGAAACTGAGAAGCCAGAAGCTACTTCAGTCTAACAAGGCCCATCAGACTTCAGCAAGTAATGGGACATGGAGCTAGATACCATGCATGGGCTATCTCAGGGTAAAGGCTTAATCCTTCCTCAGCTCTGCCTTGTTGTTCCTGTGGTAAATCCCCAGGGACAATGGCCATAAGAAAACTTGCATCCGACTTACGCTAGTGTGATGAGGAGCAGAACCTGCCATCAAGTTGTAGCAAATACCAACAGATGAACTAATTCCCAATGTCTATCTGCTAATGCTTTTAGATTTTTGCAAGTTAAAAACAGAGGCTCACCCATTCTTTGCAAGGCAGTGATCAGCCACTTCTAAATCTACTAATTGGTATCTCTCTGCAACAAAACAAAGAAAAAAGATACAGTACAAGCCTTGGGGGGTGGGGGTGGGAGGGAGAGGAAATCACCACTGAAAGAAGTGAAACGTACTGATTACCAAGAGCTATGATACAGACATGGCCAGCCCCTCTTCCCCAAAGAAGCAATTTACAACAGCAAGAGGATGTAAGTCAGGGGATCAAACACAAGAGAAGTTTAAAAGCAGGTTTTGGCTGCAGTACTGCTGATGCAACCTAATGGGAGCAAGAACAACTTAATGCCACACAAATCCATTTTTCTGGTAGGCCATAAGGCTCCGAGACAGTCTGACAGCTGATTCCACCTCTCTGGGATGTCACTAGGCAATGCTCTTTAGAAAAGCACAGCCCAGACTTAAGAAGCTTTACTCATTCTTACTTCCTCACGATGAATTGCAGTATGTGCCACATCAAGAGGCAAAGACTTTCAGCATTGCCATGTCCAGTGCTCCTAGCCCTAAGCTCTTGAAACAGACTGGATTATTTTTTTCCTGGAAATCCTGCTTCTAAACTCTATTTTTGCTTACAAAAAATGGAAAAAGAAAAAAAAACACCTGGGTGATATATGCATAGTAAATTAAATAAAAACACACTACCACAACATTATCATCACAATTCATGAAATTAGATAAGTTCCTGACTTTAGAAATTTATTTTTGACTGCTTTAGTCTGGCAATAATGGCTAGTTGAGAACCTAACACGAGGTAGATCATTTTCTTTTCATATCTGTATGTTCCCACATAATAGAAAAAATTTAGGAAGAGGAGTGTATATGAGCTTCTGGTTTGCTTTATTTTGCCAAAACAGGCATTGTCAAGCAGGAACTTTAACTTTGGATGGCTGACTTCAAAGCACACTTGCTTAGTCTGTTTTAGAAAAGGTGTTAGCTTATTTCTCCACTACTATAATAAGAGGGTAAATTTTTTTTGTCACAACCACTGTAGACATCTGCCAATATAAATAGCACATAGGTACTTCATTTCCAAGGGTCACTGCTGTGCAATAGGCCAAAAATCTTTTTAGCTCTTCCCTACAATCTAGTCAGTCAAAACACATACGAAGACATTAAAATATCCATATTTTGCACACACCAATATATTTTATACTCTGTTTTATTAAAAAGGCATTTGGCTTTTTGCACTTTGTCTACAGCAGCAGATCTACTACAAAGCAAGGACAAAATCCATACCTATACTCTGCATTTTCTCTGATTGTATTGGTATACCAGCTTCCAACTATTAGCAATAACCAAGTTTACTAGTTTCTCTCTCTTTCTCTTTTATTTCCCCTCTGAAACCTATATCTTGATTCCAAAAGCATCTCTTCCTTACATTGTTTGTTCCAATAGACTGTCGTTCTCTTCACTATTCTCCTATACTGTTATACTTTAAAAGAAGCAGCTGCTTTCTTCTAAGTTTTATATGGGTTTTTCTTTTACTTATGACTGTGTATTATCCTTAATATAGTTGTAGCATATACCACATTTTGCGCTATTTTTACATTTTGTAGCTGATCTTTTTTCTGAAAATCGTCACCGTTCATTGCAATTTTTTAAACAGATGCATGAAATCTGCAATTGGCAGATATATCACATATAATACAGGCATAAAACAACTGTCAATCTGCAAAAAAAGTATCTGTTACTAATAATGAACTGTTATTCAACACTATTACATACCTGAAAAATTCTAAACAAACATTTTATTTAAGCATATCTGAAATAGCTGGACCTCATTTAGCAAAACAGCCATCTGTCTTCCATTACACATGTAGCTGTGAAAAACAACTGATCAGGACTTTGGTGGCCTTGCCCAGTGCATGAGTCAAGCTGATTTTTGCTGAATCAGAGTCTTAGTTCTAAATGATACCAATTTTTCTTTTCACACTTCAGATTTCCTCTGTTTACAAAAAAAAAAACCAAAAAAACACCACACCACAAAACACCACACCAAAAAAGGTGAAGGGAAGTATTTTGTTCACATGTTCAGAAACACTGGAATAGTAGAACCTCTGTGAGTCAATGAATTTAAAAAAAAAAAAAAATCGTCAGAAATTTCCAGTACAGTTACTCTGGTTAAAAGTCATTAGAGTCTTAAAAAAGAAAATGCAAATGCATAATTTCTATGATGAAGAATGGCAAGCCAACTATTACATTAACAGCATAGTTACTTTCATATGTTAGAACATATTTACAGCATCATCCTGTAGTTAGTTTTCACTGCTGTAACAGAAAATTATCTGCAAGGGGGCACAGTGCAAATTCATTCATATTGTTCTTCACTTTGAATAATCACGTCACACAACTAAAATTTTCTATGATGACAAATGGCAAATGTCATTTTGAAATATGCTGGGCCACAGAAGCTTAGGAAGTATGGCAATTTTGAATGGTCTTTATTTAAATCCTAAAAGACTGTTGGTGTTTTATTTTTCCCCAATACTGTCTTATCATGAAAACAAAATGCTAAAGGAAATGCTTACAACAATAACTGTATTAGTCCATTTTAGCAACTTAAATTATTACTTACTAAATTACTTAAATTATTTATTACTAAAACAATATATTGCCACTGAGGTAAATTATTGTTCTCTCCATTCTTTTTAATTGACATGACACTGTCACTAGAAATCCAGCTTCCATGATAGCGTATCACCAGAGATACAGGTCTCTCCATGTAAGGTGTATGTACACATATCCATACGTTGCATTCAGACTACAACTAAACAAATACATTTGTATTCTTGCCTTTTATTCTTTTCATCCTCATTTTCCTCAGTAGTCTAAATAATCAAGAACTGCACATTTCTTCTGTTGCTAGTGCCAATAATTATGATGGAGCTATAAAGGAAATTATACACTCCGTGGATGATTAAATCAGCCTAAACATTCTACTCTCATGATTCATTGTGGCATGAATGAAGACACCATATTCTTAGCCTTATATCTGTCCTGCTAATTTTCCTTAGCTTCATTATTTTTTTTGCCTGGTATCTTTGACCCTTCTTTTGCTTCCCCCCATCATCTGTCTCTCTCTTTTTCTTTCTAATTAGGCCACTTGTGTTTTTTCTGTCCTTTTTGCTCCAGGTATACTTCTGTCCCTGCTCTCACCTCTTTTCCACATTATCTCTTTCTAAGCACAATACCAATGCCACATTTTTCCCCCTTTCTGATTTGTGAAAGTCTTTCTTTCCTCTGTCCCTGCCCAGGCTTCCTACCCCCTGCCTAAGCTTTTCCTTTCTCCTCTATTATGAGGCATGGTCTCTCTCTTGTATTTCTAGCTCTAAAGCTCACTGAGCTTTCGGGAAGAGAAAACTACAGCTGTGGTGAAACAACATAGGTTTGTCCAAAACTACTGCTGGCAATTCAATTCAGTTTTCAGCTTTGTTTGTTCTCAAGTAATAGTATAATTGCTTTAATTACTAGAAATCTAGAAATTAAATAATACCACTAAAAAAAACCCACATCAAAAATTTAACACCAAGACAAATCTGGGGTGGGAATGCACTTACAGAAATCCTTCTGCCAGGAGTCTCACAGACTGTCTATGCTGTGTGATGGCTTTTAACAGAACTGTAACACAGTAAAGCTCAACAGAAACTGCTAAACTTAAGTGACGTAGATTAAAAGCATCTCTACTAACAAAACTACACTAAACATAACCCAGGTGAAGAGCTAGTCCTTAAAGTATACAGTTCTATGGTTAACATTCATGAGTAACATACACCCTCTACATCTACTCAGTTCAGCTTTTCTGACACTCAATATTTCAAATCAAGGGGAATTTTATTATATTATTTTGTTTGCAGTGTTACATAAAGTGTAAGAAGACTGAGGAAAGCGATGATCAATTGGCAGTCATTTGCAAGGACCTTAGATAAAAGCACACTAAAGGAGAAATGCTGTAATTGTATATTCAGTTTCATACTTAGTCTGTCTTGAGGTAAGCTGCATTAAGGCTACTGTAACATTACTGGTACTTATATTCTTTTGTAAAGCAAAATCACACACCTGCACAACACTCCTCACAGCACACCCTCTTTTTCAAGACAATGCCTGAAACTAAACATAGGCCCTTCTATAAATCTTTCCTGATTTGGGTCCGACATTTTAATTTTCTGGTAGCTTTCTCATTTATATTTTATAAAGACATTCCTATTTCTACTCCCATATTGAGAATATTATCTTTTATCTATACATCTTTTCAGCAGGAACACCCACTGCTACAATACCCTTTACTGCCTTGTATCTTGCTACAAAACAAAATGATAGGTAGATTCTTCTGGAAAATCGAGTAATCATAAATTACCATTAGATTATTGGATTCTTTTAAATGTTGACTTTAACTTTGTTTTTGTTGTCCTTAAGCGAAAAAGCCAGAAATAGGCCTTTGCAAAATAATCTGTGTAGTCAAATAGAGGTTTGTTGGATTAATAGTCTTCACAATTTAGTACCTTTTCCTTTTTTTCTTGACTAAAAATATATTACTAGGCAATATTTCCAAGGCTAGGTATTCATATATCCAAACAGAAGTGGCTAGTTCTTAGAACTATTAAACACATAAGTCTTAATGATCACACGGAATACACTGAAAAAGAAGCTAGCAGTTCTTAAGGCATAAAAGGGGGTTTTGGGGCATTTAATTTTAGGCATCGTATATTAGAAGTACTGAGCTGTAGAAATTATGGTAAGCTTTACAGGGAAAGCATACTTGTGCATAAATATATTAATGACAGCACAGAAATAGTTACAGTCAATGTATAGTCCTCCAACTCTTCACATTCAGTAGAAGCACGCTTGAAAGGAATTTGAAAGAGCTAAACTGAAAAATATAAGAATGAAGGATCCATCCTTTACTAAATAATGGCATAAACAAGCATAATGTTAATGAAGAAACAAGTTCTAATACATACATTCTAGAAGAACTTTAATAAAGAGTGAAAAACAAATACATAGGACATTTGACTGCTGATGAATGCTATACACAGGATGAAGTTTTGCATTCACCTATAAATTAGAAGCAGAATTTGAAATCTTACGTTGCAGTAGTCTACTTGATGCAATTCTACATCCTACTTTAGGAAAACTGTTAGCACAAGCTCTGAAACAAATTACATTCCATTCCCTGCCCCCATATATTTTAGAGTCACTTTAAGATAAATAGTGCTGTGATAAGAGGGAAAAAAAGCATTAGCACTAGCATTTCAGCAAAACTATTTTATTCTGAAAAGTTCTGCATAAATTGCACTATGCCAGTGATATTTAATTGTAACATAAAAATTAAACACCATTTACTTAATATAAAATTGGGATAGTATGTAAATTAAGTAAGTTTCAATTCATGTCTTCTTACTCACATCTGTTGGCAGTTTAAATAGTTTTAGTGTCATTAATTGTTATAAAAGTGCAAGATTTGCTGTATGCTTGCCACTTAGGACCAAAGGCACAAAAGTCTAATTGAACTAAGTAATTAGTAATTTGTCATTTCCTATTGTCAGCAATTACTTTCCATTAGAAATCCTCACTGAAAATTCTAATTTGAAGTGAGGTTTGCATTTTATTGCTGTCCATCCAAATTAGTTTAAAATTGACAGCTACGTTTTCATTTAAAAATTTAAAGATATTAAATATGCTTGAAGACACTGAGGAATATTCTACCCCATGTGTAGTTGTGATAACTACTGGACTCAAAAGAATGAGAAGAAAAATTCAAAATATTTCTTTCTTTTCTTCAATTACAAAGTACACACCAGCATTACATAGTAGGCCACATCACACTCTTGCTCATGCGAATAGTCTCCTTAATTGGCAATTTAAATGGGTAACACAAACAGAGTATGACGCACAATATTATAGCCGGATTCATTGGATTTCTTATTTGCTTTTACACAGGGAACCAAAAATTGGTATAGAAATTAAAGGTGTAACACAAATGGAACTGTGTATTGCCTTGCCTTATCCTAGAGGCTTTTCCTCATGGTTTTACTACAAAAGCAATTTTTCTTTTACTTTTCAGATTTAAAGTAATCAGTACTGTCCAGTTGTGAACGCTCAGCGTGCAGCATGAGGCAGCATTTGGGAGGGCAGGAGTGCTGCAGGTTCCTCAGAAATGCACAGGGCTGATTAGCTGTGAGAAGGTAGAAATTTATAATTAAGACTGGCCAAACTGGCACGTACCATCATTTCAGGGCTCATAAGATAGAGCTGCCTAGGAAGCAGCAACTTGGTGCCTGGTAAAATGCTTCTGCTGCCCAGTCCAACCCAGTCTTGAAACCGGGGGACAACTGGTTCAACTTTGTTCACAGAAAGGCAAAAATAACAATGGTATTAATTCACCACTGTTCCAGAGCTCTTTTGCAAGCAAGTTACAAATCTGGAAGCAAAGAACGTGGGGTTAATTGTTTTTAATGTAAAAAATGCTCAGACCCTGAAATAAGATCATGCTCAGTGCCAGCTGACAAACACTGCAATGGTAAAGCTAACAGTTTAGCAGAAGTTCCTACTAAACATGCTCAGAAGATACCAGCTGGATATCAGTTGCTATCCACTTGCAATCAAGCCCCTCAAAAACACATAGAGAAGACATACATTATGTTTTCACCATAAAATGGGGGGAGGGAATTTGATGTATAAAGAGTTGGCCAAGTGTGTAGTAATATCTTAACCTTATTTTACAGAATTAGAAAACTATTAAGACCAGAAGACAACAGAATTGCACAATTGTGTGTCTAATAATGGAACAGTTATTAGAGTTAGTATCAAGTACATTTGCACTTCAACTACAGTCTATGGTATATTGCCATCTCTCTTTTTCTTATTTTATGCGATATGATAATTAACCTTTAAATCTAGCAATGGTGATGAATTTCCCTTAAATAGTTATTCTACATTCATATTTCCTGAAAGCACACATCTTTCACAGAAACTGTCTCTGATAACTAGTTAATACACATCACAGATCACTAGCACTCTATATTAAGCCCACATTAATTACTGTTAATTCAGAACATAATTCCTATGAAGAAACATATCCACATGCTTACAAAAAACTCATCATAATTAGTGCTATGAAAAAGAGAAAAATTCTAATGATTCATCACTAATAAGTAACAGGCACTATCCACAATACTTCCATAGCTGGGACTCTCTCAACAGACAGTATCTTAGGTCTTTTTCCTTAAACTGATTTAAGCACTACATTCACTAAGAATTTCCCTATTTAAAAAAAAAAAAAAAAAAAAAAAAAGGGTACAAACAAAAACAGAAGGGGAAAAGGTCAATCGGACTCTCAACATGAGTCCACTGGTCAGGCAGAGACCTCACTCCTACCCCTCTGCCACCTTCCACTGCAATCAGTTTTATTTCATCCAGTATTGGTAAGAGCTGATTTTAATTAGATGTTTGATACATATTAAAGGAAAAAAATTGATCTCCAAATGCATAGACCACTTCCTAATTACATGTTTCCTAATTCCATGGGGTGAGGTGCTCAAAACTGGGGTTTGGAGGTATTTTCAGAATAATAAAGATCGTAGGTATATTGTAAACCATTATTGTGCCATTTCTGCAGCTGTATTTAATTGCCAATAAAGCACTGAACAAAACAGAGAATTAAATTAAAAGTTCAATAAACACTGATCAATACTCTTGTAAATACCAAGTCTATAAAGTGATCTTCTCTTTAAATGTAGTTATACTACAGGTACCGTATAGATGATCCGCATTCAAATTTCATGTGTTGCTTGAAAGTCTAGTTAAATTTCTTTCCAGTAAAAATATTTTGAATCTACAAGTGCTGTCAAAAAACATTACAATCCTGCCTTTATTCTTAAACTGTTGCTGTCTTCTGATTTCGCATTAGCTCACAATCAGCTGAATAAAGAAGTCATCTTCTGTCTAACATGTAAATAAATCATCAGCTTCAGTTACTTTACCACTAGCTGTTTGTCATTCAGAAAAATAATGGTTAATCAATGACTAATCAATGAAGATGTGTAACGTATTAGTTTGCAGTCCTTCATCATCCTATTTTCCTCAATTGCCTGGGGGTTTGTGTTCAGTACTTACAGAATCGATTACAATTGTGAGTGATCATTCAGCTCATGTTGAGAGCTGTCAGCTGTGCTTTCTGCTAGGATTTTTTACCCTCCTGTTTAATACGAGATGCTAATATTTAGCTGCATCTGACAAGCTAGACACCGTAGCAGAAAATGTTATAAGAAGTGCTTAAGTAGCTAATTGCAACACTACATGTCACTTGATGAAACTAAACTTTTCCTGACTTCACAATAATCATAAGCATTACTGGCTTGCTGTGGAAAATTAAAGGAAAATAGCTGTCTGCTTGAGTCTGATCATGCCTGCAGGGAAGGCCTAAGAAAGGCAACTGACAATGATGCCTTTGTGCATAACTGCAGGGGGAAAACGGATAATTCTTCAATTTTCATATAAACCGACATTCTTCACCATATGACATTCATGTGTGCGCTCAGATTTCCTACCAGAGCCACTAGAAAAGTTGGACCAGAGACTTTTGATACACAACAACGTAAATGAGTAACAAAGGTTTCTATAACAAAAGTAATGTTCACTGCTTGACAAGACTGCTTTGAAACAGATTTAAGCTTGTCACCATCATAAGGAGAAAAGATTGGCTGTTGTTCCCACACACACACCAAATATATTACTACCAATGTATAGGTTTATTCATTTTAATTATTGTTTTCATACTTCTTTTAGAAAATGCATGTCAGTGGTAGTCATAGGGTGTGATGGTGGAAACTAATAATTGTTAACGTATTTCATTAAATATTTAGAACGGAGCTGTATTGATTAAAACGGCAATGCATAAGTGCACTTTCCTGGTCGTTTTAGCTCCAACAGCTCCCTCTTGTGATTGAGATGTCAAAGCTCCCTTGCCTGAACAGCCACATTTAGATGTCATGCTAAACTTAACGGCACTCTTTCCGTAGTCAATATTAAGAAAAAGAGGGAGACAGAAGTTGCCTTCTCAGGAAATCATGCTAATATATCTTTTTTTAAAATTGAAATATTGCAATATAATTCGGTAATTAAGGTTAATATCCAAACTGAAGCTAGAAAAGTAAAAAGAGTCACTTCTCCATTAATTTAAGGAATATAATTCACCTAATAATTATTTTAATATTTTAGGGGTTTGGTCAGTTGCCTTATTTTTAGCTGATGTGATAGACAGAGAAGATGGCAATAGATTTCAGGAAACAAGGACTTTCCTGCCACAGAGGCCAAAAGCTGCACTGGTACCCATGGTACTGAACATAATGTGCTTGGTTTTTACATAGTGCACAGAAACAGTCCAAATACATCCTCTATTTCAAAACAATATGTGACCCATTAAAAATAGCTAGAAAGCAATACTATTACCTTGTTATAGAGAAGAGCATTCCCAGCATTAAATGCTATTTTGTTTCTATGCTTTTGTCCCTCATCTGTATTGGTAATAAAATTACCTTTGGTAAAAGAATAGATAGATACTTAGAACTTTTTGGTTTTATATACAGACAGATTGATAAAAACCACCAGTTTCTAACATGATCAGAAAAACTGCTATTTAGAATTACTGCATAAAGGAAAAAAAAAAAACCAACAACAAAAAAAAAAAAACAACCCCCCCAAAAAAATCAGTTAGCTACAAGACTAATACTAGACAAATACAAATATAAGGCCTACAAACTATGTGTAGCAATGATCTCCCTACAATCAAATAACAAGCTCTCCCTACAATCAAATAACAAGCAAATACTACAAAGGAGGAAAACTTCACGTAGCTATGTAGCCACATTATCCACAACAGTTGCAAAAGCATGACAACAGTCATTATATTTAGCCTCCATTTTAGAATAAACCAGTGTTTAAATTTAAGATCACATGGCTAAGCTGCCCTGAAGCATCTGAATAAAATTCCTACTGGTAGCTTGGTTGTTTTTACCCTAAAGCTTACTATAGTACATATAAATATTTAGACATGGTCAATTCATCTTAACAGCATCTTGAACACCCACCCCAGCCCCTAGCCCTTCAGAACGACAACACTAATAATTGCTCTGAAATCACAAAGTAAAGGAAACAACACTTTAAATCATGGATGGCATTTTTAGTGCAAACACCTATTGCCTCTCATTTCTTAAGTTCCTGCCAAAGACTCAAAGAACACAAATAGGCAAAACAGACCCATTCCCTCTTAGTTATTTGGTGTCTACAGAATAGCCATCTTTAGTTGGACCAGTTAAGACAAAACCAGAAAGACTTGTCTGCTTATATCAAGTTCATACTCTGAATTATCTTGCTTTGTCAGCTGATACTTTTCCTTTTGGTCTGGAAAGCCCCAGCTCACAGTAATACTATTATCAACAACAGCCAGGATATGGTGGCTGTGAGTGACTAACTTCGTGTTCATGACTTTCCAAGCCAAACTCTATTCTGTCATTTCATGAAAATGCATTTCTAACATACTTTTCTTGAGTGAAATTGCTAATCTTTGTGTTTGAAATAAAACATTTACACCAAAACATCTAAGCAATCCTATTACATAAGAATGACAACAGCACTAATTTTATCCAAACAATTGATAAGTCTTATAAAGTATGATATGATTCCTGATACACAGAACATTTTTCATTTCTTTTTTTTTTTAAAAAAAAGAAAACATAATCATCAAAACAATGACAAATGAAAGACTCAGAAAAGGTTATGACTTGACAAAGTAACATTTTTAAAACTTGGACACCAATCAAATTGATATAAGCATCAGTGATGCAACACTTTCTGACACTAAAGTCTTTACTACTGTCTAAAATATATAGAATAGCCTATTGTGATTGCTTAATGTCAACTTTTGTTCATAAGCTCTTTCATAAAAGTGAAACAGTGAAAAATGATTTAAAGCAGTTCAATTTGTCTATTTACCTTAATCTTTAACTATTCCCATATGTCTTAGCTACATGATATATGACTTGCCATAAACCACTTTTTCAAAGATATACAAGACAGAAAAAAGTCAGGCTCATAACCTTTTATACACTGAACTTTCATAGACAGCTGGCAAAACAAAACACTTCTAGGCTTCAGAAAAAGCTGGAAGGTTATTTTGCTCTCTTGCTTTTATGAAACATTTGCATGTGTTAAATAAGATACAGTTGAACTATTTCATCATGACAAACAATCTCAAGTGAGAAAGGTCTTTTTAAAAGTTTGAATTAAACAAAAAGTTTGTGGCTGCTATTTTAATAGAACAATTACTCTTCCATTTGAGAAGCAAACACTACAGTTGTGCGTTCTTTTCTGAAAGCTAGCCAGTGACGCTGTACGAATCCTGACATTAAAAATTGCAAGTGGTGTAATGTCACTTTATGATCATATGCATAACTAAGGCATTAGGTCTAATGACTGTTTTTCCAAGTATTTAGTAGTAATGCTCACTTTAATATGCATCATTCTGAAGCACAGGGCAATGCAATGCACACTTTTGCTTTAGATTAACAAGACCTTCACTGGCAATTTAGAAAATAAGAAACACACTGAAGAATAAAAGTGTCTGAATTACCTAGAAGCGTTGGTAGACTGGAGAAAGGCAGAGATGTGTTAATTAGCAGGAAGCTTCTGTTCTGTCCAAAAAGCATAGGATCGTAGCATAGGATCCATCTGGGCATTGGGACTAAGCAGGTATCAGGTAAGATTCTTCAGAAACTTATTACTCCAACTCTAAAAAAAAATAAAAACAAAACCAGTGATGAATATAGGCATAGATAGAAACATGTTTAGTTTCCTGTCATATAATATAAAACATTTATAATTCCAGGTACTAGAGTAAGCCAATTAAGAAATACAATCTTCAATTTATATTTAAAATATCATTCATATTTTTGTTTCAATTTGAAATATTATTTAAATAAACTTCTACATTAAAGGACCAAATTTGGAACTTCATAACTCAAGACAGCTTCTCACATCAACAGGAGCTAAAGCTTTTCAGTAAGTCTAGCAATATACATATTGTCTGTAATTTATTATTGCTGAGCATTTAAAAAACATTTGGTGATGGACCAGATAAAGATATCTGACAATGAGCAATGAGGCGGGGGGGGAGGACGACGGGGACAGGGGTGACCACCGTGTGTAAATTTTCTAAGACTGTATTTTCAGAAACATCACTGTGATAAAATCTGTTTGTTCTAAAACAAAATAAAGTACATATATAGAAAAAGGAGGGAAACCAAACAAACAAAACAACAGCTCTTAAACTTAAAACTTCAGAGGAAAAATTATAGTTTCAATCCAGAATATATATTTATACTTTAAATCCTAGAATTAAAATGGCTGGTTTTTAAACTTCAAGTAAGCTCGAGAAACTGACTACAGATCATGTATACAATATAGGGTCAATGCTGTATTGAATTTCTAGACCATTTTCAGACTACCTTCTGGCAATGGAAGCATTTTGACCACTGACACTCCCTATGGGTATATCTGACTATCCTGGTACAATGAACCATCCCCATTATTGAATCTACAACAAACTGCTGTAGGTTATTCATTGATTGAGTGTTTAAGTGTATTCTTTGGGAGCAAATGGAGAATGAAATCTGTAAACAATCACGCACACAAAAATCAGCAGAATTCTTCACTTGGAGAGGGTTTTCAGTTTCAGCACTTAATTATCTGTATTCTTTGATAAAAACTGTCACTTTGAATGAGGATGCACAGGAATTTTGCTCTTAAAAGATACACCAAGCTACAATGTGGATCTGCACATTTTATCTCAAAGAAAAATTAAGCCATCATTGGCCAATATGACTACATAGGGACATAAGGTTTAAGCACATCTGCCATGCTTTATGCTAACATCTTTATCTAGATCAATTACAATATACACTATCACTGTTAAATAACCGATATAGATGCAGACTGCAGCTCTGTAATATTCCTAATGGAGGTTAGAACAGATATTAAGAGCTACATTTTCATAAGCTCAAGCAATAATTCTGTGTGCTTGTATGCATATCTTCAATCAAGTTGTATTTTGCTATGACAGGAAAATGTTCTTTTTTCCACTTTAACCAGTGCAAAAGTCTTTCTTTCTCATATATATATATATAGCTCAAGTTCAATTGTACAGTTTGTCTGCCACTATATATTTATAGCTATTGCCTGAGTGAGTGGTTCATACAGTACTAGGGAGATAAAAAAACCAAATAAGACATTTGAAGCTTTCTTCATCATAATTCCCACCTTTGATTTAACCAAAAAAAAAAAAAAAAAAGAAAAAAGAGGGGGGATGGTCCTAAGAATATATACAAATTATATAATTTCAGCATGAGAAAACTCTATTTGTATGTGTCACTGCAGTATAAAAGTATAATAGAATGTTTACATATTTTGAGTTACATCTTTAAGGTTAATTTTACCATAAATCTACAATGCAGCTTTATTATTCCCTCCCATTCTCACTGAAAAACTGTGACTACAATATCATTAGTTTATATTTCAAAATAGTGCCCAAACATCAAGCATATGAGCTTTCATTATGTGAAGTGCTTTCCATGCACATAGCTCCAAAGAGCTCAAAGCTGTTTGGAGTAAACCACACGAAAACACTGTGCTGAAAAGAGCTTTTTTTGCTCTATGAACTGAACTTCAAACTGCATTAAGATTCTGTTAGACTAAAGTATTGAAGAAGGAAGAAAACCCTTGTGCTCTGTGTATGAAGACATTACAATGCAAATTAAGCATAGACTAGGTTAACAAAAAAAATTTTAAAAAATACATATATAGTGGCTAATCTGTCTATAAGCCAACTGGGTATGCATATTCACAAGCACGAAAATATTGGCGTGCAAAACAGCAGGACTTCACAGGTATCGTAGTTCAAGCATTTTAGCTGCACGTGCACTGCAAGAAAACCTTCCCCTATGTCTGCTGGCACCCAGACATGTGTGGCTCTGTTCAGACTCCAGGTGGGAGCGAGGTCTTCCGCAGGATTCCCTTGGAGAGGTCCCTTCAGAGAACCTTAAGTTCACAGTCAGCCCAGGAGGATTCAGTTTAGACAATCAGGGAGTAAGACTGCAAGTTGCACCATGGAGAGCATCTGTTCTGCCACTCAAGACACTCCCAATAGGTGCTTTTGTGCAGACACTTAAGTGTGTTACTAAAATTATGGTAAGGTATCAGTTTCCTCTACTGTCTGACAAGGTTCAAATCCATACCTCCTACCTCCCAGGGGGGCAGCTCAGCCATCTGTCAGTAACTTCAGTCTGTGCTTTCCCTTCCACTTTAGTGGAATCATGCACACATATTTGATAGGCTAGCGTGGGGCTGGGTAGATTCATGCACAGAAATCCAAGAGTACCACCCTTTAGATGCTCATCCAGTGTCATAACAGCTATACTGTGACCCTTTAAGGGCACATATACCTGCAGATCCAAACAAACAACTGTGTAGGCTATACAGTGGATTTGGAAGCACTTTAAACCTCACCTTGAATATCTTGTGGCTGACCAACAATGTTAATTCTGTTATGTCATAGGATTTCCATTGGAAACCTTTGGAAATGAAGGCTTATGTCATCATGGGAGTTTTCATAATACTTCGAAGCAAGGTAGTCACAAAAACAGATATAACAACAAGGAAAGTAAAAGTTGGAGGGGATAGTTTGTTGGGTTTTTTATAAACAACAAAGTTCTATGGCACTAGTAATTATGCTTTCCTTGTAAGCCCATCCTATAAGGTTGGGTAAACATAATTACAGCAGTATTGGGGCGGGGGGGGGGGGAGAGAAAGAGAGGCTGGGGGGGAAGCATCACTTGAGTTTTGTATTCTTGTATTTTAGCTGGTAGGTGAAGCAAACAAAAAGGAATTTCTTCCTCTGCATACTAAACACGTACAACAAAGCAAACTATCTTGACAAAGTTTTTTTCCTTTGGGACAGTTGTCTGCACATACCTATCTTTACATTATATTAACATGGAAAAACTAGGGTATTCAGCACAAAAGTCTGTTATGCTCTATTTCCCACCCTGACGAAAACATCAAGACTGCATGTAATCACCTTGTCACTGCTCCAATTTAAGTGTGGTCAGAACTTGTGTTGTAAACTCACAGAAGTGGGGCTTAGTCATTTGACAGCAGACATTTCACTGTAAGTCAAATTTGTTGATTCGTTGAAAGAAATTGGCTCTAATGAAATATTAATTTCAAAGCTGTTACATTTTAAACATGGCAATCACCTTACGTGTGATTACATCAAAAGGGCCACATGAAAGAAGTCTGAGCCCATTTGGGTGAGAGGTTGAAATCTGGCAGGGATGCAGTACTTGTCGTTAAGGCTGTGCTTAGGAAGGACTCACGGTCAGGAAGGGACAGGGCTTGGGATTGTACACACTACATTAGTTCTGCTCCCTGGTGCATATGTATTACAAAACAGTCTTGAAATATATGGTCACTCCCTTTTTCAGTCATAATATATACTTTCTATAGGCAAAAGCATTCTACATATTCTAGGTAGAGAAAATCTTCTAGAACATCCACAATGCATGCATTCCAGAATGTAGTAGACCAAATGCAAACTGGTTTACATTTTCAGCCAAATGCCTAGTTACCTGCTCCCACCATTTTTTGTTGCACAGAAGGGAGTCCGCACTAATGGCTGAAAAGAAATCTGTACCGTGGTTGCTGCTTAAGTCCATAAGCTTGCCACAGGGTAAAAGGACTTACATCTTTGGAGTACCACTGCTGAAAATACGATACTAGGATCATCCCAGGTTTTACCAAGCACGTGTTAGTAGGCACTGTTTTAGGAACTGCTGGGTACAGGAAAAACACATTATGTTTGCTTTTCACTAATAGCCATAGTCAAGAGAGAGAACAATTATTATTTCGCTTTCCTTTTTTGGGAAGAGAAGAATGAATGATAAACAGAAAACTGTGTATCATTGTTTAGGCAGGAGTTTAGCTTGACTCCCTAGTACCTGGAAGGTACCCCCACCTCCTCTTGCTCATCAAGAAAATTTTTTCCAGTTCCAATTATCATGACTTAGAATTTTATCTACTCTGTAAACTTTCACGGTAAGAAAGGCTGAAGGAACAGATTTTTTAATAATGGTGTGTTACTGCTTTACTATGAAACTTAAGGGGGAATGGTAGAAGTAAGCAGGGCAACTTGCAAGAATCATGATGAATCATAGACTTATTTAGGTTAGAAAAGACTGTTAAGATCATCAAGTTCAGTTGTTAGCCTAATGCTACCAAGTCCACCACTAAAAATAGTGATATATGAATAGTCTGGTTCTCTGCCTGGACAATTGTTAAAGTCTCACGTTTGGGAGATAAGACCTGAGAATTAAGTAAGAATAACCTCAGAGTCCTATACCAGGAAATCTAAAGAACAGAACACCTCAGAAACAGCCTTTTGAAAAGATTGAGCTCTGATCCACCCCAACCCCAATATGAACATTTTGCTTCTTGGCAAACTATTTGAAGAGGAAAAAAAAGGGACAGTTAAAAGGAAAGAGAGATTTCTATATTTCTGAAACTTTATTACTTGCAATTAGTAGATTTCCTGGGTGCACAATAGTGTTTTAATAATCTAAGACTCTTTTCTGTGTTAAAGAGTTGTTGGTCTTGCACCTTGACAGATTCAAAAGGCCCAAAATAGCAGCAATACAAGCATAGATCTTATATTTTTAAGTGTTATGTGGTACTAAAGGACAGAAGTAATTTTAGAAGCTAGACTTCACACCTGAATGCAATAAAGTGACTTCTGAAGGTACATTTCATTTGTATAGAGTATAAATGAGGTGAGTGCTCTTTTTTCTTTTTTTTTGCATCACTGCTCAGAAAATAACTGTTGATCTAGAACAGCTGGAAAAAATTAGGTATTGACACATCAGTTTAGGCAAAGCTTAATACAGAAGGACAAGGAAAGGGTTGCATGTTTAACATTAGCATAACAGAGTGACACTTATTGCAAATTTAATTAACTAATATGCATATTTGAAAGTTGTCTGAAAATAATCACTGACAACTTATTGTAGTTACTGAAAAATTAGCAGCTCTAACTGCTAAGGACATGAGAGGCTGGCAGAGGCAATGCTGGCTGATGTCAGAACAAAGGGAGAAGCTGGTGAGAACTAGGCACGTTTTGGTTAATGAAGGTAGGATTATTGCTAAGGTATGTGGTGCAGATGGTGGGTAAACAGTTCTGATGGGGGATAACAGCTAGGAATAGTATCTACTAGACTCTGAAGAACTTTCTCTTCTTCCTCCTTCTAATAATTCTGCTACTTGCAATTTAGGAAAAAAAGAGCTAAGTGTTTAATATGGTGGGAAATCCAGAAGAGAAATATAAGGCCATCTAATTGTTGCTCACAAAACTGGCCCTTCACTAACCTATAAGAAACCAGTCAAAATAAACAGACTGCCTGTAGCTAGCTGAATGCGCCAGGTGAGCAGGGATGCTTGTGCTTGATAAAACAATCAGCATTTGGAAGCCCTGAAGCAGAGAGACTAATCTATGAAGTACAAACCTGAAGAAAAAAGAAAACAAAAAAAAAGCCTCCCAGACCAGCCTGCAAACTCCTCCCACGAATGAGAATTGTATAAATTTTATCCCATGCCTTTTGATGAGAAATAGCTCTGATGATGGCGTATCTGCATTGTTGTGACAGAGATACCTGTCACATAAACACCACAAGCCACCAAATTAGCTTGGTCAAGGACAAAAGGTAACATAAAGCTCAGCAAGAGATATTTCAGTCTTCCCCCAAAATACTTGAGCACTTCTGCATTGGTGTCAGCTAAAAATCACCAAAAATTAAACATAGATGTACAATTATATATATGCTACTACATAAGTCAAGTTTAATTACGTTTGGCTGCTTGGTTCAAATATTGTTTCCAGACATCACATAACACAATTCAGAAGTCAGGAAGTTTAGATTGTGATTATGTTTACCCTATATAAATAGTCGCAAAGATTTCACTAGGATTATTTGAATGAAAGTGTGATTGATGTTACAATAATTCATTCTTACCTATTGCTTACACTTACCTAAGTAATCTCCAAATGCCAAGACATAAAACGGCACCCAGTCATACAACAGGGTTGTCTTGCCCTCCTTTCCACAGACTAGCATTGTGTTTATCCATATTAGGATTAGAGAAATGAACAAGGCTTGCGTGACACAATCTCACCTTGCCTTATTCTTTTCAACTGTAGCATAGATAAGGTCATCTCCTTTGTAACAGAGAGACAGCATGCAGAACAGCCCATTCACGCATTTTCATTAATTCGCAAAATTAAATTGGGACCCTTTCTATCCCACTGCTCTCCAGCATAAAGGAGGCCAGAAAGGAAGAATGACAAATTTGCAAATCAGATTAAAAGAGTGTTTGATATCTTAGGAATCTGAGCTAGACACTGTCACTTAGAAGAAAAAAAAAAAAAAAAAATCACTTATGAGTGATCTACTGCACAGCAGGACTCTGGTTGTGGTTACTTGCAACCTGCTCCCTGACAGCTACCCATCCATTCTGTGCTCAGCGAGTCTCAGAGCAGGAGCAAACAGTCCTGAATGCTTGCTGTTAAAATTAGACTGCTCCCAACTAAATGAGTGGACATCAAGCATCCAGCCCTATTTAAACATACATGAGAACCACTTGGCTCCTTCAAACACTGTTTAAAGTAGACTGAATTTCTGATCAACAGAAGATTGTTTTTCTTCATACAGGCACAACTGCAAAAGGGAGCATTTGTTTGAAATTAATCTCCCCAGTGCAAGTTTTAATGTGGTGTTAAACTCTGCCATTTAAACCAGAACCAGTGAAATAAAACTCTGATGACTCTTAAAGAATTTAAGATTAATGCAAGAGGAAATTACCTTGCCTAGTCATGCCTACTTTTATTAGTACCCTGCAGTTGTGTTTCATTTTGGATGTGGCAAAAGTATGATTTGAAAGTCAAGAAGGCAACTTCTTGCATTTTGTATTTAATTATTGAACACAGAACAATGCTAAAGCTGCATTTCCAAAGTCTGTTGTGTTGCATTTTGCAAGTTTTACTTAACAAAACTGCAGTCGTAGCAGTAAGAAATTATGATCACACTGAGAAATGGCACATCTATTTTTGAGTACATAAGTCCAGTAATTATTATACCAGCATTGCAGAATTTAAGTTTGCTTTTTCTTATTTTTAGATTGGAATATGTTTTTTTTAATATGGTGAAACAGATTCAAACACTTCAGCAGGTTCCACTGATTACACACATGGGATACAAACTTTGAGATTATTCCTGGTGTATGACTTTCAATTTTTATTGTAGTATGTCATTTTAAGGAGAGAGCTAGTTTCAGTTTATGGCAAAGTTGGTTTTATTTATAAGGCTAGTGTATAGGGAATTCATTAGCAAAACAGCAAAACAAACTAGTCCAACTGGGTTAGAGAACTTCTAAAAGATTTATCAAGTTCTTCAGACGAACTGTTCTCCCCTTGGCACATCCCATCACGCCACATGGAATTCTCCCCAAATCTCTTCTCACAAGAGCTACACAGTTATGCTCTTGTGCAAATGTTTCAGTGTCTAATCATCAGCTACACAGCTTATAAGATATTAAACATGAATTTAATTTTAAATTAATATAATCTGCCATTGGCTTAGGTATGCCTTTAAATGCAAAGCTGAACTGAATGAAGCAATTTTATCACCTCCTTTACACTCTCATCCTTTCCCTACTCACAAAAGCAAGCCTCCAGAAAGTGCCTTATCAAAATACATGTATACTAAATAGCAACAAGCTGGCAAAAGGCACCACTGGCAAGAAACACTGAAGAATTATTTTTATTTTAGCATCGGTGAGTAGAAGGACCACACAAGAATATCATTTGGTGCTTCATAATTATATTTTGATGGTTGTTCACATGACCCATAACTACAGGAAACAAACCAAGTGGCAGTACTAGATGTCCAAATATTCTTTTCTTCCTTTTCTGACCATAAGAAAAAAAAAACCTAAGAAAAGAGTAGCAAACATTCTTAAATGTACTTTGAACTCTTCATACAGAAATATGAGACAAATAGTAAAAATCCTCCGAGGTATGAAAAGCTTTCATCATGAAGGAAGCTATTACATATGCTGAGATTGAAACTTCAACCCTGAATTACACAGAACTCCTTTTAGCTATTTGTGTGCGTGCAAGTGTTTAGCACAAGATCGACAGCTCTACAGAACTAAGCAAACTGTGACTACCTGAGTCTATGCTTAAACCTCCCTGGTCCACTCTGAAGGTCTTTATAGCACTCAGCATCACCAGACAGTATTTTGGGGAAGAAAATGAAGAATAAATTTTCCATCTGAAAACAGCAAAGATTTTTAGGAAGGCAGAATGTAATTACTGAAGCTGGAATTTAGCCAGGTCATTGGCATTAATGTTCCTCCTCTTGCAAAAAAAAAAAAAAAAAAAAATGCTATGAAGTCTTTAATGACCACAGGTGGTCAGGACCTTGAATTTACATCTCATCTGAAAGACTTCAGTGTGTTATGCAAGTATGCATGGAAAAAATAAAGTCTTGAGCTGTCAAAAGGGTAATTCTTCTAGTCAAATTTAAATGTCAAGAAAGACTTAAAAAAAAAAATAATCTAAGATCATCTGATCCTTGAACCCCTAAACTTAGTAAATACTTTTCATTGTCGCTAAAAAGAATAAACAAAAGCAAATTTTAGAAGTTTTAATTTTACTTCCCAGAAATTTTACATGCCTTCACTGCAGATCAGACCTTCACCTGAATAAAGGAAGCAAGAACACCAGCAATTTATTAAATCCAAATTATGAGAGAAGGGGGGACTTAACTCACAGAGGGAGCTGGACATAAGGGAAAAAATAAACACACTGCAGCTTGCTTTATTTAAAAAAATACAAGGTGTAACCGAGCGTGACACATTATTGCAATGCCCAGTCAACCTCTAAACAACAAACCAATCCAGTCTGCTGGCCAACAGGCATTTGCCTCAGGGTTAGAAGGGACCCAAACTTTTGAAAGCAGATTTTGAAACAAAAGCAAGGCTGATCATTAGCCTTTTTTTTCCTGCCTCACCTGGAAGACATATTCACTTGAATCCACCATTTTCCAGTACGCCTGAGTCCCGAGCCCAAAAAAAGCCATTAGATCAGTTGTATTTAGACTTTAGCAAGGGATCTGTCACACCAGAACTGCCTGAAAGCATTAGAGATATAAAGCAGTTTGTCACCACAAGCCCCTCCCATCATATTTTTGCTGGAGAAGACAACAGTCAGCAGTTCCAGGTTACTCCATGACGGTCATTGCCTCTTGTTCTCTCCAAGAGAGGGGACTGAACATACACTAAAGTCTTCACCTCAAGAGGCAGCTGATACACACACCAAATAATTTCCTGCTCCCAAACTCTGGCAGGAGTAGGGACAAGAAAGTTTTCTACCCCACAGATCCCTTTGGGATTAGCCCTTCCTCTCCCTTTAGTAACAGCCAGCACTGCACATCATCTCAGCAGTAAAGTGCCAGAGCTTGTACTTACAATGAGAATGTAGGACTCTAGGTCAGCAGGTGCCTGTTGGAAAAATAATTAATATGCATTCTGAGGAAGTTTTAAGGGATGTATTCAGATATCCTGGGATGATGAAAAGTGAAGAAGAAACCTGTTCCCACCTCAGGACCTTAAAACTAGCCCTTCTCCCCCACTCTTCCTCAAAATCTGTCCCTACCAAAATTATTTCAATTCTGCTTATACCACGAAGAAGTCTTATGTCAGCTGAATATTTAGTAACATCAGTTTTCAGCAGGACTTAAAAACTACGTACAATTAAATATACATGCAACTTCAGCTCTATCATGGAACACTTTCAGAAACATTTGCTGCTATTTATTTGCCTAATTTCAGCCTTTTGCTAATATCGAAGGCTCCCTTTCCCTCTTGCTGCTTGCTCTTAAGCCCCTGCCATGTCTCATATTTCATTTGGACAGCCAAACTACACGTGACTACGATAGATTATTTTTTAACTCTCCTTCAATAGTCAGTTCCTCCCACACGCGTATACCCAACAAGATTTTTTTCTTTATCCAAACTACCCTTGTTTTCTTTTACTGTAAGTGACTAGGACTGGATAGGAAGAGTTGGTAGAATTTATCACTACTTTGACCTGACTAATTAGATAATTATTAGGTTCTTGAAGTTAACTTCTTTACTTCTCTTTCTGAGATTTTCTGGTCATATTTCTCTCTTTGCAGCCATCAGGTTCACTACACAGAAAATAAACCCATCTCATTGAACACAGTAGGAAGAAATCAGACTCAGAAAAAGTTTATTTCTTTGTAGTGGAAGACTTTGTAGTCACACCTAAAGAAAAATTTTGGCCCTGTTTAGCTGCTAGAAACAGTCTATGCTGTTGCATCTGAAGGTTTGGGGGGGGGGGGGGAGGGGGAGAGAGGGTGTCCTCCTGTATTTACACACTACTGTATATATCTGCCATTAAACTGCATTTGCAGTGCTTACCTATGGCATGAGAAAATCTCTTTATGCCACAGTTCATGTGTAGTCCTGGACAGCAGCTAGTTTGTTTGACCAGTAGTAACATCTCCATTACGACATCATTAAACAAGCATTTAATCATTCCCTCCTGCAGCCTGTCAGCAGATAGCTTGCACAACCAGTAACTCTGGGGAGATGTTGTGATTGTACTGCCAAGGGTTGGGCAACAGTTATTCATGTGAATCAGTGCTAAACTTTGTGGTGTTTCTGCTTATCTGTGTGATATCTTAGTATTTCTAGAGTTCCTGCCATTGTAACATATAAGCCTACACTTAAAAGCTTCTCTGTACTCTGAAAAATTATGTTGACTCTACAATGAGCAGGAAACAGCCAAAAGCACTGAAAGCACAGTAGGACAGGATTAGGGACATGAAAAAAGCAACAGTTATGTCACCAGCCAGGTTAGCAGAGCCAGCAAGGAAGCTGCACAGAGGATAGAGAACATTTAATGTAATTAATTTCAAATTTTGAGAAGTGCTATAAAAAGTCAAAATCTGACAGAAATAGTACAGTTTAAATTAAAAACATAAAAATAAACCAAACCCCCTAAAAATATACCACAGAGAGGAGGAACAAGTATTTCAGAATAAGAAAATAGGAAGAATTAAACAGTAAAGGTTGTGAACAAAGAACATTCATACATACATATCTACAGTAAGTAGCATTCCTATACTCTGGGAGGAGGTTGAAAAGAATACATACATACATAATACATCAACATAATAGCATCGCTGTATTACTGGTTAGGGTCAGGACGTCCAGAAACAAATATTCCGAGCTCGCGCAGAAGACTAAACACTCAAGAGAAGATCTTAGTCTCCAAATATACTTATGCACCTCTGTTCACTAATAATGGTGCTCTTGTACTCATTATGTTCTACAGTTGTGAGTAGAAGAGATGACTTGGAAGCTTAGCTTTAATCAAACTACATAAAATCGGATTTTTAAGAACAGTGAGAAGACAGAAAAGTTTCCAAGCACAGAAGCCCTTCTTCAGATGTTTTGACTTGTTTCTCAATTGAGAGCCATCACTCTAATTTTCATTTGACTAATTTGAAAGAGGAAATTAGATAATCTCTATAGCAGTTTCTCTTCAATAACAATTTCTGATAAAACAGCATCAAAAGCACAGTCTACCCAAGCTGAAAAGACATAAAAAAACGCAGACTTAGTCCACAAAAGCCCTAGGCCTTCAAACACATAAAAAAATTGCCAGAAGGTAAAGATAAACACAGCTCCGCTTGCTCCCAGAACACCTTGAGCAACCCAAGGACACCTTGCAGATACTCCTTTAATCCAGACCCTTGGGACTTTGGTCTCCTCTAGGAGACATGTGGCTCCTTCAAGGATGTAATATATGCATACTCAAGATAAAGATGTGCCCCAAAAAATCTATATCCTAGATTGTCATCTACCAGCCTTCCTCAAAACCTCCTTAAGCCATTACAATTCATACTATCACACCTCAGAAGAAATTCACTCAGAGTGGAAGATTCTGCTTTTAGTCTTCAAAACCTGTAAGTCTACAGCAAAACCCATAGTGGGGAACCAAATACCATACAAGCCATCCTTCACCTAACAGAAGTGGGCAATCACAGATCAATCCAGGCAAAAGATTGCCATTAATTGCCTTAACTACATCATGCTGAAATTATTTATGACCCTTACAAAGTTATCTGTGGTTTCACCTAGCAAATTCATAACAACCACTGTGAACCTACATGTGACTAGATAACCAATAAAAGGGACAGAAATACTAGTAACTACTGCAGAATATTTTTCACAAAAGAACCATTCAATATCTAACTTCTCAGCCTTGAAGTGAAAAAGAGCTGAAGGAACAAGTAAGAAACAAGAGTGGAACTAACAATCATAGCTCTAGAGTGACATGACAATTATTTTTTTTTAATATTACAGTTTATTCACCAGCCTTCTACCCCCAAATATTGCCTTAATGTTCCACAAATGATAATTATCTATCTCTTTCTCTGTGCCATGGAGGTTAATGACCTTGTCACCCCTCTCCTTGTTAATACTTCCCCTTTGCTCCATGGGTACAATCACCTTTTCTTTAAAATTGCCTAATTGATGAACATAATCAAGTTAAGCTCAGAGTAATTGTTCTCAACCTGTATTTGGTTTTGAAGGGGTTTTGCTTCTATTTCAGACACTGAGAATGGCTTTGTGTTCAAAAGTTTGCTTGTCCCCCACCTCCAACCCTGCAGTTAATAACAATTTTCTTAGTCTTATCAAAGAGCTTGAGATAGGGAATAAAATTTGTTCAAACTAGCCAAAAGCTGAAAACTATACTGTTATTATATTAACTTAAGCCTTCATATATGTGGAAACTATACCTAAAGAGGCAATGGACTTTATCATCTTAAAGCTCTTTTCCAACCTAAATGATTCTATAATTCTAATTTATATCTGCAACCTGAAGTTCTGGAAGAAGAGGTAGGTGAACACCACGTAATTTTTTGTGCTTATTTTTTCTAGATCAACAATAACACAAGATAAGAAAAATATTTATTTAATGTAATAACAGCCTTAAATCTGACGCAATGACTCACATTAAGACAATTCCCTCTCCCTTAATCTGTAACCTAAACTTAATATGGCTGCAGCAGCAAACTTTATGCTGAGCAAACCAGAGTTTTCCGAATGTTTGTGATAGCTCGGGAGAACCTTAAACCTTTTTATTTTCCAATAAGACTTGGGTTCCCAAGGTATCTCAACTTCTTTGTAAAGACTGATAAAGTTTCTGTTGATGTCAGACTCTGCTTTAAACCAAGCCATGAGACACACAGACCTTGCTTTCCAAGTACAGGGAACAGATGCCAACTAATGTTAAGAGTCCTTCAAGCACTTACCATCTCAATGTGCTTGATGACCTAACATTGGAACAGGATATTCAGTGATGGGGTCCAAAGGATCAAGCTGAACTTTGCAAGTCCTGACACAGCCTACTATCTGCTCGAAAAGGTGCATATATTCTGTAATATCATAGAATCATTTAGGTTGGAAAAGATCTTTACCATCATCAAGTCCAACCATTAACCCAAGACTGCCAAGTCCACCACTAAATCACATCAGTGGCTCCTTGGCAATAAAAACCACTGAAGACTTCAAGTATCATTTTGAAGTTAATCGTTGTATTAGCTTTTCATTTCAGAGCTTTATTTTTTTTCCCCCCTTCAAACTGACACGGATGTTTCAGGTCCTCTCCCCACACATTTTAATAGTTAGTCCAACATTATCAACAAACCACTTCTGCAGCTTTCAAATTTAAAATACATGGGAAGAAAAATAGCTATTTTGTAACTGAGACAACGCTAATCTATTACTTCCCTCCTCCCTCAATACTTTGGGGTTTTTTTATTTCTGCTGGAAGCAACTATCGATTTATGGTTGCCAACTTGCTTGTCACTAAATAGGCAACCTCATGTAAGCACACCAAGCTGTCAGAGCTTTAGTATTCCTGCTTTCCAACTCTCAACATGCTTATAATTGAAGCTGCCAATAGTACTGAATTTACGGTTTAGATGGCAGCTATACCAGCAGCGAGAGAGAAATCGCCAAACTCTCTTCAGCACCTGCAGTATCAATAAGACCTGAACTCAGGTCTCCTGAGGTGAAAGGAGAGTGTATCAAGCCCACCATTCCACCTAGCCCTCAGTGTATTAAGATGTTAATTAGTCACTTTCCTTATTATTCAGTCAAAATATGCTGGATTGAAACAAATTAGATTTTTAGCACATATTTCACACGTTGGATCAAGCCTTGCAAGGGTTTTCTTTTATTATTTATAAGATCATGTGCTGTCTTCCTGCTGAAAATGAGATGGTCTGCATGAGGAAAAAGGTAAAAGAAAAGCAGAGAAATGAAAATCAGATATTCCCTAATGATATTTAAAAATAGAAATTTTGCTACTGTTACATACAGCATGTTCCATCTTTTGAGATTTAATGGCTCTCTTGTGGTTTAATGGAGAATTACTTTCAGTAATTGATTATTAAAATTTAAAATTGCTAACCATCTTCATTATTAGATGAGCGAACATGTTATCCTTGTAATTAAAAAAGCTTGAGATTCACTTTCATCCTGTTGACAGAATGAGTAGATAGGCTCAGCACTCCAGTGTGATGGTTTCAGGGTTCTTGTTTGACAAAAATAGCCAGCAAGTTATTTGATGATGAAAATACAGAACATTCACAAAGACAGAGAAAAAAAAATAAAATAATAATAAAAAGCCCTACAAACTAATTGAAGTTTTCAGTCCAAATTACCTTAGGCAGAATGCATATAGTGTTTTTCAATGAATTTCAGTTGAGTTTGGGGGGGGGGGGGGGGGGAGTGGCAGGGAGGAGGAGGAGGAAAAAATGAGACCAAGATACATGAATATTGTTTGTCTTATAAATATATATTATGTGATACATTGGAAATTTTCTTCCTGGACATAGGGTTATTTTCACCTTTGGGAATTCAGTGCTGGATTCTCTACCTGCAGTAACACAGAAACATGACTGGAATGAGTCTGAGGACAACCCACTTTCTCCTTTAAGAAAGCCTAACAGCTGAATGAAGGGAAGCGGACAGAGCTGGTACCTTCAGTCATCCTAGATTGTAAAGAAGAACCAATTTTAAGATAGCCTCTCAAGCATAATCCAAAGGTCTGAGGGATTGCAGGAGAAAATTCTTTGGCCTTTCTGTTGAGACTACCAGCATCTTAGGACCTAATTTTACTGCCATAGGCAGAACATAAGAAAAACTGAAAGAAGTAGTAGTATATTTAATAGAAAATTTGAAAGTTAAAAAGCATACCACCTTTCTGGAGCTGTCTGCATTATGCTGTCAGTTCCCACATTTTGCAAAATGATACAGAATCATCAAAAGTTCGATACTGTTACACAATAGTAGAGAAAATAGTCCGGTCATCCTGTGTATTTAGTAGTAGCTTCTTTGTCAGCCATCACTTGCATGATTCTATTGGTATATTTCCTCCAGTTTCTTCAGCGAGATGAGAAAATTACTACCTGGATTACATATCCTGAAAAGCACAAAGAAGTTTCCAAAACGTGTTGCAAAGATGTTTAAGAATAGCTCTCCTGTTGAAATCAGAATAGGAAACATGCTCTTTCTGCCATCATATTGTGTGATCTTTTCAACCAAATTGTAATATCGGTGTCCAATCTCCATGAACTATGTTAGGAGTACAGTCCACAAGTCCTGCAGTATTTGTACACACATTCTCCCAGCTATTCTAGTTGTTCTCTTCCACTCAGTTCTTGTCCAAGGTAATTCTTTTCAACCTCCTCCCAGAGTATAGGAATGTTACTTACTGCAGATATGCATCAGCATGGGTTGCACCATCTTAGCACAGTGCAACAGCAGATGGAGAATAATTTAACAGCAGGCATTGACACATCAGTCACCAGTAACACCCTGGGAGGTAATGTCAATAATACTTTCAAAATGTGCCATGGAGGGAAATCCCAGATCCTTCGCAGAGTATGTTCCAATATATAACATATAAAGTAGTACCAATTTTCTGCCCTATAGCTACTAGCAAATGAAGAACAGTTAAGTATATGAATTGTAAAGTATATACCATATTACTTTTCATTGTTAAAAATACATTCATGTTCATTACTGTATCCTCAGTAGCTTATGCAGAAGCGGTCTTCCAAAGCATTATTGCTGCCTTTGCATTAGTGCTTAAAGGTTAGTCTAGTCTAATGCTACAGCAATGATACAAGATGGGTGTTAAACCTTAGTTTGAATCACGGAGTAGAACCAAATAATAATAAATATTAAAAAAAAAAATCTAACTTCAGTGCATGTACAGATCTCTATTAGCTACAGTGTATTAGCAAAATACAGAGCTGCCAATATCTGGTAACAGAGCGCCCTTTCCTGGTCCCATGTCTGTAGAGCAAGAGGATGTGCTTTAAGGATCCATTCTTCTATTTACATTATCCCAATGAGACAAAAAACTAAGGAATTTTCCTATTTGAAAGGAAAAATTAGTATGATTTTCCTGTCTAACAAGATGCAAGATACCTGTGGTTTATTTTTAAACACAGACAAACTGAAGCTTAATGTGTGATGGGTTATGATTTCATGTGGTTCCTGTTACACATATAGCTCTAAAAGTTGCCTACATTTTTACACAGATCTGAGATTCTCTTCATCCCCTAAACTACAAAAGTATTTCCATCAGAAATAACAGAATCACAGAACAAATTAGAATGAATTGCAGTCAAGGAAGAGTTCACTATTTAAAGCTTCCCTACATTAATCATTTTGCATTTTTATCCATTATTTGAACACTAGACACATTGATACTCATGGACAGATAACAAAAATTCCAGAGTTATATTATTTCTGAGAGTAAGCACTGTAGGGTTAGGACCATATACATATCAAATACAAATTCAGATGCCAATAGGATTATTTACAGGGATAGAACCAGAAGAGCTGCATCTTTAATTATAAAAATCAAGTCCTTTCTCTGTTTTCAAAAATTAGGTGGAAGTTCTTTGCACGTACCTGTGATATTCCACAACATTAACAACACTGCTTCCCATTTCCTTGTGCGTGCACTTCACACGTTATTTAATGCCTTAGCAATGCAGGCATGACTAGATTTCACCCACTTTGGTCACAGGCAAACCCACGTCACAGAGGTATTCTAATGCTAAAGATATGGATGGGGTTGGGAACATTATAAAAATTCCTGAATATATCTATTTTCAGCTTTATCATATGTGGCAAAAAGTGAGTAGAGTATTGGCAGACATCAGCAAGGTCTTAAGAGATACAGCTACTTTTGCACACTTAAAACATCAAAAAATAACTTGTTAGGCTCACATTACAGCTAAGATTAAGTTTAAACAGAAGGAAGGACGTGAAAAATTACATTTGTTGATTCATTTGAGCAGGCTGTTATGAATAGTAGGAAGTATTTTGTAGATATCCAATGGATTATGCCTCCTTTTGATCTTGTACTGTTCAGTTACAAAGGCTTGGAGAGAAGGGTGTTGAGCAGTAATATCCAAATAGTCCCACAACTACAAGTATTTTGAGGGGTAGAGGGAAACAGGAAAGAGACAGGTAGGCACAAGTCTCAAAGCTTTATATAAGTAGCAATCCTGGTATAATCCACAGAGCCTAAAAGCAGAGTCGAAGAAGATGAGGGGGTAAAAGGTAATTTAGGTTTCCTGTAATCTTCCTTTTTCTTTGAGGGCATTGAGTTCCTGCTAAGTAAGCTCTACCATAAGTAGTGCCAACATGAAGCATTTTTTCAGATACCTAGATGTAAAGATTTAACTCTAAGGTTTGTTTTGGGAGAAGACGGGGGAGGGTAGGGGGCGAATGCTCCAAAACTGTATGGATACAGCTTGACAAAAGTCTCAAGACCAACTAACCATGATATGCAGTCATACAAAGCTACTAAAAATATCCATACAGTCACACAACTATATATAGCACACAAAAATCAAAACCATACACATGCTGTGCTTTTCTTAAGTAACTCATCACATTCTCCTGTACAAAAACACTGAATCCCTTGAACTTCACCAAAGAATCTATTTCCATAAGACACATTAAAATTACAGATTGCTCTAATTCAGTATGTCATTAACTAACGTTGTTGTGGCTGGATTACAAACCTATTGTCACCCCTACATGTGATACACTGGATATCAGTTGGATGTTTGGCTCTGTGCCTGGTTACAGCATGGGAGACCCAAACCTTCAAAGCTGGCCTTGTGTCCTTCTTCCCTCCGGAGAGGGTTTCTCCTTGTCCTTACACGGCTCTGCTGTGTTCTTATTATAGGAACAGAATACTTAAAACCTAGTGCAAAGACAATAAATCTCTCCCAGCAAGGACAGAGTAGACATGAACTAATCTGGCAACATTTTTCCTGAAGTCCATTAAGGTTAAACTCACATCTTCCTGCACTTAGATTATGTAATGTATATGCATTGCTTATGTAATGCACATGCATGCAAGAAACCTTTTCCTTCTTGTTTTGGTAACTGCACACTCAGTCTTGGGTCGAACATGCATCACCCTGCCCAAGCTGATTTCCATTCCACTAATATTCTAAATGACTATCTTATAGCAAACCACTTCTTGGATTTTCTATTTTCACATACAATAAGACAGCAAAAAGAATAATTGTTTTCCTTTTCAAGTAAATCAGCTGAAGTTACATGTAATTTAATAGGGATGTTTCTTTAACCAAGATGCACAACAAAAATTTGATTCTTAAACTTGCTCAGAATTATAGGAAGTCTACTTGTAGAGACTACAAAAAGCTGGGTTTATATTTTAAAGAAACGTTTTAAAAATACTCAAGCATTCACAAAGAAAGATTCTACACTAGGTTTCATAGGAAAAAACACACATATGAAAGCAGAGAATTTACTTCCACTCTGATTAGATTTTCAAATATCCGAGAGAATACCCAAAAAACCCCACCACACCAAAACTCCCAATACATCACCTTTTTTGCTTCTTCTGGATGCATAAGAAAGCTGATGCTAGGGACACTTGCACTATTATTACATACTGTTAAACATTACCATTATAATTTCTCATTCATATCTACATTAATTCAGGTAATGAAAGAATCTATCGCTTGGTGATTAACGCTTCGTTTTAAAAAGGTATGCACAAGTGCTCAGGTACTGTGTTTGGCAGGGGATATTTAAGACATTAGTATGCTTTTCCAAAAGCTTAACTACCAAAACATACCAAATTCACAGCATTACAAATACTGGTTTGAATATTGTCCCAAAAAAGATAAAGGGGAATGGTAGAGTACCCTGAAGACTTTTTTCCAGACAGTGCCAGTCAGATATGACACAATCTTATTCTATGGACACCTTTCAAATAAGGCTGAAAAATAGAATTCCAATTAAATTGATAATTTTGTTAAAAACTAATAACTTAAACTAATAATTATAACAAGCCACCACAGAAAGTTTTCCTCCCTGTCAAGCTATAGTCTCTCATTTTATATACATGTTCTTGATTTAGAAGCATATGCACAACCTATGCATGTACAGTAAAGCAGAGTATTATCAACTGAAAATAAGACTTCTTTGAGAGGTTTGCTTTAGTTTTCTTATAAACTATTAAGTGCTTGAAATTTTACACTATTATCTTTACCCAGAAAGCTCCCAATATGCTTTATCTTTCTGTTGTAGCGATGATAATTGCTAACTATAATACAGCTATCCATGTAAAATTATCTTCGTTAACATAAAGAGTATTAACTTCAGTCAGTTTGCTGCAGGGAGCACAACCTTCAAAAGTTTGATAACTATCTCAGCTAACTAGATTTTCATACCATAACAAACCAAACCAAACAATTGGTTTACTGATGCATTCAGCAAACTGGATTTACGAAATTCCCTCAGTCAGGTTTTTCCATTGCCTTAAATCTCTATCTGTTCAACTTCCAGGATCTGCTTTAGCTTTCTAAACTCCTGCAAATCCAGCTCTATTACAGTGCCAGAGGGATTTATACGTTGTTTTGCTTTTATAAACTAGAGGCTGAGGACAAGCAATGTTATACACCTCTGAGAAAGCAACCCAGTCTGGCACACCAGTGACCGTGAATCAGAAGTGGGTAGATTTATCGACAGACACCAGAAACCTTCTCAGAGTACATGGAGCTACAGTCATTCACCCACCCCCACCACCTCGAGGGAACTCAAAGCTCCACACCACCAGTCCCACAGCACTCACCATGGGGCAGGGTACAAGTCAAGCATTTGAACCCAAAAAGCAGCTCTGGATTCTCCCAACTTCCATCAGCTGCCTGACTTCCTGCTACCACTGCGCAGGGAACTCTGCTCAACTCTGCCAAGGACATCTATCAGGATATCAAGTCCCTCTCCAAATCATTACTGAACTGCAGAAATTAGTCTCTTGAGTTTTGGATCAAAGTACCAGAAAGTCCTCTGCCCTACTACGTGCTCCCATTCTTCTGCTTCTGTTCTCCTTTCCCCAACAAAGAGTCAGCAGTCCTCAGCCAAGAATCAGCTCCCATTTAACTAAGTTGTTCGCAAAAAAGAAATGGAAGCTACTAGCAATGCTTGGATTTTGTGAAGGTAGCAAACATTAATGGTGTAATGTGTCTCCAAATAGCCAATTTTAGTTTGGTTGGGGCTTTTTTGTGGGGTTTTGTTGTTGTAGTTGTTTGGTTGGGTTTTGGTTTGTGGTTTTTGGTTTTGTTTGTTTGGTGGTTGTTTTTTTGGGGTTTTTTTTTTGGGGGGGGGGGGGGAGATATAGAAGTAAATAAAAGAACAAGGACAAGTTAAATGCACACATTAGTCCAGAAACATAGAATACCAAGTACACTTATACCAATGTTTTGCCAATTAAGTAGTAAATCCACCAACTGTACAGTAATTAACTGTAGCATCTAGCCCACAAGATTTAGACTTTTAGACTTTCCCCCCCTTAAAATAAACAGAAAAGCTGATGCACATGCATACACAAACAACATGTTCCTAGCTCTTTATAGAGTTACAGAGGACCAGGTTCTAGTCTGAAAGCAAGCTCCATGGGAAGCAAGATGATGGGCACACAAATGTGCCGAATCTGACCAACATGGTGTAGGTATCACATATCTCATGGGGGGCACAGTGAAAGAATGGTTTTTATTTGCTCTTCCTACTGAAAACAATGTTTCTTCTCTGCAATATTTTAGGAACATTGTCACTATTCCTTTCTGCACAGAATCAATGATTGATTTTTGTTTGTAGTTTGGGGTTTTTTTTGTTTGGGGGGTGGGGGCATGGGTTTTTTGTTTGTTTTAAATTCAGAGCAGTCACACACATGCTCTGACTCACCACTGTGGGAGCCATGTACCCCTCATTACAAAATATTCTTGGACCAACAGGAGAACTGCATGGCAGCCCTTATTTAGGGCCACAGGAAAGAGTAGTTAAACTACACTTAAATTAACTAAAAGCACAGTGCACAGAGAATAATTCTTTTTCCATTGCTTAGACAATTTATACTTTTCCCATTCCATACATTTGCCTAAGTACTGTGATTACAACATCCAAACTGTTGCATGCAGTTTAACACTAAGAAATCATAAACATGGAACACAGAATATTAACCATCGCTACAGAAAACAGTACAATGATTATAAAAGTGTGTTGACCTCTCAACTTGCAGCTATTTAGTCATGGACTCTACAAGCATTTTATTGTTGCTTTATAACATTCCAAACAGTTTAGGTTAGAGATGTTTTGTTTCTCAGCCCTGCCTTTGCAAGAAGAGTGCTGAAAGTGTGCAGCCAGTCTCAGACTACAGACCAGCAGCAGAGTATGTTACAGTTCCCTGCTGTGCTTAACACACTGATGTGAGAAGTGTAAGAGAACAAGGACAAAGCTTTGCCTCTCCAGCTCTAACAGTTCTGGAGTGCCCTGGGTAACAGCCAGGACAGCAGGGCTTTTATTTAGCTAGACCAGCCTAGAACCTAGAGTACCAACCGTCTAGAGTTACCATGAGATGGTGTCCTTTCTAAGAAAGTGAAATGAACTATCACATTTTAATCCAGAGCCAAAACAGTGCAGAAGAGCAATTTGATAGCAAGGAACAAATAAGTGCTGCTTCCAAAATTGATTAGGTGAAGAATTACAATTGTAACAGTTGTCTTGGGTGGTTTTGGTTTTTTTTGGTTTTTTTTTTTTGGGGGGGGGGGCGCTTGTTGGGTTTTGGGGGGTTGTTTGTTGGTTTGGGGTTTTTTTTATTGTTGTTGGGGGGTTTTGTTAGGGTTTTTTTTTGTTTTATGTTGGGTTTTTTTGTGGGGGAGGCAGGGTGCAGCACAGAAAACAACAGGCAGAGACATTTTGGCATTAGAAATGTGTCTTATTACACACACTAAAATCTGCCAGTTCAGATGGGATGCTTTCAGCTTTCTGAAGGGTTTTGAAAGAGACACCATTTTGATTAAAACCCAAGGGAAAGTTGAAGTCGTAAGAGCAGAAGGAACAGCTCCTCCTCAGAACAGTGAAAAAACAAAGATCCTGTTGTTCCTAAGTGCTCTGATCCCAGGTCATGTTAGCTTTTTGTGGCATTAGGCAGCGGCTGCTTAAAAACTGTCTTTCTCCAGTCCAGGGGACAAAAACACAGCAGTGTAGATCATTACTTTTCTGACAACGCTAAAAAACCTAGGGTACAGTTGAGCTGTTAATAAAGCCTGCAAAAGCCATTTTCTCACACCCCACATACTCTTCTGGTGTGTCTTCAAGGCACAGTTATTCCTTTTTAATCATTTATTACCTGTTAGCAGCAATTCGTCAAAAGATTCCCAGCCTCTCTTCCTTTGCTGTGTAGGAGGTAGATATCACCCAGTCTTTTAGCTTTCTCCCTCAATTCCTGCAGAAAAATCTCACCCTCCAATCCTCAAGTCACAAGTGTCCCTCTCTGCTCGGGGATCATCACCACCTATCTTTTGTCTGCTTGCCCAGCATATTTGATTGTCTCTCAAGGTAGAGCTGAATGCAGTCTTTTATGCCTGCCTCCTTAGGGCTTGCAGACACACTGCTCAGCCAACCGGGAAGGTTTCTAGGCTTCTCTTCTCCTTGGTGGAAAGGAAGTTGTTCCTTAACACTTGCTTAAGGAAGTATTACTGAAGCTTATGATCCTTTTGGATCTTCACATTCGCTTTTACAGATTTTCATCAGTAAACCAAGCACAGATCTGTGACCTTCCACCAGCCTCTCCCACACTAGAATTTCAAGTGCAATAATTGTCACATTTTGTTTCAATAGAATTTTTACTGCTTCCAAATTTAAACCAAGTATGAGTTGCAAATTGCATCTAACCTAGGGCAGACAACTTACTCCAGGGCTTAATACTTTATTTGACCCTAGTTTGGCTTTATATCAGGATCTACAAGACCAATCAGGCAGGTAGCTTCAAAGAAGCTTCAGACATTAGCTTTTTAGGCCTTTTCCTTAGAAATTGTTCCTCTAAGAACAAACACAATACAAGCGTTAGTCAGAGGAAGAACAACAAGGCAACTGTTTCCATAACCTTTTCCTTTTCTTCCAAATAGGAATGCAAGATTCAAGGACCTGCAAGTCGTCTGTATACAGCAGTGACCTTGTCTAAGAAGCATTACACATCAGGCAGTAACAAAGGTACTACAAGGTAGAATACCAATGTGCACAAACAGCTTAGTATGTGCAATACTCAGTTTATCCTCTTCAGAAATTCTGACCTCCTACAAACAAAGTCAAGAACAAACACAGACTGCACCTATAATAAACATGCCTATAAGCAGCAATAGTTATACTTTGCATTTACAGTAAACTCTCTAATGGATGTCGATACACAGCACTTAAAGGTCTGAAAGCTTGGGATCTTCTTGTTCCGTTCTTTGCTCAGCATCTGGAAGGGCTATAGCAAATCTTTCCTCTACACATTTTTGACCCTTTTGCCAAAATTCATACTTAGTATCTTATGCACTGTGATAGATGAAGCTGCTGCTTCACCTCTGTTCATACACCATCCCTAAAACTCATGACATTATTAACCTCTGTTTTTCAGCATCTAATAGATGTCACCAGAAAAACAGTTTTAATAAATGCGTCCTGGAACATTCAGTTTGGAGCAAAGGTACCATATGTGAAAGGGAAAAATAATGATAAGTGATAAATGGGATAAAGATTTTAGGGAAATTTTATTGTATTTAATTAATCTACCATTTTTACTAAGTTGCTTTCAAGTGAAATGGCTTTTTACCGACTCCTTTCGAAAAGGTTAGAAGGGTATTCCCTAAGCTACAATCATTAGCATATAGATGTCTCTAAGTGTTAATTTCTGTTTTCACTGAATGAATGTAATTTAAAATGAGGCCCTTTCAAATCAGTTAACTTTGGCCATTTGAGAAAGATAAGAAAAACAGACTCAAGCATGAACCCCAGCAAAACCTGCTTCTTAAGGATAAATATATGCCACTATTTAAGAGTCTCCATTGCCACATGCTGCAAATGATAGATTTCAGGAAAATTATGGGAAAGGATGGGTGCTGGGATTAAAGTTCTACCAGTAGGTGATAGAATCCGTTAATAGGGTTAACAATAACAAAAAAGAAGGTTATTTTTATACTTCAGTTTTTTAAAAGAGTTGAAAACCAGCCTAGAAATTAGAGTTGTGGCAATTAGTTTTATACCTACAGCAAAACTCGTTAAATTTCTTCTTTTCCAGTTTAATGCAACAAAGGAAGAATAAATTAGGAACTGATGCAGCTCCTAAATTAATGAATGGTATACCAACTATCATCCTCAGCTGGATCAGGCTCAGGAGTGTTTTGAAGTTTTCATTTTAAAATTACTTAATACAGGTTCAGTATGATACACTATAAACCTCTGACACAGCTGTCCATCCAGGCACATCCCATTCCCTAAGAAAAGATGGTTTCTCATCAGCAGATCTCCAGCATGTATATACTCTATAACAATAGTTAATAAAGAGAGAGAATATTTATAATTAAACAAGTCTCATCCTCCATCATAAAATCATATCCTCATCAGATCATAGCTTTCCCAAAATTACATTTTTCTTAGAGTGATCATTTCTTGCTTGAATATCTTTTAACTCATGGGAGACAAAACAAACAAACAAACAACTTCAATCTTTGAGAACATGTTTTCTCAAGAGAAATATGAAATTTGGGAAAGCGAGTTGCCCTGACCTACACAGAAATTCCACCTCTTCTGGCAAAGCTACAAGTGTTTTGATTATATTTAGCTTGCATATTCCGAAATGATCATTGCCATATTTTGGCAAAGTCCTCAGAAAGTACATTTGCTCTGAACATACCAGGATCTGGGGAAGTCAGACCTCAGCCACACTGTTTTCTTGGCAGCAGGAAATCCCCAATATGGCAGGTACTAGAAAAGAAACCAAGACGACCATTCTTTCTTTTTACCCATACAAGATATCATTATATTAGGGAAGGCAACAGCACAGTGATCAGAAAGTCAAAAAAGAGAGTCAGTAAGAGGAGAGACTGATGCCTTGTCAGTCCTCTTTCCATAAACAGAAAGTAACGGCAGCCAGCATATGGAGTCAGATAGATGAAAGTTGAAGGGATAGAAAGTCAGACCATGAATACATCACACATATTAAAAATATGAACTAAAAAAAAAAACAACCAAAACTCAGGTTCTACATTATTGTTCATCAACAGAGATTAATGGTATTTTTCTTCTAAGTCACTGGCTTTTTGCCACTTTTACAAGTTGCTCCATTAAATCCAGTTCATACTGTAGGACATACTAGGTGGATTGACCAAGAAAGAAGTCAGTATTGTTCCTTACATACAAGCTTTCTCTTGTTCCCTACTTAATAATCAAAATCAACTAATTATACTGAAATAGCATTTAGTTTGCAAAATCAACATTCAACAGGGAGAAAACACTCCATTAAACAAGCACTGACAATTACACGTGTCCAACCTACTTTGAGTTCAAATGAAGCTGTCTTCCTGAGAAAGGTAATGCCAGTGCAAGCTTTCTCTCCAAATACTCTAGTCAATGTCTTAGCCATGCTAGAGATCAGCTCTCCTCTTTTGGCTTTCCCTCTCCTCTACCAACAGTCAAAAGGCAGGCCAACTGATGGCAGCTGTAGTACGGGTAAAGGTCTATTTGGACTTGGACTAAGACCAGCAACATGGTATATGAAATAAATTGAACAGATGGTAAGAACATTCAGCTTTGATATTCTTTTTTACCTCACTTTACTGCATCAGACTTTCTTGAAACATGCAGATCATGTAAACCCTGAGAATTAGCTTTATAGTCTTCAAATAAACATACATACGTTTTCCAACCTAGCGTTGCAACAGCAAATATATAAACAGACCAACTGCTAGCTGGTATTGCTATGAATTTTTGCTAATAAATCCAGCTTGTTTAAATAAGGTACTCCAGTCTCTGCTCTTAGATATGGACTGGCCACAGAGTGAGGGATTTCCCACCCATATAGATTTCCTGAATTTATACTACCTATGAACATTACCTACACTGCATATTGGTTTCAACAACACTATCCTGTTAATAAGAAGCATTTACATGTAAAAGGCTGAGTGGAAGTTAAGGAATCCCCTTGCACAGTTACAAGCATATCTATGCAATCCTTTGTCCAGTACTTTAAACAAACTCTAATTTAGACTTTTAGTTTCCAATCTGGAAGACACTCAGGAAAAGTATGATATACTATTGACTTATTTAAATCCCTGACATTCTAGTTTGCTTTTTAATTTTCTACATATAGTTCCCATACAGTTTCAAAAAAAGTTTAATGGCTAGATTTCTTCACATCAACTCTCCCATAACAAAAACGTAGGCACGTTTTTAGGAGAGCTGTAAATAAAAAATGCCATCATATTTTGTATTTTTCGCAAGGCTCTTCATGTTAGCAGAATCCTTGTGCTCTGTTCTTGGTGTGTATGAAACGCACAGTCTTTAGAAATGCAGATAATGAAAAAAAGAGCCACTAGGGAAACAAAGTAATAACATTAGCTAATGCCACACAGTAATGTTTATTTAACAAATCTGTGTTGCATGCCTGACATTTCCCCTGGCATCAATTTATTTTGTTTTGCTTTTCTCTGATAGCAGCACAAATGCATTTAAAATGTAAACTTATTTTACACCTACCAAAGTGTATACACAATGTAATAAAAACATATACATCTTTTTTAATATCTTATGGGAATACAGACTGGAGATGTGCAGAAAGCCCAACAGCCAAAGTAAATGATCTAGATTATGGAAAATGTTCATTTTTAGCTTTCCCAATAGCTACTAAAACTGCAATTGTCAGTGCACTGTACATCACTGCATTATGTTATTTATAAAGTGCCACAATGTGACAAAATGATGCTATCCATCAGGATCCAATCTTAACTGAAAGTGGCAGGGGAAGTGGAGTGGATGGAAAGATATCTTTGCAGTCCATTCAAACTGGCAGTTTGGAATAGTTACAAATAGCAATTTTCAGAAGTTTAATCTACTGGTCATTTGTAAAAGCGTACACAAACGATTCTATGAACCAAATTAGAAAAAAAAAAAGTTTCTACTTTCAAACTTCTCTGTAAGCAAGCTATCTCTTTCTCCACTTTCCTTCCAGCTAAAGATCATACCGTTTCATTCATGCAACTCTTGCTTTCTTCGTCAGAGTCCTAAATTTGTCAGTCTCTCTGTTCAGGATCAGTACCTTTCTTCACTTAGAAAGCCAGCCCAGCCAGCCATCTCCAAGAAATCCTCTTTAATTTCCCCTTCCTTTGTTGTCTAGCAGGCTCTTATCTTTGCTGCCTCACTGGACTTTTTCAGAACAATGAAGTCCCAAACTTTACATCTTCTCTTCTAATATATTCAAGTTATGTCAGACACCATCAAGGACAACATCAGACCAGGCAGGATGACATCTCTCACGTATAGCCCCATGCTACTTTCATTTAACATAAAAAAAAAAACCCAAAAAAAAAACCCCACAGAAAATTAGTCTCATTAAACTCAAAGTAACGGGAAAGAATAACCTAAAGCATGCACATGCAATGATTAGGACAAAACTTGTGACCACCATTCCAAAAACATCAGCAGAGGTCAGAAAACTAAACAGTATTAAAAACCATGAAGGAGGGAAAATGAGAAAAACAGACCACCACCAAAAAAAAAAATCAAAATATTATGTGACTTTGTAATTCCAAATACACGCAGATCTTTAAGTGCAGCTCTGATAACCTTATTAAAGGGAAGTAGATGGTTCAGAAAAGCAAAGAAGAATCACAAGGAATATAGAAAACGTCCAAGACAGAGACAGTTCAACTATTCAACTAGTCTCTTTCCCAGCAAAGGAGAGTTATGCCCATACCTATAAAGTAACAATGCTGTAAAGGTGAGGACAAGTCACCTGCTTGCTACTACTTGTTGCTTATAAACATCTGGTGCATGTATCAAGCAGTGCATTTAAAAACCCACAGAGAACTTCCATAACAAGAGTGCAAATCTTTGCCTGCAAGGTGGAAGTCAATAGTGCAAGTAGAATAAAAACAGAGCTGAAAATAGTTCATGGTCCAGGAATGACTAATTAAGAACAGACAAAATGCAGCCTACTGTGAGGTAGTTCTGTAATGACAAACTGGTTGCAGAAGTATGCACAACAGGGAGGGTCCCTCCATATAGCTCCTGTTTCCTATTCCCGCTACCAGCATTTACAATTTACCACTAGTAGGAAGAGAATATTGAGTTCACCTGACTTCAAGTTGATTTGGAGACATTTCCAAAAATCATAAAGAGCATTTCCCCATTCCATCCAGCATTTTGGGGATGAGGGGAAGAGAAATCCTTACCCTTCAATAGATATTCCTAGAGACAAAAAGTACTTGTCTTTTCAAATTGTTTAATCTCATTTCTTCAGTGCCCCATTGTGCTTTCTCCACCTCTCATACAGAACCAGTCAGCCTGCATTTCCACCTCTGGCATTCATTAGCAGTTTTCCAGGTGCAGGAATTTAGGGCAGAAGGTTCCACAGGAGAGAGGATACATCAAAATTATTCTTTGACCCAACAGAAATTACAGCCTTCAACTAATCTGCATGGGCCCGTACCTCCAGTTACAAATGGAAGTATTCAGGAATTGAAGAATTAAAGTAAGATGACTAGAAAAGAAGGTTTAACAAGGAGCTGCAGACATATAGGTAGTTTTGACTAGATTATGAAATGCATACTGCAAGGTTTATGTTTTGTTAAACTACCCTTAAGGAAAAGGCCTGAATATAAAAGCTGTTTTATACCATGGGATTCTTACTGCTATTGCTGCCACAGCAGAATCTGGAAGGATACACTACGATATGCTGCCATATGGTCACATTTGCTCAGTTGCCCAGCTCCATCCATTTCCTTCTCCAATACAAGAACAGCTTGTGTTGTGCAAAAAAACCCCAAACCATTAAGTGAGAAGACATTCTTCTAGGTACAATGCATCATTTAAAAATGTGTTACCCCAGATACAAACATCATTGTTTCCTTATTTGACTGATAACTCCTTTACCTGGCATAAAATCAGAATGTGAATGCTTACCCAAAGAAATAATGTTTTACATCACAAAAAACATTTTTAAATTCTGTATGCAATAATAGTCACAGCTGAATTCCATTAATGTACTAATAGCACACCAATATATTTGATATACTGCTATTCACTGTTAGTATATACACAGTACACAGGTTATACTTAAGAATAGTTCCTGCTGGGTATCAGTAGCCTAACACTTAAACAAGTTTTATGCAATCATTTTGAGCCTGCCATCTTAAAGAGTTCAGCTAATGTTCAATAAAAAGCAAACAACTGAAAACAGACTTCCTTATCTGATCCCAGTGCATCACACCAGCACAATTCTTTTCCAACTATCACCAGGATCAACACTGAGTAAATTGGCAGATCTCAATTACGAAGTGAAAGACACTAGTGTCGGGCACCTACATCTCTGGTACTTTCTTCCACAGTTTTATGTACTCTTGCCTTCTGTTACCTCTGCAGAAAACTCTAATCTTGTTCAATCAGCAGAGAAAAACTGAAAGTCTTACACAAGTAAGAATTTTATTCGCTATATTTATCGGCTTGATATAATGAGCTCTTACCATTCTTTCTTCTAAACATGCTTTTTTCCAGCACAAACATTGTGCAGTGTGGAAGTATTTATGCTGGACTAACATGTTACTGGTTGTAGCCTACATTGCTTTCTTTCTCTTCTTCAGCGCCAGTGTTGTTCATTGTCACACAGCCTCACTCTAGTCCTTTCTCTGCCACAACTGTTTTTCCTAAACTGTTAGTTGCCCTTGTCTCGGTCTGTTATTGGCTCTATTCCAAGTTCAAAAGCATTAAAAGTTACAGGCAAGACTTCCTATTGGAAGTCCACTGTGTAATCATTGTATGATTTTGCAAGTATCAGCTGTAGAGAATGCGCCAAAGCCACTACTCCAAGACTCGCTTTTCCTTGGGTTTCTATTGTGTAAAGCATCTTCTAGGCATAAAGAAATCCTTTGGTTTGGATGCATAAGGTGCTTTTTAAATATGGTTCATCACCTAAAAAAATTTTATTTTTATACATTCATATTGGGGGGTGTTTCCCTGCCCCTGCTTATGGCAAAGATACCAGAATGCATTAAAAAACTTAAAACTGAGGCAGGAGTCCAATTCAATACACAGGGAAGTTGTAATGCCCTGGGACTGAGAAAACTGCTGCTGATACACTTAATTTATATAAGAAATTTACTCTCACTCCTCTTCTCACTACCCACAAATAACATACACATATATTACCAGAGAGATGAAAATCTGTATGATACCACTAATTAGAAATAAAAGACTTACTTTGCACAAGCAGATTCTCCTTTACCAGATGGTTTCCACTAATATTCACTAATAAAAAGCCTGTTTGAGGAGCTTATGTTCAGTTAGATTGGAAGAGGCCAGGAACAGCCCAACTATGTCAGCAGTTAATTTCATTAGAAAGACTCCGTGTCAGTTCTGTCTGGGAACTCTGTAGCTTTTACAACTTCCTTTATTCTGTGCAGATTTCATTTCTGCAGTGCAACACACCTGACAACCTTTCTGTAACAAAACTATTTTTTGTCTGTTAAAGACAAAGTCTTAAATGGGATCTTATCAATATTTGAACATCAATGTATTAACATGAATCCTTGAGGATTCACCTCATAGGTAGATAGAAATAGTAGATAGGTAGAGCTATCAGAAGTTTTGAACCACTATACTATGAAAGAGTATGGTCAACGTATCAAAATCTTTATCATAATTACTGTTTCTATTTGCAAGGTACTGATTTATCTAAAAGTGTCATTAAGTGATTTTCAGCAACTGTTCCTTATTACATCACCCTGCATTACAGGCAGGGAGTCAGAGGAATATATTTTCCAAGAAAAATATTTAAATTCAAGTAGTAGGGAAAACACAGTACTGGCCATTTATCAGAAGATCTAAGGTAACATACACGTTTAAGCATGAAATGCAATTCCTTCCCACACAAATGAAGTATCATAATGTGAAAACTAGAAGGTATTTGCCAAATATGGCAAAATATAAGGAATCAGATTGTACAGACATGCTTTGGATATGAACAGTAGCCACAAAAATCCCTACCTACTCAAAACGAGGAACACACACCCCACCCTCCCAAAATGTTTCTTAATGTCCAAGAACCATTCCAGTCCAAGGTCATGTCCCTTGCTTATCTCCCTCAATCACCTGCTGGCTTTTTACCATCTTCCCATGCTCTTGTGGTGGGGTTTTCCGTTATTGATCTCCACCCACACAGAGCAGACCAAGTGAATCGTTCCTGCTCCTGCATGGACGAGAAAACAAACCTGAGGTCACAACTAGTTGTTTCATGTTCCTCGGAGTCTGCACACACAGGGAGAACACTCAAGATTCTGTACCAATTACACTCCTCCACACTGGGTTAATATTAAGTACCTACTTTACCAAAACCAACTTAAATATGTGTGTACCTTGAATGCGCTCTGACAGAAAAATACTGAGATTATCTGAGATCTTCTTGTCCTCACTGTGAAGACTTCATTGTGTGTCCAGATACCATATGACTAGAACGAGAGAACCTCTTCACCAAGACTAGTGCTGGAGCCAAGAGGTTTAAAATTACACTACTATTCCCAGGAACAGAGGTTCTTTGCAAGAATACTGTACAGAAGTAGTCTGTGGACAGGTCTTTTATTTTTTTTTTCTTTAAAAAAGAAAATGAAATTATTGAGCTTCTTTGATGCTTTGAATCATTATGTAACGTGTGCATTTTTAAAACCAGTCATCTGCATTAGGAAGTCTGTGACATCATGAAAGCTTCTTTAAAGTACTTTTTAAACTGTCCCAGTTATATATGTGAAAAGAAACTATAAAAATCAGAATGAAAGAACAATTCTTAAATTAGTACAAGGGCAGAGCAACAGCTTTTTTCAAAAATGGCTTTTATGCTGAACATGTTTGCAGTTTTCAAATTTATGGGTGTAGCTGTCAACATGTATATTCACTTTTAGAATATCGTCCTGGCTTAATGAGGTCTCCTGGAATGATTTCTTTTAATAAAAAGTTAACATGCTTACATATGTGGTTTCCACCTTTCTATTTTTTTTTTTTTTAAATATATACACTACTCTTTACCAGAGAGATCACAGCAGTTTACTTAAACTTCCAGTGAATTCAGCTACTTCAACACCTCAAAGTCAGGCAGCTCCCAATGAAAGTTCCAAGTAACAATTGTCATAGCTAACTTAACAACTATAGATCCATATCTTCAGCATAAGAAACCTAAGCCAGAAAAAGAGTCTGGACAATTGCATTTTAGTTACAACTACATGCCATCGGCAAATGGTGCCACATTACTAAATAGAAATAAGACTTCTTACTAGTCTCTCCATCTTTGGTCGAGCATCATAACTGCAGCACATACTACATGTCTACCTCACCTCTGTCTGTCTCACCATCTCTCCACCTGTCTCCATTTCATGCTGTTGTTTCCGTTAGGCAGGGAGTAAGAAGATTAGATTCAGGAAACAAACACATTCACCCCTCAGAACAAAACTTCTCCTGCAACATCAGGATGCTCAGCAATGAGTTCAGAGTTATGATTTTCAAATTCATACACATCCCTGCAAGAATGCCTCATAATCATGGGTCGAACAGATTAGTACTCCTCTCCCTCCCCAAGCAGCTGAAGTAGCTGTTTTCAAACTTCTTCCCTTCCATTTCATCTTCTTATTCACTCTTCCACTTTTTAGTGTTTCTCAGGGTTCAAACTGACACAGCCTACTTGGCTAAACTGCCATAGTGCTCTAGCTTTTACTTGAAGCTTGTTTCCTCCTACCTCTTCATCATCACAATTCTCTTCTTCAGGAGCTCTGCATTTGTTTCATTTTCTTCTCTTGAACTACCCCCACTCTGATATGCTATAAAAGCAAACCACTTCACTATAAAGATGTTCAGTTACCTCATGCCTGATTTTTTTGTCTGTGCAACCTAGTATAGCAGAATTTCTCCACCCCACATTTCTTTACAAGGATTCAGCATAACATCCAATACATTTTCTTCTTTCTGTTGACTTTGAAAGCTTCCTGAACAGTAGATGTGCATTAATCCATTCAGTTTTCAGTACTATATTCAGAACCAACGCTTCTTCCAGATTACGTCAAAAAATTGTTAAAATGAACTGCAAGCCAACAATACTCTTCATATAGCTAAGACAGCATTTTCCTCTTTTCCGTAGAAAAAAATTTCTAGGAGGATAAATAACTGTCCAAAAAAAAAAAATCAAGGGGAAAGAGATTAATTTCTGCAAGTAATAAAAGTATAATCTAGAAAGATTTTTATACAAGGGAAAAGTTGAAAACCTAGAAGAATGTCAAAAGTTAGTGTTCTTGCAGCTCCTTTGATTGACACAGTGGTAAAAGCATATGCATTCTTCCCTGTGTTTCTAAATTCATGCCGAGTGATATGGCCTTATTTTAAGTGGAAGTAGGAGCAGAAATGGAATGCATATTTCTGCAGACAAAGGAGCATTTTACTTCATCACAGAGCAACATAGAATTCATTTTTTGCAAGTCCTCATTACCTTAAGCAAAGGGGTAATACAATTCAGCTGTACTGCTTTGCCATGGGGAGGTCCTTTTAAGGGCCACCTGTACTGCTGCTAATCTTTGAATTAGTATGTTAGTTTTATTTCTAGCAAAGAAATAGAAACAATTAGATCATTCCCATAATGCTTTTTAGTTCCTAACTCTACAGTGCCAAGGAATAAGGAACTTTTGCTTCAAAAGTATGATACATCTTAACACATTCACAAGGCCCAGGCCACTTCAAATATAGATTCCTGCAAATATACTGCAAATTCTTTCTTTAAAAGCTTTGGGGGTTTTGTGTTTTTTCTTAAACACACAATACAGAATAATAAGTGCAAATAACATTATCAATGTACAAATACTAAAGAGGAAAAGCATTCTTAATTTTTACTTCAACTTCATATACTGCTCTTCATTTACCTCAAGAATAGAGCTGAATACTTTTCAGTCACAGTGAACCCAGTGACCACAGTCCATCGTTAAATATATCAGCTACAATTTCCACTTCAGCACCAATTGAAGTATCACCTTATTACACTTTGTGAATTTCCACAAGCCCTCCAAGTTATTTTTGACATCTTTGACTCTGATCCTGCCAACACTTACACACATTATCTTAAGCATGCTAAAATCCATAGCATTATGCACAGCACACAAACAAGCACATGCATCATTTCAGAAATGAGGACTTCTTTAATTGTTCGGCACAGAAGCACACCCTTTCAGATGTTATATGTACAGATTAGGAAAATATTACTCCAATAGCATAACTATTGTGTTAGTATCTCTTCTAAAATTCCTTCCTTACCCTTCCACCCTCCTACACATATCACGTCCTTTATGTTCTCCTTAAATGCCTAAAAATAACTAACTATGCATATGGTCTGAGCACCACAGCCCTATACCATGTAACTGGGGAGTAAGTATTTTGGTTTGAATAGCTGACCTCACATCCATCATCAGAAGAGATTTTTCCATGAGTTATTTCCCAGAACTTCAACATTTAGCATAGACTATAGGTATGGCAATTATAGAGTTCCACACAAATAACAGAATAAAGGGGTTTTGTTAAAAATGCCAAATAAACAAATCAAACCCCTCCCCAACCAATGAAGTCTTCATGTGTTTTTGTCTCCTACCTGTATTATAAAAGATTTGAAATTACATATTTACTTTCCCTCAGATTAAGGGTTTTTCTTCATATTAGACAGTTTTTGCTGACATTAAAAACCAATCTAAATTTACGATCCCACCTAGAAACACATCAGCCTACCCCATATTCAGGAATACAAGAGCGAGGACTCAATCTTTTGTTCAACTTCAGCCATGAGGAGAAAAGCAGGAAGCACATCATTCAACGGCCTCTCAATTTGTTCTACCAACTTGCTTACCCTAATTGATAATCTCCTCTGCTCCTTCTCTTCCCTAAGTAAGTAGCTGGCATAAAATAAAGGGAAGCTGAAACACATCTGTGAAAAGCAGTGTTTCAACTTAGCTCAGAGCAAGAAGAAAGCAAGGAAAGTTGCATATCTGAGTCAACACACCTCCCATAGAATAAAGAAATGGTTTCCAGGACTGCAGTCTACTAAGGAAGTTCCTAGGGCACAGTCTAATTTCACACCATCAAAGAGGCACACCTGCTATTTTAGATAAAAAACAGACATTTTTACTTAAACTTGTCCTCCACAGTGAGATCCCAGCTATGCAAGTTCAGTGGCGCTGGCAATACAGACACCTTCCTTGGGTCTCGCCCCAGTTCTACTGCCTTCTACAGCCAAGGCTTGAAACACACACTGCACTTTACATAAAAAGCCTAAAAAACACTACACAGAGCCTAGTATTTGAAGATAAAGGCATTCTATTTTATAAACAGAACAAAAAGCCCAACATAACAGGTATAAGACAATCTCAACCCCATGCTTTTGTACCCCCTCCTCAAGGCCCTTGTCTTAGAACAAAAGCACTATGCTTCCAGTGCTGACCTCAGTCTGCTGCACAACATACCTCCTCCAAACACACACACCTACTAGTCAAACCCAGTTCACACCTATTTATTAAGAACAACTTGTTAACTTTGACCATCTCCAGCTGGCAGGGCTCATCAGCCTCACCTGAGGGGCAACTTTACCCTCTGCCTTTCCAAGAGGCAAAGGGCACCTAGCGGCACCTGGGCTTTTCCTGCACCACCTTGCATAGGCCCTCAGCTTCTTTCAGGCCTCGTCCACAGCAACTCATGGCCAGGGGTCCCTGGGGCTATTGGCCATGGTCTTCAGTGGTGCTGTGCCAGGCAGACCAGAGGTAGAGCTGGAAGGAGAGGGAGAGAAAAGTACTAGCTGTCCCTGCTGCAGAGCACAGCCCATGAGGCATGCAGCCCACCACCAACCCTACCTGCCCTGCTGGGCGCCAGCACAGGGAGATGGCAGCATGCAGCTCACCCCTGAGCCTCCCCCGCGCCCCCAGCCTGCTCCAGCTCCCAGTGTGCAGCCAGGTCTTGTCACCTCCCACACCTTCCCACAGAGGTGTTATAAAACATCTAACATTTCACATGTGCAGACACCAAAAGCTCACCAGGACACCAGCCTCAGCTAGCGCCAGATCCATGGGCTCATTCCAGGCTACTGCTGGTTCCCCACCACCTTTCCACTACTCCGCTCTACTACTACTAGGTCCTCTACTGCTCCTACACTGCCATGAGGGTTTGCTTCTCTCAGGGAGGTGGAAAGCAAAAAAGCCAGGCCCTAGGGCCACCTCTCTGCTCCAGCTACTCCCTTAACAGGTGATAGAGTCATTTATTTTCTTTGTCCCATGGGAGGGGAGGACAGGCCGGGCTCCTCCAGAGCTGGCCCTACAGCAACAGCAGCAGGCTGCTCCTTACTCACTGGAGGGTCCACCTGCCCCCACCCCCAGGTCTGCCCAGCTGCTGCCCTGGGCACAGCTGTGAGGATGCAGGCTCTTCTCATCACCCACCTCACACATATCAACTTGAAAAACCAGCGTGAGGGACAACAGCCCCTCTCTGGGAAACTTTGCCTGGCATTCATCATGCTGCCTGGCAGTTCCCTGGGTGACATTAATGTAGCTGAGGGGTTCCAATGGAAATCTTGGGGTTACTGGCAACCCTAAAGTCCAGCATATGCTTAAATGTTGCAGCCTCATCTTGATATGGTTTAGTTTTAACTGTAAAGTTTAGAGGAATCATCTGCATTATCAGAGTTAATCACATGAAGTTCTGTTTTCAAAATATGACTCACTGGTGGATAGAGTTTTCCCAAATTGCTTAAAAGATTAATAAAATAATCAACTTAGCAGAGGGGAAAAAAACCACAAACTATTCCTGTAAGGAAATCACTTTATTGCCTATACATGTGAATGAGCTGTTTTAATACTCAGGTTCGCTGCCTCCTCTGCATTTAATCTCTTCCCTTTTATGTCCTACTCTGATTTTTTCTAAAAGACTTTCAGGCTTTTTTAAAATTAATTATACAAATCATTAGTATTAAAAAGGTAATATAATGGTTTCAAGAACAAGCTTCACAGACTATCTGCATATTTAATCATCTCTGCTAATAAATTTTTAATCACTCATTGAGTTCAGGTTCTTGTCTTGAAGCTTAACTTGATAACAAACCTAGCAACTGGTAGAACTAATTGGTACAGAGTAAGTGAATAATTTATAAGAGGAAAAAGCACTGGGTGTTCTGGAGGTGTGCAGAGACCACAAGTCACAGATATTTCTGGGAGAAAGCAGGAAAACAGCGGCTGATTACAGGAATTTCATGATACACTGCTGACATCCAGAGGCCAACAGTCAATACTGTTCACATATGTGAACCAGGCTGTAAAGCACACTGTAAAGCCAGATTCATTAAGTTTTAAATATTCATGCATTTCATTAAAGTTAACATTAATTGCACTACCATACACATTGATTATGCATAGCCCATAAGTGTTTAACCTCTGAAAGCTTGCAAGTATATTCAAGTAATGGGGTATGTCCCGTCTTCGATGATTTCAGTGAAAGGTTGAAATTAGAAATGGAATGCATTACAGTGCTAAGAAGTAGTAGTCTGAAATATCAGAACAGTAATAAAAATAATTATTTTACTAACCACACAGAAACACTGATGTAAGCTGTAAGTTGCTTTGTATTTTTCAAAAATAATAAAGGTAACAAAAATTATGCATAAGATTTCTAACTGACAAATGCTACATTGATTTGCAAGCTACATCTGTGAAATGAGTTTAAACAGGTAAAGGTAATTGATGTCTGAGTGGCTTCCATTTAGATAAAGATGGGTAGCTTTTAAACAATGTAACAATGAAAGAAAAGGCTGTTCTCTTGAAATAAGCTGATTTGTATCTAAAAATGAGACACCCCAAACCCACTTACACTACAGAATAATTCTACCCCCAGGGGAGCACAAAATGCTACGATTCTTAAACCAGGATGTAACAGACAACATTTGACAGAAATTCAATTATCCTTGAAAGATCCCACTAGTAGTTAGTTACATACGTAATCCTCTTTTATTTAATGGGTTAAAGCTCTCTTTCAAAACATTTAGTTTGATGAAGTCTTGCTACATTTCAAAAAATTCATTAAGTGACTTAATATGATTGTAAGTACAAACACTCAGAAGTTTAAAAATGTCATTTAATGCTGCCCATGCAACCTTAATTCCGGCCGTGTATGTATATGCATTATGAAACACCACTGAATTAACTTTTAATCTCCTTTGAGCCAAGAAGATTTTAAGATTGGAAACTAAGGCACAAAGGGCATGCCAATAAATACAATGCTGAGCTTTAGGGCAATCTCTGAACTTGTTCACATCTATCTTGCAGAGCATACCCCTGCAGGGCTAATTACCCCAGACAGAAAGCTAGGCTTGTACAGTTATACTGCTTCTAGTACCTCCACATGGCAAGCTTAGTTCTCTTCCTGGCACTGCACTGCACTACACAGATACACTTGCAGAATTCTAGAATTTTAAATCTGAAGAAAGTATGACGTGGTTTTCAAATATCATGCTTCAAACCTAGGCACTCTGACACTGATTTTTCATCAAGAAGTTTAAGACTGCAGATTCTGACCTCCCCAAAGTAAAGGTAAAAACATATCACTTCCTTATGTATTAAAAAAAGACCTCTTCAAACAATTTCAATTGTAATTTTTTATAAATCAGTCCTTAAATGCTCTATTAAGTACATATGACATTGTCCACATTTTGTAAAGAAGCAAAGTACTGGAGACAGATAGACCGGCTTGACCAAAATAGTACTGATTTCTCCCTGAGCTGTTAGCAACTTCTGATTAGCCAATTTGCTTTGGGAAGGTGGGCACAGAAGTGTAGTATTCCTAATCAGAAGCTACAGTTAACACACAGAAACCATTTAAACAGCATTGCCTACACCCAGAAGCCACAGTTAACACACAGAAACCATTTAAACACCATTGTCTACACCCTCAGAGAACCTTGTGGTCAGACATGTCCTGGGTGGCATCATGAAAAACCTTACCATTTTTCTGACAAGAAAATGTTGGTTGCTAACAAGGATCTTGCAAATCATGTCTCAACCACATGTACCATTTAGCATGTCTTAAAGTAATTAAAATATCAGAGGTTTGGTTTGGTTGTTTGTTTGGTGGGGGGACAGGGACAGTTTGGTTTTGTGGGTTTTTTTAACATGTTCAGACTTCCTCCTCCGTGCTTCTTCTTTCAGAAATATTTAAACAAGGAGGTAGCCGCTTAAGTCATTTAAATACCAAACTAGACTTTCTTAGTTTTTCTGGTTTTATTTTTATGGCAGAGTCATGAACAACTGTACAGTTTGGGAAAGGCATGTACATCTCTGAAAAAAAAAAATAATGTTGTGTTCTCAGCAAGATTTCAATTAAAAGAGCCATCAAAATGCAGAAGGCAACAATTTACACAGTAAGAATGCTTTGAATATTTGCCTGTTAAAAACTTTAAAATGTCCAAATTTGGGTGGGGTGGGTGTGGGGGTGTGATATTGAGTTTTGGCTGGTTTTCTTTCAATTTCACTTGTGGAAAAAAAACTGAAAAAGCAAGCAAAGATTCTTGATGGTTGATGTCTCTCCACCACATAACATAATCCCCACGTTCTCTTTACTTTTCTCGTAGGTCCAAAAGTGACAGCTACTCAGTCACCAGACAGCTTCTCTACCAAGCACGCTAGCAAATACATAAATACAAATAGAAATTATGGCAAAGCTTTCACATGTCCAGGTAGAAATGGAGTACAGTAGACAATTTGTTTCTTTTGTCAGATGATCAATAAACCAGGGATGCAGAGAAGAATGTTTCTCTCTATTCTATCCCAATTTCTGAAATAATACTAGGCCTGAGAACTAATCACATTATTAAATCAAATCTGAAGAGGCTTTAATTAAAACTATGTTTTTGTAATTACAATCTGAAATTATATTCGAGGTTTAGGAGGTAAATTTATTAGATTGTGAAGAGTTTTACAAGGCATTCCTAAAGTAATGAGCTTAGGCACCACATATGTTGCATCTTTGGTACACGTTATGAAGAGTTGCTTTTTTAATGAGCTTTAAAAACTGTATTTGCATACCAGAGGAAAAGGTCAGTGATGTGTGGATCAAGTCAGTAAATTAAGCATCACAGCATTATGTTATTATGATTGCCGTCCACAGGCACACAATAACAAAACCATAGTAGTTACCGTACTATTCTAATGTTTCCATCTACACGACCTTGTTGGCTTATGCACACTGGCACTGCAGAGCCTTGGGTCCATCTTACTCCATCCCTTGGCCAGGCCTCCTTCACCTTCCCTTCCACCAACTCGTACAGCAGAACAGCTGTATGTCTGACAGTCAGAGAATCAAAGCAAGCACAGAAAGAAGGGGCCGGATTCAGTGTGATGGCCCATCTCCAAGAAGTACCTCGCCCTCCAGCCTTTACCCCAAGTAAAGATACCCAAGGCCAGGTCCTGAACCCTCATAACAAGATCAAACCTATTCGACAGCAAAGCATCAGGACAGGGATGATTCTTTCAAGCCAAGCCCCATTCCACTCGAGTCTTTGTTCAAGGATGCAGCAGTATCACTTCTCTTTCAAAACACAAGTATCAAAAGTATTTCTAATGCTACGGTCCAACATTTGACTTGGTCTACTGTAACCGGGGTTTTTAGCTGAAACATTAGATGTTTGGTTATCTCTAAAGATTGGTTGACTGGTAGCTATATTGAAATTTTTATTCTGTTACAAACAACAAAATAAGCTAGGAACTGACTGCAAATACACTCTCTCAACAGGTTTGTAGCAAAGAGTAAAGTTCACTGGATTTACCTTTATTTGTAAGTATTGTAAATTCATAAATACTATAACATTACCTTTATTTTTTAAGGGCAATTGAATTTGATTCCCTCCCCAGCTCCCAACAATCCACCGTATTTAACAGGTTTCTGTATCCCTCTGTCTTTTGTTAGAGACTGTAGGTATAAAGTAAACCATGTTATGAGCTACATGATATTTTATGCATGTTTATACATATCATAGCTATGTAAGTTACACTCCAGCTCTGTATAAAGATGTAGATTTAGTCATTAGAGAAAAAAAATCCTTTAAAATATTATAACAGTAATAGCACAACTCAATACAAATAATCAGTGATAAGTAGTTTTAATGGATTTTTCACTTTTTGTATGTGATAATCCTCAAAGTAGCATTCAAAAATATAGTGCAAAATATTTACTCATTTTATTTACAAATAAAATATGCAGTTCAGCTTCTTATCCTCACCACAGTTATAGTTATCCTTCTATGTGATTCATAGAAATTATGAGAAACATTTGAAGGGACAAAAAGTTAATTTTAAACCTAAGAACAAAGATCTTTCCCTCAGTTATATTTTTGTAGAAGTTACACAGTATTTTTTCTAAATTGTTTTAAGTTGAAAGAAAAGAAACCAAAGAAGTCCAAGACAACACTAAAGAATTACATAGGAAAGGTTTTTTAAAACCATAGAGTTAATTTTGCTGTGACAATCACAAAGCAAAGTTCTTATCTATATAGAATATAATTATATTTTTTCAGCCTAAACATAAAATCTTTACAATGTATTGTTATTTCCCTTCTTACTACACAAATTGCCTTTAGGGGAAAAAGTATTCTAACATCTTCTCTTCCCTCTGATGAAACAACAGATGCTTTGGTTAAAGAGCAATTCGTGCGCAATAGTGTTTTAACTTGCAAGGCAATACTCCTTTATTAAGTTGGTAGAATTCCACTAGCTGGATGAGATCAGTAAATCTGGTATGACCATCATCAAGGGTATAGAATAGCTTCCCGTCATCTTCCAACTGTAAAAATGGAAAAACAAGATAGAATAAAATCCTCTTTTGCTATGGTGTTGCCTCCTGATTGAAATACTTGTTTAAGAAGTCTTCTTGTAGACCAAGACATTCATAATCTTACTGAGAGAAGGAAAAATAAAATTATCATTCACAGCAAGATCAAAAATAAACAGCAGGAAAAACAATGCATTCTTTAACTTCCCCTTTGAATTAAGTACACACCTAAGAGGAAAATATGGTTAAATAAGTATAGGACTATTTTCTCTGCACTAGCATTACTACTTTATGCATTTGCTGTGGAATGATAGTTGGAGTTAATATGAACACTGAGTTTTTACAGAGTGACAAGAAACAACCAAGTTTCAACTTACCCGTAGATTTCAACTTTTGCTCCATTCTCATTATGTGTAACTGCTACGTTTTGTATCATTTATTTTGTAAGGTGCACTGAGGCTACACACTAGTGCATTGGTGTACTGGATGCTATTTTCTACAAAAGAAACCGCCCATGGCAAAAGTAACATGCTTGATGCAGTAGCATGGTCTTTGTTGTAGGAGAAAGAACTGCTGCGTCTCCAAATGCATGTATTAGTATAAATACAGGAGAGAAAGAAGAAACTGCATAACATACTTTCAACTTTTAGATGCTTAAAAACTTACAATTAGTATTTCCGTATTCTAGGTTACTGAATGTTAGCTTGTGCACAATTTGTAGTGCACCGCTGACTATACACTTGCTCGACTTCCTCTACTGCTGATATGTCTAATATCAAGAAGTTTCAGTGCAATAGTGACTAATAAGTATTGATGTAAATTAAATAGTTTTTTAAAAATCCTTTAACTACTTTAAAAAAAGAAAAGGGAAAAAAGATATTTTATAAGATTGAGAAAGTAGTGAACAGAAGATCCTGAAGTAGTGCTAGCATAGAGTAGCAGATGGTGTACTAAGGTAAGGTGCAACTATCCAATTTGAGTACAGAAAGGGAGAAGATATTAATTAGCTCTCTTACCTGTAATTAAGATTTCTCATCTGAAGCAGCTGTTTAACTGCTTATGACTCCTGGTTATTCTACCCCTTTGTACTATGTCTGGAAGTAGCTTGTAATTTCTTTATTCTCCGACTTCAGTCAATCCAGGTCAAACACTGCTAGTTAAGGAATTACCAGTGTGTGCATGTGTAAATTCCTGTGCTCCAGCCAAGAACCTGAACCTATCGGACTTTTCTTATGCATGCAATTTTCCTGCCAACACACTGAAGACAAGGAAGAATTGACAATTCAGATGTTTGTTGACTGGATTTCATTTTTAGTTTATTTTTCCCCTCCAAGTTAATCTCAAACCTCAAAGTGAATACCAGATAGATTGCTAATTCTAAAGCAATCAATATTTTGCAAAGTAAAAACTCATGTCAAGTTTATGTTGCCCGGGAACATAACATCTTCTGCAAGCTAAGGCGGCTGTTATGAAAGAACATCTATTGAAAAAAAGCATCTCCCAGGAATTCATATAAATTATTCTTCTTTCACATGGACTACAGAACAGCTAATTTCAGGATAGACTACACTGAAGTTAACTTCTAACAGCTCAGAGCAGTAAGACTGAAAAACACATTTAAGCTATCAAGTTCTCCAATTTTCACAGTATGGGATTGCAAATGTATCCCAAAGGTTTTCTTTTCAATTTTTTACAATCAATTCCCTGCCACCCACCTGCAATACCTGTTGTACATGTAACCAGTGTTAACATGATGGACCTGTTACTGTGGGGGAAGCTTGAACTGGCAGGCTGCATGCCCTATCTGAAAGGAGACATTTTTAGATGCAGTATAACCTGAAGCAACATAAAATGTAAGAGAGCAATAATTCATTTAGACACTGAATGATTTTTGACTTATAAAATGACCTTCTAAATGCCATTTATTTATTTATTTACATTTACTAGGAAAGTTTATCTTCTCTTCCTAATGACTGGAAAAAAAAAAAAAGAGTTTAGAAGAACAGTAGGATTTAGAGTTCAAAAAGGCAGCCTTGATCTCCAATAAGCTACCAGCTTACTGCAGTAACACAAAATGCTTTGTTTCTTAGAAATTGATAACTTCATTTAGATCAGCAGTAACTGGAAGCAAAACCTTTTCCCCCTCAAAAAATACTTTTCTGAATTTCTTGAAGAGTATTGTTCTAGCAAAAGCAGAGCATGAATTAAGTCAGGGTATTGAGAATGGCATGAGGGTACTGAATGTGACTGGAAATTAAGACAGAAAGGAATTGAAATATGCCTATGTTTGGGGAACCAACAGTTTCCGTATTCACAGTCTCTTTGGATCAAGTTCTCATTACAGATTTTTTTTTTCCTGGTAACTAGCATAGGATAAATTGCTTTACTTTAAAAACAATAACAAAGTTTTCCTTTAAGCAAGACACGTTATGCACTGAAGTGGTACATGTCTTCTAGACCATCAGCATGGAAAAATTGACCCAGATCTGTAGACCGTCTATGGCAAAATAAAGAATTCCTGATTCCTCCAAAGATCTTATAACAGGACAGCAAGGTTTTTGGCATGTGTGTGTGTATGATTAATTCCTCAAATGCACTGCTTACATCTGCAGAAGAACATTAGAATTGACAGGTTAGTTTTTTTGAAGGGAAGAGGAGAATCATCCAGCTCAGAGGAAACCAAGGATAACTGCAGCTTCCTGCTACATCTACTCTTAGAGAAGAGAGGGTGTGTTTCCTGACAGGGAAAGAAAAAGTGGTCTCTTAAATTTGAGACTTAAATGACATCCCAACGAAGCAGAATCATACAATATTAGTATGGAGTTCAGGTTTTCTAAACCACACAACAGTTATTCGAAAGTAAATACCAGAAGCAACTATAGTCAATAGAGGCAGAGAGATCTTATAGCTGGGATCCTGATCACAGAGCATATGCTGATGCTCATATGGGATCCAGGGCATAGCTATCACTATTTCGGACGAAAGACTCCTCCACTGATTGTACCTATACACAATGAAAATACTGGGTAATTCTTTTAACTAACGTTGACTAACACCTTTGCACCTCCCAAATAATGCTTCCATTTTGTTCTACAGGAACTTTTTTAGGGGAGGATATCAGCTATAAGCCCTTGGTAAGGCATACAGAAATTTGGTGAATGATCATAGGGAATCTCCAGATCAGAATAAAAATGATGCCACTATACTCATTTCTACTGAGAAACAGCAGAATCTCCCGAAAACCAGTAGGAAGAAACATGGAGCTAAAGCATTATGTGGTCTGGAAGAAAGGTTCTTGTGAAGAGAGAAGAAAAAGCTCTAGTTCTGCTCAGTTATGTCAAGCATCTGTAGCTAAACCACATAATGCTTAAGTGTCTCTCATCTCAAGAGAAGCAGCCTGCAAAGAAAACAGCATAAACCACCTCTGCAGAGACTGGAAGTGATGGGGGAAGCAGGCCATTCTGGCAGGAGAACTGGGTGATATCTTCAGTGAAAACTGATAGAAATATGATTTCTATTCAGGAAATTTCAGCTTACCTACAAGCAACTGGACTAAATAAGAATATAATTTTTGTTAAAATTGACTCCCTGAAGGAGACTTGGACGTGAATATACCACATCGACATGAATTAAGAAGAGAGGTCAGCAAAAAATGTTTTACTCCAACCATTGAGAGAAACTGTCCTGAACAGATGAGTCAGTGAGAGATACACACACACATTGTAGACAGTCCACCTAAACAGATAACTAAAAAGAAATTGTGCACATATTAAAAAAGTGAAAAGGCAATATGACCTTTATTAATGTCATCAGGGTTGCTTCTATTCCAGTTCAAATAGCTTTGTCTGTGTTTTCAAGACACTTTTTAGGATTTCACAATACTAGTCAAGCTTTATAACAAATCAAACACAAAAGCACAAAAATGTTCAACTCTGCTCATGAATACTACTTATTTTTAGTGATATGGGTATTAAGTTTACATCTTTCACATAACAGCAAAAGAAAAAAAAAATCCATCAATATTCTACCACAATTGTTCAGTTGTTTTCTTTTTGAAATGTATAGATAAACCAAAAGATTTACTTACTGGTACAATTTGAAAATGCTTTATTTTTAATCCATGACTCAGTGACAATACAAATGTTTTGGGGTTACTTTGGCTATCACGTACCAGGAATACCCTAAAAGAGATTGCAAATTTTCACAGTAAGATCACTCTGGAAATCCTTTTGTAAAAATCTATTTAAAACTGTTGTAAATTCACTATAGCAAATATTAGTGAAACGCAAAAATAATAATAATTAAGTTATAGTTTTAGTCAGTATTTCTTTGCAAATGTGTCACAGAAAATACTTTTTCTTAAATTCTTCCTCACCTTGTCTATTATGTGAAAAATATGCATTCTCAGAATAAATGACACTGTAGGTGTTAGTTTTTACACTGCATAGAATTACAATGCATCTCCTCATGCAGAAAAGCATGCTCAAAGTTAGGCCTTTGAACAAAATTTTTCTTTGGACTCTGTCAATTACCTAAATCACAAGCATTATAGGGAAAATTCAAAAGGTAGTTCAACAGCAAGTTTTCAGAAAAGGTAATGCAAGACATAGCAGAATGGTTTTCCACATCTGGCCAATAAATGCACACTTGCTTCTGCACATTGGCAAAATTCCCACTGAGACAGAGCTACACTCTGATCACTTTATGGCACCATTATTCAAATCACAACACTCTCCATGGCCAGCAGCGTCACTGCAACTAGTTCACTGATAACTTATTCCAGCCAGCTTATGGACAGAGATAATTTTGCCATAATCCTGGTAGGATGATATGGTACAGGCAAAGGATGATTACCAGTAAGAGACAGCTTTCATTGAATCACTGGCTTTGGGATATCAGCAGAGAACTTTGGAGGCCAGAGGGAAGTACTTGACCACAGCTTTGTAGTTGAGAGAGCCTGAACTGTTTGTACTGTGCAGGTGTGGAACAGACACAGCTAACCAATGGACTAGAGAAAGCAAACAGAGGCACAGCCTCTAGTAAGGGTGCTCCTCTTTCAGGACACAAAAGACGGGAAAGATGGACTTCCAGGTATCAACCAAGTGAGCGCTAGTGGCCACCTACTTTTGCCTAATTACATACCAGGAATGAGAGCACAACCACTACACAAAAAGAAAGGATTTCAGGAGAAGAAATCAGACAAAGATTTACAGTGGATTTTCACTAACAACATGGATCCAAACTACTAATTCCATCCTCAAAGTTTTTAAGAGTTCTGTATTTACAAAGTAAGAAAATACCTGGAATTAAGCAATTTGGAATCCATAATCATTAACATTTCTATCAAAATCCCCATACAGTCAATTTCTGAGCTCTGAGAGTAATTAAGTTATTAAAGACTGGTAACTGCCAACTCAGCATAAGGCTTGTAAGAGCGCACAAGCACAAAGACGTCTCAACAGACTCAGGCTCTCCTAACAAGCTCTCTCTCACCACCTAGTGGCCTTTCACCCTCTCCAGGGCACGAATAAAATTTTTCAAAGCACAGTTAAATCCTTTCCATACACTTACATCTTTTATATGTTTGTCATTAAGGAATGGCATTTCATTTTATTCTGAAAAATGACACTATAAGAATGTTCCACTTTGCAGGTATCCAGTGGGGTCTCTACACCCAAATACTGGGATCCACATTACACAATACATAAAGCAATCATATTGGATAGGAAAGAAAATACAGGTTGATTAGGATTTATGTTCCCATTCATCCATTCTTTTAAAGTCCTTTTTCTTACTTTTTTCCTGTTTTAACAGCAAAAATAAGCAACATTTGTTCTCCTTTGCATAACAAGATCTTTACTTTTTTCTAACCTTCTCACAATAGACCTACTTTAGTTGTCAAAGAACTTTTAAAACTTGATTATGAAGAAAGGGTTGCAGTTCACCAAATCTTAGAAATGTTGATTGGAAGGGAACATTTTAGATGTGTTGGATAAGTCAAAACAAATGCTTCTTCACAAACTTATAAGGAAATTTGTGAATGACATTTTGTCATGGGCCTTTTGGTAATGCTGTTATCCCATTCACCAATCAGATGTTGATCAGTTTGCAATCTTGTCAACTTTTTATCACTGAAAAGTCTTCAAATGTCCTTTAGGGGATAAAGTATGAAATCTACAATATTACTATACAAACTTCTTTAAGAAAGTTGGTTTTACACCAGAACAGTAGATGCAAACCTTAAGATTGTTGCTGTCCCTGATTCTGTTAGTGGGTTATCTGAGTACTGACACTACTGTAAATCCTTTATCTTCTATAAGCCATCATGAACAGCATATTTGTTGGTACATAATGGTATTACAGAGGTCCTATGACCTCTGTCATATATGCAGGAGATCTTACTGCTTGGGATCACCTTAAAAGGCTCAACATGGATTATTTTCTCTGCTCCCATCTCCAGCCTCCAGAAACTTAGATCTTATTATTCCCATGAAAAACTTCTGTATTTTTGGTGATAACTCATTCTTTCAGCCCATCAAAAAGCACAGCATTTGTCACATGCTGTAATGTATTGATGACTTCTTTGCAAGTCCTGAATATGTTTCTGACAGCATATGAACTCTCATACTACCATGTTCTAATCAATTCTAGACAGTCCACACGAGAGTGTCATCTTCACTAAAACCACAATGCATATCTATGAATAGAGCTAAGAATATAAAACAATACTGTACTGAACTAATGTTAGCAAGGTATGCAGTTTCTCATCCCAAACACCATTCCTCTTTACTCGCCCAATCTGCTGGGTTTCATTTAACAGTATGCGTGCGTGCCCACTGAAATACATTGGAAGTTTCATCAGCCCCAGAATGATGTACTGCTCAGAAATACATGTTGGATTCACTCCCATATCCCATCTCTCTCGTGTAACAAATGCAAAACTTAATGCAGAGTACAGAAACAGTTTCAGGATGATCAGCCAGGCTTAAATACAAGACCCCTGAAACTAAAAAAGAAAAAGAAAACATACAGAAGGTGAAGTCCAATTAGCCACCCTTGCTGAGTATGGCTGGGTTTGTCTCCTTCTCCTTCCCTAGAACCCTCTCTGCAGATGTAGAAAACAGTATTACAGTATACTTAATCTAAACCTGAAAGAATTTAACCAGTAATGTGATGTTACAGGTACCTAACTTGAAACAGATTCAGAGCAACTGAAGACTTTTATGCAATTACTCATTGAGCTAAGGAGGCCCAAGTTTACATTTAATACAGGAGTAAGTATAAAAATACAGAAATGAAAAACAGGAGAACTTGAACATAAAATACCTACTTGATTTGTCATTTCTAAAAGTTAATAATTAAATGAGAGAAAAATAAGTCTTATCCTAATGTTTACTGTTTACCATTAAGGGATAATGCAATTTTTAGTAATTTCATGAGGAAAAGTATACTTTTTTCAATGGCTGTCCCTGCACAGTTCAGCTTAGAAAAATGTTTTCAGCCTTTCTATCATTCTTTCATCACTAATAAGAGATACAAAAGACACTGGTGCCAAAGTTGACAGTTTCCAGAGAATATTGTGCAAATACACAGCTCAAATGCCTGGCTCGGAGTGGACATAAGTAATCGGTCAGTGACAGGATCGAAGCATTAGATCACTACTTTATTGCTTTCACAAGATATAAAACAGAAACCAACTGATCCTAAGACAGCCCTATATAAAATAATGTTTATTTCTATTAGGTAACTGCAAAATCTTCCTTCCTCCATCTCTCCCCTCGAAGTAGTATGTGAAAATACAAGTTGTTGACTAGAAATGCATCTCAGAAGAGTTACGTAAAGAATTAACTTACCCATCTACAAGTCCATGCTGCAAAATAAGTCTCTGAGCCTCTTCTCTAGAGATTTTATGATGAAACCATGACTGAGATCTGTGTATAGCTGTGGAAATAAAGATCTTAAAAAAACATTTTGTCTTTATTGAAAGAACCAGCTATTGCAATTCTCTAGCAATACAGTCACACATACCCATGTTAGATATTGCAATAGGACTACCATGTGAGTTGAGTCGTAGACACCCTCTCCTCTGTATGAGAGAGAAGTAAAAACATGATTTCAAAGCTTTTTTGTTTAAAAAAAAAAATAAAAAAAAATCAGAAAATACTATTCTGATAAAGCAAAGGTGTTTATACCCGCCATGCTAATCCTTCTTCAACTGCAACTGAAAGGACTTCTGTTGGATTTTCTATAATTCTGCTTCTGTTTCCTGAGAAATCCATTGCTACTAAAGAATTTTCTGAAATGCTTCTCTGCAACAAAGAAAAATAAATTTAGTTTGTTCACTTTTTAAAAGATCTGGTATTTCAAAGTGAGCTTCTGAGAAAACACATTTTGTAAGTGGTGTTTCAAGTATCTGCAGTGTTTCCCACCAGAGCCAAACTCATTTTACCCTGGGGAGCATTTTTTATTCCAGTATGCTGCTGCAAAGCTCGATTTTACAGTCTGCCAGGGCATATCATCTTTTTGCATTACTGCAATGGATGATAAATAAATGGCTTTACCATAAACTCTATTTATATTTTTAACTATAACTAGCCCTTTGCATGTCAAAACATCACAAAACTGTAATTAAGTTGTCAAAGTAACAGAAAAAAAGATAAAAACCAAAATTTTTATTTATAACCATCAAATTAACAAAGATTTGAAAATTTTTGATATAAATACGTCAAATTTATGTATTTTCCATACAAACTTTCACTCAAAGTTTACCACATTTAAGCATTGAAAACAGCCATTTCTATGGAGTTTAACTTCTATTTTAACACAACCCTTCTGACTCTTATCACAGACTCAACAACTGTATGATCTGTTTTGAAAAAAATGCTTCAGTTTTTTCTCCAGTGAAGATAAAGTTTGTAACAACAAAATAAAAAGCACTGAAGTTTGGCAAAAGTCTTAAAACTCACCAAAATCTTTCTCATAAACCAAGGTTTACAAAATCAAGTTTAATACGGATTGTAATGATTAAAATGTTGGCAGGCACTGGAATGGCAAATAACTAGAACATTCTATCTTTCTAAAAGTTAGTAACATCTGGAACAGAAGAGGCCCAGATTTCTGTAGAGTTAGCAAAGCTTCCCAGACCAAAACCAAAGCAGGTCTGTTTTCTTCCCATTTGGTTACAAGCATGAATAGAACTAGAAATGTAAGACAGCAGTTCTGTCGTTCACTGTAATTCTTGACACTGTAGTCTAAGGTTTGCCTGAATAACTGCAACCTGTAAAGAACTTTGCAAAATTGTAAAACCAAGGGCAAAGTAAAAGAAAATGTTTGCCTCTAGGAGAGTGGCGAGAGCCCCTTGTAGCTGATATGGCTGTGAGTTATTGAGGAATGTGAAATGTAAGTGGTTCCCGTATGAAGTTTGTTCACTAGCTTGTGTGCTTAATTCCCAAGTTTACCCAATTTGCTCTTTAATTCATGAATTATACACAAGTAGAAAAACACCACCATGCTTAATACTTGTTATATATTCTGCCTGCGTTAAAGGCTACGTGAGCTAAAATGCACACAACATTGCAAGAGGAGAGAGAATTGGTAATGGCTTACAGATCTGTTATAAAAGCAGCAGCTGGCTATTGTGACAGCTTTACAGAACAGAAAGTAAAGACAGTCAGTGTATTAAGCACAATTTTGAAGCCATGCTTATTAGCAATATCACTGAAAACTATTTTTGTGAACACCCAAAATAACAAATATATATTTTAGGCATTTTAACAGCAAGAACTATTAAAAAAAAAACAAAACAAAACAAAAAAAAAAAAAAAACAAAAAAACCCCAACAAACTCAAAAAATCCACTGTAAAATCACTGTCACAAGTCCTGGAAACGTAATTTTTACCCAATTTAGCCAACAAAAAACATAGAAGTGATGCAAGTTATCCATGAAAAAATCTGAAATAAAATGACTCAAAGAACTGGGATAACATAAGATATTAAAGAAAAAGGACAACCCGATCCAATCCCAGCTATCTGACTGAGGAGATGGGCACAGCATCTAGTATAGGCTGTTGTTCCTCCAAAACCCAGTTCTGCCAAATTATGGTGTTCCTCTGAAGCCCAGTCAGTATTACACCAGCTGAAATTAACCTCAAGTACTCTTTTTTTTTTTTTTTTAAAAAAAAAGGAAGTATTATTGTATACTGAAAAGGATTTGTTATAGCTTTCTTATTCATCATTTACAGCATGTGTAACCTTAAACACTTTGCTTCTTTTTTAATGCATTTATATTCTGCTGCTCTGTTTTCAAAATCCTCTTTCCATTCTTTTTGACAGTGATAATAAGCCAATGAACTCCCAAAATACTGGAGATTTCACAACGGGAAAAAGCCTCTTAACTGTTCTGAACCACCCAATCTGTGTTAAGTAAATTAACTAATTAGCTCTAGTCAACCCTGACAGCCCTAAAGATTTTGGCAAGCATTCGCACGTGCAAAGATTTGCAGGATCAGGTCAGTAGCGTAACTGACACAAGTTACTTGAAAATAACATGATTGCAGAAACAAAGTATTTATTCATGGAGCTACTGTGGGACATACCATAGGTGTTACATTCAAAGGGCTGCAGCCACTTCTACCTTGATATGGTTGCATGTAATTCTGATACAGCTGCATCCCATACTAAAACCAGAAAATAATATGGTTAGCATTTTAAATTATAAACCTAAGCCAAGTAAATTTTTTTCCAGATGTAAAAGATAACACATGCTTTTTTTTACCATTACAAATGAGGAACAAATGTTGCTAGGATAAGAAAATACACATCATCATTGTTGCTGCTGCCTTCATAAATGTTCACACTGAATTAAATACACCAACTGATCTACCCCTATTTTGTCACAAACAGAGACATTTTAAAAATGTTAAAGTTCCCTTCTTGTGTATTCTCATTGCTTCGTTCAACACTACTCAACAATCTCACTGAACATGGTGACATATAAGCATATGCTTAACGTGAAGTATTTGCAGGACTGAGGCTTCAAGACATTATTCCATCCCTTACAATGATTCCAGTACTTTGGTTTCTCTCTGTTTGTTGGGATAAGAAAAATAAACTTTCAGAACACAAAAATGATATTGCTATTGCATGGGAACCTAGAATTATGTTACTCCTCTACCACACAATATCAAAATTTCACATAGTAAATTTAAGCAAGAAGTTAACTCCATGTAGGAAAATTACCTTAAGCAACCTAATTGCTGTCATCCAACAGGTCCTACTTTGCTCATCATCTGCACAGAGCTGTTTCAGGTCTCTGGTTCCTCCTGATTTGTTAGGCTAGAAGGCCACAGCACATTTTTTTTAGCATTAATGCATATCTTGAAGATAATACCTGTTGAAATAAAAGCCACTAATTCTCCTATTTTATAATAGACAGCTGAATATTGTTTTCAAAAACCTTAAAGAAACTTAAGCTTACCTAAAAACTGTGGCTTGCTTTAATATGTATCAGAATAATAAGCTTGTACCTTAAAGCTGAATCCATAGTTTGTCGGTGCTCCAGAAATCTTTTTGCCTGTCAGAGACATGTACATATCACTATTGCTGAATTCACAGAAAAACTGCAGATGCCTTGGCTCCTAAAAAGAAGAGCAATGTAATACAGTTAGACTATTTTTAACCAGCCTCTCTGGATAAGAAACTCAGAAGAGTATAGTAGTTATCCTGTTCCAAAATACAGTCTTACATACTGCAATTTTAACTGTGACATCATGAAATCTAGAAAGAGACAACTCAATATTAATGTTACAATGCAGAGAAAAACCACTTCAAACTAGTCAATAAGTTCACTTTTTCAGAGAGAGATAAAACCAAAGTACAAGTGATATAATTTCTGAGAAAACAGCCACTAACTTGAAGCCACAATACTATTACAGTAGGAGTCAAGTTTTGAGAGTAGTATGCATTTCAAGCATAAAAAAACCCCCAAACTTTCATAATCTGAAAAAGAACATGCTGTAATAATTACTGTCCGGTACTATTTCTAACCATTGACTCCATCCTCTAAGGTTAAGTCAAGGAAGCAAACAAAAGAAATTTGCTGAAAGATACAAAATCAACTCAATGAATGCCCTGGCAGTTAACACAGAAAATTCAGAACATGAAAAAAAACATTGGTTTAAGTGATTTATGTAAAAGGTGTCTCAATTCCAATGTATCCTGTTTAACATAATCAGGTTTAAAGTACTGCCATCAAAAAGATGAACTAGTGAAATGAAAAAACATCTGAGAACTCTCAAGATCTTCCTGTAAAATCCTTTTATACAAAGGTTTTTGTTTATTTTAGATAATGAAGTATTATGTCCACTTTTCAGCACATCTACTTATACTTCAGAATTTTAAGTACTATTCGAAAATTCATTTTAAAAGGGTACTCTTAACTGATTGAGAAAACATTAACCAGAAAGAAGCAAAGTTATCAGGCAAAAAGAAACTACCGTTTCTAAGACAATACTTTCCCAATTTTATATCTCAATATCTCTCTAGAATTTTTCTATAATAAATACCTGATTTTTTTCCCCCTTTCTATCGCTGTAAGTTGAAATTCAAATTTTGGTTATTGTTACAACAAATGATAAATACATATACATTTGCTTTAACTTCACAGTTCCCTTTTTTTTTTTTTTTCCTCTCCTTTCCTTACCTTAGATGTACCTTTAGTGGAAAAATAAAGGCCAGATCTTCTCAAAATAAAGTACAATTTTTTCCACGATTTTTTTCCCTGCTCCTTTGCATGCAAATAACCATGAATCTCAGGATACGTGCTGGAGCTTAGGAACATCTGAAAGAAAATATCAGACATGAGTTTTTCTTTTTATCTGAAACCAGCTTTCTGTTTCATTAACATACTGAGATGCGACTAAGGGGAATAAACCCCTAAATCCACTGCCACACTACAGTAATTCAGTTATGATTGCATCTAATCCCATTAAGAGTACCTCTGATTTGAGGTATGTAGAATTTAACACAACTCCAAGGTATGCTAAGCAAGTTACATATATATAAGGAACATAAAATTTGAAATGAGAGCAGAGCATTAGTTATGCAGTATGTTGGCTTCAGCAGCAAAACCAGTGTAAGAAGTTCTGATCCATGTCTCAGACCCTATTTATGTAAAAATCCAAATCAATTCTACCAATTCAAGAATAAAAAATTACATCACTTCCTCCCCACTGTGTTACAAACCAGCAAAGGGATCTGAGTTTAAACTAATTCAGTAAACAAGTCACAAAATCTGAATCACAAAACCATGCAGGTCAGGCAGATATTACCATTTCCAAAAGGAGGGAACAAAGGTTTCAGGACCTGAAGCGGTGCTTAAGTAGGAGCCTTAGGAGCTTTAGTTGAACCAAAAGCAGGAGAGGCTGAGCCAGTTATCAAGACAGCTCCTGCCTCTACTCAAAATATTCAATGGCTTCTCTTTAGCCATTTGAACCATCACAGTGCCACACAGCTATTACTTTGCTAAAACAAACTACAGCCTGCAGAAGGACCTCCTAGAAGCTGGCAACTGTTAATTTTATTCTAATTCCATGTAATGCGTTTTTATTACTCTTCTTCCAGAAGAACTACTCAAAACTATGACACATCTAAAAATCTTAACCTAGAATTCTTCAATTTCCATATATGCAAAAGAATCTATGTTATTACAAAGCTCTTCAAGGAACCTTGCCCCAGGCTGGCCTGCCATATCATAAATAGTATTTATGATGCTATCTAGGCTTATACAGAGGTAGGGAACAAAGGATTTTCTGGTTGATATCTGCAGCTTTCGTTGCTGCATTTTCCTCCTGTTCACTGCCTCTACCAGAAAATCTGATTTGAGGACACAAAGCAACAGTTTACCAGGCGAGAGACAGACTGACCAATACCCGACTGCAGCAAAATGATGAAGTGAACGTGATTTTGGAAGTACACCAAGATCTCTGGCCACTAAATAACGTAGTCCAACCAAGATACACAAGGTTTCTTTCACTTTTCTTGCCTTCCTTCCTACCTTGCAGTCAGATGCATACTGTACCACCTGTAGACCAACCTGAGCTAATTAAATTCAGCTGGTGTGAGTGCAGCAACATGGGCAGGCTTCATTGGACAGGGAGTGCACTAGTCCACAACCAGGCATGCATTATGAATAGCTTCACAGCTACTCACCTGAATAGCTAAATTACAATAGGACTAGGTCCATCTATCTATAAGTGCTGCTGACACACAGCTGCGTGCAAACGCAACATAAGCTATTTCAGCCACATTGAAGCAGACAGGTAGGTCCTGGTAGGTGTTCCAGCCTGTTAATCTTCTAATTTGCCATGTATTAACAGGTTCACTGATGGTGAATATAAAGGCTGAATTGAAAAAGTATTTTAACTCCGTAAACAAAAAGTCAAATGGAAGCTTTAAGGAAAATCTAAAAGAGTCAATGTACATAAAAACAAAAGAGCATCTTTTTAGGCTTTAGTGTCTCTGCTGAAGATGCAACAAGTGGTTGGCTCCCAGCCAGCACAAGTGTCTTCCCCAGGATTTTTGCCATAAGTTTCAAACCAGAAGCGCTGTCATGAAAAACACTTTTCTTATTCAGCAGACCAAAGTGGAGAAGCAATACAAAGCTCAGCTTCAGCAGTCACTGTTGTACCCATGCTGTGAGTTAAAATAAAGTAGTAATAATGCTAGGAAAAAGGCAATCCTAGATCCATCTTTTTCTTTCTAAGACAGCTGAGGACTGTGTGAGAAAATATAACATGAACAAGCTGTAGTCAAAACCATTAACTGTCAGAAGGAATGAGCAGTAAAAATATTTCACAGTGAGCACTGAATGTCTGTAATAAACACCTAGAACTAAAGACAGAAAAGACAGCTTCCTTGGGTTTTTTGTTGTGGGTTGGTTTTGGTTTAGTTTTTTGTGGCTGGCTTGGTTTGCTGGGGTTTTTTTGGTTTTTTCGGTTTTTTAACCTGTTTATGCAGATAAAAGGTAATCAAATTAAGACAAAACCAAGAAAAATAAGAGAAGTCCTTAATATAGGAAGAAGTGGGGAGTCACACAATATACAGAAATAAGCTTGCACACTCTCCCCCATGCAATAAAATATATATCATGATATGTAGGGTGGTGTCAAACTTCACCATGTCTTTCAGATACTAATACGTGACACACCAAGGACTTGACTACAATTTGATTAGCTGTAAAACCAACCAATTTAAAACCAACCTGAACAAAAAAACAAATAGATGTCTTTTGTTGTGAAAAATAAACCAAAATCAAAACAAAGGATTAAACCAATAAACAAGTGGAGAAAAAAAAAAAAAGAGAACAGGAAAAACATTGCACTCTTAGATGAATATAATAAAAAATGCAGAAATACTAGATGTCGCTGAATGTAATAAAGACTGAGAGCTGCACTCCTAACTGTACAGCTTATTTGTCTGCACCTTCAACATTTTCAATGAAAGAATGGTTGCAGTAGTGGAGCCAACACTTCTCGAGCACTTCCACGCTATTTTTGAGAGTTAAAGAAGCCAACATTTTCCTAAGACTGTGAATCAAGTTTGAATTTGATGACTGATTACTTCAAAGGCGTCATGACAGCCAGCCGTGATCCAGCCCAGTGCTACTGGGAATGAGCAGGATTTTCTCCTGAACCTGCAGATAAATTTTGAGGGCGCCAAGTAATTCCAATGATGAACTGATACTGAGTCTCAGCACTGTCTCCTATAGACTCCAGTCAATCTCAGGGGTTTAGACTGGGAGAGAAGCCAGAAAAGTCTTGAGTGGAGGGTGGTGAAAGGCAACAGGCAGACCAAAACAGACCTAGGAGATTGACAGGAGACTGAAATTCAGTGCATGGCTATTTCAGCCTGAAGACTGGAATAGAGTCAGATGAGGAACTACTCAGGAAAAGAGGGACTTGCTGTGACAGAGAGATTAAAGAAATGAAAGCCTGAATCTTAGACAGGTGAAGGCAGAAAACAGGAACAACTACGGACATGGGGCAAGAGATAGGAATGGGGAAAAGGCAAAAGCAAAAGACGCTGTCAGTAACTCTACCTTTCACAAGATTATGTGTGTTTTTCTTGGTAATCCTTTTCTGTCTTTAACTTAATTTTTGTGTATATAACATTTTTTTATCTTTATTTAAGACAGACATATGTTCCCTCTTCTAATATATTCTACAGCAGGTGCAAGGTTTTTTTCATTGCTCGAAGATGGCTTGGAGATGCGCTATCTCCAATAGCTTTTTTTAATGTATTCACATTACACGTAAAAAGCTATAAGAAAGAAGCAGCCAAATTGGTCAATAGAAGACTTGAACTCTGAACTTCAAGTCTACCTACAGAACCTGAATATCAATTGCATTTATTAAACAAGGAGGAGGAGGAGGGGAGGCGAATAGATCTACTCTTAAAGCAAAACCAGAAAAAAAGTGTAATTACCCAAGTAATTTCAATCTTCTATTTTGAAGACATCACTGTTAAATTTAAAACACTGATTGACATACTTCATAGTGAAAAAAAATCTGGTACATATATAATTAAAGATTAAAAAACAGGCTTAAAAAAATCAGAGAAATGTTATTCACAGGCAAAAAGAAAACAAAAGAAACTCAGGATAAAATTTTGATCCTTCAAGGTAATATAAAAAAAAATATGTATTGACTTCAGTGAGGTTAGGATTTCACCTACTAACTCAGGAGGACTCAATTCTGTCAACTCTGTGCTGTGCAGTCTATTCATTTGAAATGCTTTCATGAATAAGAATATAAAAAGATCTAGTATGCACAAGTACATCTGAAATAAGAGTTGCTCCAGTAGGGCTTGTTTTAAACAAGTCACAAGCCCCACTTAAAATCACATTGAACAACAGTTTCACATACCAAGTGAATTAATTTGTTGCCCACCTGTGAAAGTTGTTAATTCTCCAAAAGCAATCACCGAAGCCATCCCAAATTCAGAAAAAAAAAAAAAATTCATTACTATGGGGAGAGGCCTCAGATTAAAATCTCCATACTACATTCATTTTTTATATATTTTAAAACATCCAATTTGCAAATATAACCTAAAGCAAGTTCTAAATGATCCATAGTCATTATCCCTGGAGGTATTTAAAGACTTGTAGATGTGGCACTTAGGGACATGGTTTAGTGGGGGACTTCATTGTGTTGGGTTAATGGTTGGACTGAACGACCTTAAAGGCCCTTTCCAACCTAAATGATTTGTTTGATTCTATACTGTCTACCACTAGACATGTACTTAACAATGTTCTATCTCAGAGCAGCCATACTGTAAGCGATATAGTGACACACTTCTTTTTAGGTTAAAGATTTTCATGGCAGAGATTAAACCTCTCTGGTATACATAGACATTTGGTACATGTCAGACCTAGTAATTTTACTTAGCACATACTAAATGGGTAGAAGACAGGTAAACTTTTTCTTGGTTTTGAGGATGTTTATATGCTCTGATTTAAAGTCATCAGCCAAAATACTCAACTCTCACTTTCAATGAAAGTCAAGAAAAACATACTTGAAAAACATTTTACTTGCTTACAATTCAATCCACAAAAAGCTATAAAAGTATCACAAGTGATTTTTTAATCACTTGTAAGCATTGAGTTGTTAAAAGTAATGTCTCTCTTGATACTTGACCAAGCACATCACAAATAATAATGCAAGCCCATTAACTTGTCTTAATGAAAGTTTCCAAGGAAATAGCAACTCACTGTAAACAATTTACCCATCGGCTTCTGCTGAAATGTGCATAACGGCTGCACAATCCACAAAGGGATTCTCTACTTTGTGCCTAGTAAGTTTCATTTGACAAAATACAATTAAACAGATAATACAACATAAAATAGCAACAGAGGAGAGTTCGCAACAAATTCTTCAAGCTATTAAAATGGGATATAACTATACATATTTAGAACGATTCCTAATCTTACCCACAAGGTCTGCACACATTCTATGTATCACAATATGGCCTTAAGGAAGTTCTTTGCAAAAGTACATGGCAAAGAGTTTCATTATAGAAGTCTTTATTATTTTTTTCAAACTACCAAATTATACTTGTGAGCAAAAAATACTATGTTCCATTAACACAGAGGACAAGATTCTCTAAATTAAATGTTTATGTTAGACTGCAAAATCTATTTGCTATTTAGGTAGCAAAAGGGAACCAATTTTCATTAGATATGCAACATCTTTTGAAATTACAAAGTTTTTACTTAGGTTTGTAAAAATGATTTATAGTATATAGCATGTGTTAATGAAATTTAATTTGAAACATTTTTTTACTATATTTGGGGTAATCTTAACCTGCTGACATCTGCTTCTGTAAGGATATAACTATTGAATGCAGAAGAATGCTTTTAGAATTAGTTCTTTGAATGTTTTTCATTTACCTATGGGTGTTAAGCTATACAGATGCTAAGATTATGCATCTATTATAAAGATGTAAAAAAAAACCCTGTCATTTCTTTATTTTTTTTAGTTCTGCCTTAAATATCTTGTGTTATTTTGTTGCCTTTCCAATCATTCTTTATCCCCAAAACCCACACATAGGGCGGTTGTCTTAAGACCAGTGAAAGTTCTTCTATTAATTAATTTTTCTAGTGACAAGCAAACAAGAGTGATGTGTATGTTTCCACCTTTATTACTCATTTTTCCCCTCTTTGAGAATTAAGACGATGATCCCTGATATGGTCATTCTGTGAAATTATTCCCACTGTAAATTAAATTCTTATGTCCACTTAAAAGATGACTAACAAAGAGTGACCTACTATATTTCTTTTTCGAAGGCTACAGTAGCCTTCAAGCTAACAAATCATACTAGTCAGTCTAAATTTTATATTCTAAATTTTTAAGTTTAACCATTTAACTCTTTTTTTGTATCTATTTGTAACACATTACCAGTTCCTCAGTATTCAACCAAGGCCTTCTGTTAAGTACATACTGAGTAATGCAGCACTTCACCTTTTTAAGGAAACAGGGTCTTTCACCTGAAAGACCAAATAAAGATATCAACCATTTTTACTGCATTTTGTCTGGTTTAGCAGTCTTTGACTCTGAAAGAATGTGCAAGTTTCCAAGTGTGGTCATATAATAACTGTCTGGAAGGGTCACATCACTTCACATCTCATAGGGAAAAAAGTTATTAACCATGATATGAGTTATTCAGAACCCAGCAACAGATTCAACAGTGACAAAGAACGATGCTCATACAACATGGGCAACAGAAAATTCTGAGCTCTACTGGCTCATCTTCATTCAAAGACTACATACCTGCAATATCCCAGAGTGGCTTACAGCTGCATTGGTCTCACTTGGAAAAGATATCATATGATCTGGAAAAAAGCTCTGTAACAATAATAATTTGTATCAAAGTTCCATTAAAAAAAAAAAAAAAAAACTTCCTACCCCTTTTGGATGTAAAATTATAGTTATCAGTGCAGTACAAGACACAGCAGATTCTCTGATCCAATAATTAAAGCTTACCTTAGTATCATTCCTAAATTTGTAACATCCTATATAGTATTTGCTGAACAGCTTAGAATTTGAGAGAACATGAGTGGTCTCTGGAAGCAAGAGGGTTTCATACACCAGTGCAAGTCATATTGCAGTACTTGGCCCTTGGTGGCGTTTCCTAACTTCCAGTGATAGAGAACAGGTCCTCTCGGGGTTTTGTTCTGTTGTCCATTTCACGTGATATGAATATGAATTAACATCAAAATCTGACTATCTCAATATGGTGTGGTGAAGAAGTCCATGTTTAAAGTGCCAATTTCATTACAAAGGTAAGTCCAGGGGGTAGTTCAGGGGACAGATCTGCAGCTGTGAAGTTCAATACAGTCACGCAGATATGAACCCACCAAGAGTTTGACCATTGCTACCAAAGTTTTTTCAAAGCTTTGACAAGTTTGAAGCTAATATTCCCTTGACCATCCAACGTTCACTGACTTTAATTTTTTAAAAAACCTGAACTGCTGGTAGGGTTAATTCATATTAACTCATTTCTGATAAAGCGTTCTTACTACATGTGGAACCACAGCGCCCAGAAGAATGACCTAACAGGAACAGGACTTGGATTAGCCACAGCTTTTCATGCTGGTCATAGATACATGTCTGCCACGCTCCACTGCTGGTTCCACCCACTGGTTAAACAGTACACAAATACAGTTATTCTTCGAAAGCTTCTCTACTAACTGTACACCATCTCAAGTTCAGACTTTTTCACTAGCACAGTGATATCTCCCTGTCAGGGGAGTACAGGACTCGTCCAGTGAAACACAGTTTGGGCAAGAAAAAATCCTCAGATCTCTTACCTATTTTTGTATCTTAATATTTACTTTTTCACCCTTTCCACAGGTACATAATTTGAGTTCCCTTCCACTTTTCACCTTTCAAGTCCTCACATATTTCTCCTATTTCTCGCTTTGGCATCTGAAAAGAGCTGACTTTACAAGAGTCAGCATTAGGAGTGATCCCAATACACCATGCATTTCAGCAACCAGATGGTAAGCCAGGACTGCTTCCATGGTCTTTGCCATCAGCCAGGGTCTCAATCAGCAGCATTAACCTTTGGCAACATCCTCGAGTTAGGAGTTGTCCCTGTTCTCTTTCCACTCCTGCCTTACGCTAACTTTGGCTTCACTTTCCCTTCCTCCTAACAGGTTACAGCTGCTCATGCCCTTTTGTGTCATTGTCATCTAGCAATCGCTGTGAGAAGCTGCCACTGGGCAGTGCTGAGCCATAACTTTAGACATTCACTTTAAAAGTTAAATCATCTTTGCTGCAGATGTCCCTCCTCACACTGCTTTATTTCATATTTTGTTGCAACTTGATGGAAACTTCACTCAAATTCAAAAATTTTATTTTGTTGCAGGTCTGTGTGCACACGTCAATAAAGTCAAACCTATGTCTGTCTGCTTCACCCCCCCAAAAAAAGTACGAACATGGATGATTTACAATAGCAACAAAAGAACCAGCCAACAGTTACATGCACTACAATTATTCATGTATATACAAATATTCATATATCCTACGTGCTCCCTTTCAATTATTGTTTTTGACTCACGTTACACTAACAGCTTTACACTCTGCCTATCTGCATAAAAGAAAAGACTATTTTGCAGCAACAGCATTTGCACCACTTCACAGATATAATGTTAGGACTTACCAGTGGACTTTTAAAAAACTCATACTTGGCATAATTTTTTCTAAAATACAGTTTGTTTTCCTCTTCCATTGCCCAGTTTGACTGGACTTCCATCACTAATTCGTGATCCTCTATAGCTCTTCCTGTAAAAAAACCAAACAAATTAAAAAAAAAAACAAAAAACCAATATGTAACCTACATCTAAGAGCCTAAGAGTAGAAGGTGAAAACACAAAGGTCAGATAATAAAAATATTATTAAATTAAATGAATTTAAATGAATACAAAACATAAAACAAGCAATTTGAACAAGTTCATTAATCAAGTCCGTGTTACACCAAGTTACTGTTCCACTTCAGTAGGGTCCAACTACTGAGGTAGGTCACACATGGGGGGTTTGTTTGGGTTTTTTTGTTGTTTTTTCCTTCTACAGAGGCAGCTGAGGGCTTTATTCTATTTCATGGCCAAACCCATGTTCTCCCTGCAGAAGCCAGGCAGTTCCTGCTGTGTGCTGCATGGGGCAGCAGGAGCGTTTCAACCACTCACTCAGCCCATCTGGGGCATCAGGAACATCTTCTAAAGTTCCTTTCCCTAACACTTCTTTCTCTAATGCATCATTTGTAAAGTGAAAGTTATCTGCAATATAGAAAAGCATTAATTTGTCTCTTCTCCCCAGGCCCCTACTATGTTCTGAGGCATTTCTAAAACTGCAAATGAACTTAGGGCATATCAGCATTTCAATGTTTTTTGCACAACCCAAGAATACTGAGAATTATAGCAGTCATAGAACTAGCATATGTAAAAAGAATGGGAAAAGTAAACCATGGGAAAACAACAAAAAAAGAAAACAAAAAAACCCCAACCTCCAAGATGAATCCTACTGTGTAGTTTGGCTTTGCAGTGGGTTGAGCGGAAGAAAAGGCAAAGAATTCAGTTATTTGTACCACAGCACTGGCATTCAGAATTGGCGTTCTCCCTGCTTGAGACTGCTTCTGCCACTCAGATTCTTGAGTGAATGTTTTGATTTTACAGCAAAATGAAACACACTTATAGGAAAGACACAGAATTTAAGAACTTTCCTGTAGATGTGTTGTGCATATTTATGTGTTGCATACTCAGTAATGCAATAGAACTAGTCATAGTACAGGTAATTAAGCATAAACCCTGAAAGACTATGGATAATTTCTGTACAAGACTACTTGTACTACCTTTTTTTTAAAATAAATTTCAGCAGCTTATGAAGTCATGTTACAAAAAAAAAGATGAACATGCTTCCAAAAGAGTATACAGTTTTAGTGGCTAATTGTACTTTGCTGTGGACTCAAACTAATGAGAATAAGATGGGATTTGAACAAAGTTGTAATTTTATTTAAATTATCATTGACACCTCCAAATTTAAATTACATTCCAACAATGAATTACAGGTTAAGAAAAGGTTTGAGATCTAAACTTCTGTGTCCCTGACAATTACAGGGTTTTAACATCCAATTCTGATCATGGTTTCAATGGGAAAAGGCAATTAAAAATATATTACAAAAGCCATGTAACTCACAATTTTCTGATCACATTTTCTCTACTTCATTGCATTATCATAAGGGATCTTATGATATACTTGAAATAAATGTTGATGCTTTCATATAACTGCCCGTTAGAATTTTTTTTTAAAATCATAACAGGTAAAAGAATAGTATATATTTTTTAAAAAACTTAATTAAGCATAAGGTTAAATTAAAATAAACAGTAAATTTTTGTAAGTGGTCCTGGCTAAACAAAGAACCTAATTTTCATGAAGTGTAGCATGCACAACCTTCTAAGAGATAAAAATTTGAAATCATTAAAGTCTCCTAAGAACTACAGGATCTTTTCATCAATCTCTTGCCACTTCTTTCACCAGTCACTTCTTTAATGCTGCCACACTGTCCAGTCTGGTGGATAACAGCCTTATTGTAGCCTGCAAATCTGTAAGCTTCTCCGGGAAGTTTCCAGCTAGCAAATTTACAGACAATATGCTCATGGAGCTGAATTTTAGCTCAGTAGGAAAATATCAAGTTCACAACAAGCAGAAGATTAAGCACTCTCATAATCTACAGATCAAGTAGGGCAAAGAGAAACTTCCATTGAATTTAACTCATTTTTTTACTGATTTTAACGCATTCTTGAGCCCATTAAGACAGAGATTAAAAATACTACACAAAACATACATTTTGTAACTAGATAAAATGAAGCAAACAAAAACATAAAGCAATTCAGAAAACAAAAAATACTCAAAAAATACTGAAAGAAAAGTGAGCATTTTAAAATCTTGTACAGGCTGTTCTACTGCAGAACACATTCTTCAGATGCAAGGGTAAAGAGACACTAAAGATCTGAAGCTCTTACTCAAAACCAGAAGGTTTTTTTCCTTTCAGTTTTATAGAAAGGAAGTGCTCCTCTGGGATGACATTTAAAACTCTTCAATGTTTGGCATTGTGACATGTAAGAAAATACTATTTCCTCAAGAGTTACTTCTTGGTACAAAAATAAGACATTCTGCATCACCCCAATGGATAGGTAAGGATGCTGTTATTTATTTTTTTAAGTGTGACATCACAGAATATTCTATGATTGATTCAACTTACTTGAAGGAACTGAAACACATGAGTGCCCTCCAAACACAGCCCTGTAATCAAATCCCTAAATATTGCCATGAAAAAGCTTCGGTTTAATTAGATCATTTTTTCTCTTCCAGATGGACTGGAGAGTTTCCACCTTCCTCTCTACCATCTTTTATCACTACTATGTCTAACATGAGGAGCACCTGCTACAGTCCAAAACAGCTTCTCCTTAACTACAGAAAGTAACTGAGGCATATGAAAGAAGATTTAATATTGAAGTGCCTGACAGAACATATTTCAAATAGCCTCCTCTTTAACCACCCAGCGAGAAACCAAATTTAAAGGAAATAAACAGAAAATCCATTGCTCTGTACTTTGTGAGCCTTCCCACAGGCTACCTAAAAGAACGCAGACAGTGAAATCAAAATGAGACTGAAACACAACAATGACGTGCCTGGCCAAGGCACCGTCACCTACTCAGAGAGGAACTCTGCAGTCTTTTGAGTTGCAGAAGCTGATGGAGAACTGGTTACAGTCAACACAAAAAAAAAATTTCACTAGACAAGGAAAAATGCCGGGATGAAGACAGTACTTTCCTTGAAAAGGAGAAGAGCTATGGAAAACTGTTCTGTTTCCACAGCCTGCCTTGTACAGGGCAATTACAGTGGAAGTATGGGACTCCAACACCAAGGTACCTGGTGGTAGGGATGACATGGTGTCATCCAAATTTACTCATATCTCAGCTGCCTCCAGTAATCTTAGACCAGGTAAAAAATGTTCTATTTCTCTGAATTCAATAGCTTGGGACAAAGAGGACACACACCAGAAGCGCACAGTTCTGAAATGTATTGCAGTTTATAGTGCTGTTATAGATGTTGTACATCAGATATTCGAAACAGAGCCCAGAGTACTGCGAAACATCAGAGTTGGGTAGGAAGGCTGAGCATCCCTGGTGATGAGGCAGCAGCAGCAGGCTGTGCACAGCCTGGGCGCCCCACAGCCAGCAGATGGGGTGCCCCAGCCAGCAGCCGGGGAAGCAGCGCAGGTGGAGGAACTATCTCACCTGCCCACTCGCCCCACGTCAGCACCACCTGGTCAGCGCTTGCCATGCAATGCAGTGAGGACACGACCACACTCAATGTGCAACAATATAGCTCCACACCAAAGGGCATACAGGTTTGTGAAAACAGGAACATGCAGACCATAGGTTTATGTTTTGGGTTAGGTGGGATTTTTTTTTTATTTTTTTTTAACCTTCATATGCAGATATCTCCACACAACAATGAAGGCACAGTCTGGTGATGTAATTAACGTCTGTCTTGATTAAAAGCAGAACGCTGTGCTCAGCTCACTAAGATTCATGCAATTATATCTAATTCAGGAGTATTCAGACAGCTGTTAGATATTAAAGAAAATGTTCACTAATTGATGAATGAATTATTAATCCCCATCATACTGGAATTTACACAGACACTCACAGTACTTCTCCTTTCTATACCCATTCATTTAACTTGAAAGCAGGAAAAGGCTGTCCAAATTTCCATGGATAAAACATACAACAGAATAATAAATAGCAGACAGTCCAAAACTAAATAATTTTAAAAATATTTGTTCATGCTACTCTTCCAGTGCTGAAGAACAGACTTAATGCAAGTCAAGATCAATATGTTAAACCTTTCAAACAAAACCAGATCTAACAGTCTTATAGAAATAAATCCTTTTTTTTATTATTATGTTTAAAAGATATCTCAAGTTGATCCTTTCCTTGGCTAGTAATGTTGAATTGCATCCTCATAATCTAGGAAATAATTTTATTTTAAAAATGAACAATTCATCTTTTTCTGAAATTATGCCCAAAGCAGCTGGAGCAATCAGAAAACTGTACAGTAAATGCAGGTCTTCAGACTTGCTTGTCAGCAATTTTGAGAATTTCAGAATGTTAGGAAAAGAAACTTCACTAATAATTTGATATTGAAATATTTCAAGAAATCCTTCAGATTGAAGAAAACACACTATTTGACAAAAAGTGTATCATGCAAATAAATAAAGCTGGAGAAACAATGCCACTATTGCTCTGGCATGGTTTGTCAGAAGTGTCTTCTTCAATAGTTACTACACTACTTAAACATGAGCCACACTATAAAATATAGAAAACACGTCTACTATTTATATAATAGTGTTGTCTAAAGCCATTTTTATACCTCCTTTTCTGTAGCAGTCAGTCATTTACAGCCTCGACCCAGATTTAACTCTGACCTTACTCTGAGCTGGAAGCATCTTACAACTGATACATTCAGTGCAAAAGGTTATAAATATCTTTGAAATGTTACAAAGCAAGAAAAATATTTCAAAAACGTTTGTGGCTGCCTTCATAGGATGAAGGAGCGGGAAAGGGCAGAAAACAGTTTTAGCTTTTGTAGTTCATCTTTAAAATATGGCTGTTAAACACAGTGTAGCCAGAGATGTACAGTCATGTTTATTTTACACAAATGCACCAGTCCAGACTTCCTAGATACATACACTCGGAGTTTAACAATAGCTTTTAGCCATATATAAATATTGGGTGGTGTGTGTGTGTTTGATTTTTTGTTAGTGGTGTGTGGTGGGTTTGTTTTTTTTAAATTGTCAGTGCTGGAGTTAGCAGTTACCAGTGCAGTCTCTTCTAAGAATTACAGACTCCAAGTTGTCCATGTATTTAGAATGTGGGAAGGCCTCAAAACATCCTCCTTTTTAAGCCACACTTTGCACTACCAGCTGAAATTGCCCTTTAGGTCGCGGAAGAAGTACTCTAGTACAGTACCAAAGTTCAAGAATAATGTGGAAACTTTGAGTGACATGAAATTAAAACCAGACTTCTTATGGCGTTTGTCTTCTAGTAGATTTTTCTGATATAATTCAAAACCAAGCACAATACAGTACTGAAACACAGTGCTGTAAAATGAAGTAAGATTGTCTGATAAGAGTATCAGTTGAATGCTACAGCCTAGCAGTGGGCTTCTAAACTCATCCTTTGCTGAGTTAAGTCCTTCCTGTGTTCTGCACTGTTTACCTCTCTGCAAACATCTGCTTTCTTCCTATATTTAATTTGCCTTAATGTGGTTTTATACTGCAAAATTATGTCTATATACTACAAAAAAGGAACAGAGATCAGCCATTAAAATTCTAGTTGTAATCTGAAACCAAAGACTACACTACACCTTTTAAACTGTACAATAGAAAAAGAGGCTTTTTGCTACACTAAAGGAACACTGATGATGTGGAACGAATTCAGAGTGTTTAATTTCCAGTGACTTGAAATACTAAGAATAAAGTCATTTCAACTGAGTTCACTGGTCCATAACTGGGAAGTTTAGAATGATGGTTTTGTTCAGATTTTTAAGTAGTCCTGCCCCAATGTTCAGAACAAATCTGGCCAACCGATTGTACTGAAGGAAAATACTGACAGCCTACTGTGGTGTTGTTTCTGAAGACCGAGTTGTATTGTCCAGGTAGAATAGCACTGTGTAACTGATTTCTGTTCTTGATGTCAGAGATTTCTCTCCGGAGTGCTGGGAGCAACAAAGATTTTATTTGCAATGAAAATAGCCCAAGCCTTGCTAGAGATAAGCAGGAAATACCAGTAAAAGAGGAAAACCTGCCAACAAGAAGCAAGGAATAGAGAGGAAGAATTTGTAGTGAGAACCTTAATGGTCAGTGTCTTCCAAATCACTCTTACAGATGCAAATAAAGCAGTGTGAAGCAAGTGTACTATGACAAAATGTACTTTATAGCTATGCCTTCCTTCAAAAAAAGAGAAACAGAAGCAACAAACCCCCAAATGAACAAATTCACACAAGCCCTCCCAGCATTTTGGTTCCAAGCCTTTGTATTACAACCGCACTTCTATGTGAAAATGAAAACCAAACACCTTATTTACTGCCATACCATTGTATAGTATTAGTCTTACCTAAACCTGTGTGGGTAAGTTGTTCAAACAGAGTCCAGCTGTGGTCATCAATATAGTGGTTCTTCAGTATCAACAGCTGACATACATCCCTGGCTGTTATATCACTTGGTACTTCCAAAGCTCTGCTACTATCATCTTCACTATACACTTTAATTACCTGCAATAAATAAAAAAGCTAGGATATCCGTAAGTTTAATCTTTGATTCATTTAGTCCAAATATGTTCCTCTTTCAGCTTCATGGCTGAGACAAGAACATATACACATAGAATGCAATACTAAAGACAGTCGTTTCTCCATAGTGCAATGCTGTAAATGAGAACAAAATGTCTGCACAAAGCATATCCCACTTCTACATTTGGCTACTGGACATCCCTTCCCACAGGACACCAGACAGATTGGTGCATTCACTTTATAAAAAAATTGAAATGGAGAGGTAAATAAATCCAGTGAAACTGTACGTCCTTATATAAGCTAAAGAAGAAACCACAGAGGATAAACAATGAAACCCAAGAACTCTATGACTGCAGAACTGTAGAAAGATTTTATAAAGTTAAGAGTTAGTTCAGGGAACAGCAATCAGATTTAAGATGCTTCCAATTCCACAGACGAAGAAACAGGACATGCTACAGAGCTGCTTCAAATTTTGACAAGCAAGGACTGAAACTATGAGTAAAAAAAGGCATATGTACACACATGCACAATCAAAAACATCATACATGGAAAAGAATTACCATCATATGAGGACCAGGAAAGTAAGTAAAATGATCTAGAAGCTGTACGTGCAAAAAGCTTATCACAAAGAAAACAATTTTTATGATGTTTTACCTCAGTAGTTTTTCCCAGTTTCATTATTCTATTAAGTATTTTGGGAACAGGGGGAGGCAATACAAACTCTCACGGCTTATCTTTGTCATTTTCACTTTTAAATTTCAGTTAAAAAAATTAATTTTCAACATTTTTACACGGTTTAGAGTCCTGCAGAATGGGTGTCCATTAAGTTCTTAAAGAGGTGAAGCTAAACCTGCTTGCACTTTGTTTCAAATGAAGAGGCTGAGGAAGTCTTATTGCATATTGACTGTTTGAAAGAAGGCATGACCATTGGGGTATTATTTTCTGTATTTTCTTTCTGAAAGGGAATGAATCAAATAATTGAGATGAATCAAATGAATTACTGAATTGGATAGAATTGATGCAAATCACCAGTGTCTTTGTAAGCTCTGCACAGTGACTAATCCCATTAAAGTCAACACAGAAGGAATTCTTTGTATAAAAGTAGACAATAATTTAATATTCCTCACAGCAATCAAGAAACCCAATACTCTGTTAATATCCTCTGTTTCTCATTTTTTAAAAGTAGAAAAGACAAAAAAGTGAAAAATATTAAGGCTTCTGACATGATCAGCTCGTATCTGTGGTACCGTATGTTGGAACATTAACACAGTTCCTAAAATAACAGATGTTTGAGATTTTATTATAAGCACAAAGAGACAGGTAAACATGAGCAGTAGATATAGAAGATTTGATGCAACATTAGTCTTCCCATTACTCAGAAACACATAAAGTGATCAAGTCCATAATACATCTTTTTTACCCTTTATATTTTCAAACAAGCATTTCCCCCCAAAAAGCCACTCAATGTCATGAGATTGGAAAGTGAATACATGAATTCATCTTTAGGAATGGGATTTATTCCTCAGAATTTGCATTTTCCAGTAATGCGAAGTAACATTGAGCAACATTATTCCCACTCTACCAAAACAGCAAGAGTCTGAACATTCATCCCCAGAGCAGTGCCTGCTGTGTACTGTGCCAGTGGAAAAACTAAGAAGCTCGCTGGCTAGCGACAGTCTGGCTACAAACGGCAAGCAGCACAGCTGGTAGGTTAAGCTACCCTGCCTATCCTGTCTGTGCTTTGGCACAGACGTCCTCAAGACAAAGGGAGTCCAAGACGGTTTAAATTTATCTCAAAAATCCTCCCCTTGGTTTATTCAATTTATCCATATTCATCAGAACACACAACACATCTCATCTGAACGTTATGCACAAAACCTAAATGCTGTTGTAAACCCTTCATTAAACAAGTTATTACTTTAAAGACAAACAAGCACATTATTGTCAGTCAGTCCTTAATTGCTACCTTACTAAACACTTGTTCATTTCAAGCATCTAAAGAACAATCAGCAGTGTATCATTGCCCTAAATTCTTCCAGCAACTCCTTCTCTAGTTTGTGCCGAAGTTAGTAAGAAAGCAAGCAAGGAGCTACAGCTGTATCTCCTGCCACCTGCTTCTCTTCCACTAACAGCAAAAATCCAGAAAAATAAAAAAAAAAAATCATGTCAATTCACCCATATTTTCCAAACATCTGAACAAGGAAAAAGCACTTTAAAATGATGTAGGGATTAAAGCACACTGATGGCCTTATTCCTCTTCAAAAACCTGCTTTTCTCCATAGAATTACATATACAACAGTTCTGTTCTAGGCTTTGGTCCTGTATATCAAATCAGAATGAAATCCATGATGATTTGCTCTAATACTTCAAGTAATAAATTATGACAGATCAAGAGTTCCACACAAGGTTCAGCCACCCTTGCCATGACACCGATCTCCAGGATATGGCAAACACGAAACCCACACTTCTGAAGTGGTGAAAATCTCTTTCTACTCATGAATCAACCACCTCAAAGCAGAATCATCCAGAAAAAACAGCGAGATCTTCAGAAAGCTGATCTGAAGTTTCCACAGGCCTAGGCTACAGCCCAGTACTTACATTTAATACAAAAGGCAGAAAGACCACATCACTATTGAATTCAATGACTGATACTGCCAAAGCAGCCACGACTGATGGCTATTGCTGGTTTTGTAGGATGGCTGTGCCTGGGCAGCACTCCCACTGCTGAGCAAGTGAGACCCGTAGCAGTGCAGCCTGCTTGCAGCAGGGTCTTGTTCTGCACACACAACTTAAACTTACCTACTCATCACACAGAAATGATGTTTTGCAGTTGAGGATAAACTAGCATGCTGTATTTTAATTCCTGCAGTATTTACAAGGATTCAAATATGAAAATAAAAAGAGGTGTCTGGCAGGGTGGCTGTGAATGGGATGGAGGGCTGTACAGGTGAGTACACAAAACGGCATCCCATCACCTTAAAACATATCCTACTCTGGGCAGCACTGAAGGCCAGGGCAGCCTCATTAGCCTCTCCAGTAAACCTATGTCAGGCTGAATCTAAAAGATTTTAAAGGGTGAATTGCCAGAAAAGAGACAGACAGTATAGAACGGGAAAAGAAAGGACAGAATTAGAGCAACTTTCCTAGTATTGGCCTAGTTGATCATTGTAGGTCCCTTCCAACTGAAATCTTCTGTTCTATTTCTCAATACTCTTGCAATAAAGCCAGGGTGAGAATCCACAGCAGCACCCTGGTTAGGGACCCTGCCAGCACATATTAGCAACTACAGTTTTCTCCAGGTACTCGTCAGCTTAGGTGGTGTGCTCGTTTTACAGCAAGAACACGTACAGCCCACGCTGAGGCCCTTGATGGACGATTTCTACAGAAGTTCTTTTTAAAAGGGTTAAGAGTCACAGTGCAGATGACTACACTCTTATTGCTGAAGAAATAGAAAAAGACTTTTTAAAATGCTGAAGACAGCAACACAAGTCATGATAATGAGCTGCCTGCGGCCGTTCAGCTCAGGGAGTGGGAAGCCTTGGAGGTGGCCTTGGACTACAGGAGCACAGCTAGAACAAAACAAAACAACACAGCAAAAAAACAGCCCGGGAAAAAAAACAAGTTTATATTCTCTGTGAGTATTCTCACTTGGCTTTCTCAGTATAGGGAAATAAATCCTGCACAAGCCTAGGACAACAGATCCCCCAGCTCACAGCTATGACATGTGCTACCTTATAAAACACAAATGCTGTCCCCTTTTTCTCTTCCTTGCAAGGGATTCAGATACAGCAGGAGACAACAGACAGGCAGTCACCTAATAGACCCTTCTGAACTGTTAGAGTTTTAGTTTAATGAATTGAATGTGATGGTGTAAATCTCATCAAAGTGACCTTTGAGGGTTTTTTTAATTAGAAAACGTTGGTTAGTCTGTACTTTCTGCTGTGTTTGAAGCAGTCTTTTGTAGGATTTGCAGGGGATGTATTTGTTCCAAGAGAACTGGATCAGATGAGAAAGGATAAATTCAAAATCCCATTTTTTCCTTGGAAATATGTTGCAATAAATACTTCTTTTCCCAGAAGCAGCAGATGCTCCAAGAATTAAAGAGTGGCAGGATTATGGTTAAGATGCAGTTATACTGACCTCCTATAGAGATAAGGAAGCTTGAGTGACCACTTCTTTTTATCTACTAGCAATTATCATCATGCATTAGGCTGGCCAGTCATCTCCATTCTCTTCCATTTTTACCCCTGAAAACTCGTCTGAGAAGCACCACATAAGAAAAGAGCTGCTAATTGTGAAAAAGCTGTCATTACAGTTTTTGTTACCATACACTCTCAAGCTTTCTTCTAAAGCAAGCTATTTAACTTCCTTTGATTATACCGATTAGTGGACAGTTAGAAAAAGTTGCCTCTGCAGCGCTCAAATCTTCTTTCCTGACTAATTTGTAAATACAAGGAGATTTTAGTTCTTCCTAAGGCCAGAAAAAGAAATGTCTCAACAGCTTCCATTTAAGCTACTGGAAGTAAGAAATCAGCAGCTCCAAGGTCTTCTTATAAGAGGAAAACGCGAAGCTGATCATGACAAGCAATCAATCATTTTCATTGCCTATGAGAGCAGGCAAGGAGGTACAGCTTTCCTACGTGTCCTCTTTCCACTTTTCAACATACTAAAAATCAGCCAAGATCCCAGAATTATGTGTAATGCATCTTTATCCCTCAAAAAAATTTTTGTAAGAAACGTTGCTTCAAAATAAAATATATTGTTTGTCTTTCACTAGTCATCTGAACTCAGAACGTAAAATCAATGTTGACAAATACAACCTACTATTTAACACAGAAAAGGAAAAAGGAGACCCTAGGTTTTATACTACAAAATAACCTTAAAGAGCAAAAGTAATCAGAAATTGTTTAAAGGAATAAGTAAAAGAGCACATAAGGTAATCAGTGTGGGAGGAGGGAGGAGCAAGAGAAGGCTGGACTTTACTCCCCCGAGTCTTCTTCCACACCCAATCATCATCTCTATTACAACAACTAAAGAAAGTGTTTCTTCATAGACTTTTAAGAGACAGTGTCCAAGTCTGGTTCTTCAGAATCTTCAAGCCATCTGTTTTGGAAGTTCCAATCTGCAGTAACAGCGCAAACATATGGGAAAACCATACACTGCACTGGGGAATTTCAAATTTCAAACTAAGTCCTAACATGTGAAAAAAGCCAGGTATATCAGGCAGAAAAAGAACCACTCAGCACATGGAGTCCATATTTAGGTACCTACATCACAGTGACCTGACATTTACATGATTCTTAATGCTCCTGTATAGACATTAAGACATTCGGATGATCAGCACCTTTAAAAAAAAAAATAATCAGGTCACTTGTATTTATAAAGATATAAGCACCTAACTTTATCTTACCACTTCTACAATTATTTTTCCCCCATGAATAAAACATTGCACATTTTGTACTTACATTACAATTTCAGTCACATTTATATTAAATGCACAGTTATTGTATGCAAAACCAGGCATTAAAAAGCCTTACGCTCCAGGGTGCCATACCTCCCCTGAGATCCTGCCTGATACCATGCTAACCTCTGTTTTTACTGTTAACTAGCAGGCTATTCGCCTGAAGCATTTGTTCTCCAACTTCCAGCCTTGCCCCCTGCTAGACAAAGTTTTTTGCTTATTGATATTGGCAGAGGGTAGGGGAATTTGGAGTGTATTTGAACTACAACAGAAGCACTTAGAAATTTCTAACATTTTGAACTATTTTAAAACTGCTAGCAATAGTCTGTCCTGGTTTTAGAGAGAATCAGCAAAATTCCACATTCATAAAAATATTTAAGGGTAGGATAACTCACAACTAGTTAAAAAGAAAAGTATGTGAATGAAGTTTACTGTTTTCATTATCAGGTGTGAATGCAAGACTTTCCTTTTTAAATACCCCAGCCTACAGTTAAAAGGCCAGCCTCCAATATTTCCTCCAAAGGGAAGATTTCCAGGACAAACAGATTCTCACAGTTTGCAAAAATCTAATTCTGTCATAAAATTAAAAAAAAAAAAAAAGGTGCACACAATGATAAACACCATGATAGCTGCTCATTGTAAAGCAACTATTTTCTCAATTGCCACAACAGGAGTCTTCCAAAATTTGTCCTGTACATGTCCCTGTGAGGAATGAACAGAGAGAACTGAAGCACAGACACAAAACAGAGGACTCGTTAATATTTTAGGTACCCAAATCCAAAATGGTGCTCACTAAGCCTGTGAACCTCTCTTCTGACGAGGGTTCACAAGGCACCACATGATTTCTGCGCAGACTTGTCAACGTGTGTAGTGAGGCAGGTATGAATTGCCACCCAGTGATTAGGACAATTAGCTGGAAGCCTATCCATAGGAGAAGAGGGCAAACCTGAGTTCCAGCACATAATCCAAAACACAAATTTATGTAAAATACAGTTCCCAGCGAATTCTGACTTCTTATTTGGAACACAGGATAGCTTCAAGAGGCAGAAGCAACACTGCTCCCATGCAGAAAAATATACAGGATATATATACAGTAGCTTAGGTGACATGAGCATTAGACTTAAAATTTCTGTAATGCATAGACTCCATGTATTCCTATCGATTTCAGGAAGGGAAATTTTAAGATCCTGTTGCCAGCAACATTTTCTGTTCTGTAGATCCAACATTCTAGAATACCTTGCTTTCTTCTCAAGGTACAAAATAGAAAATTATAAAACCCAGCCAAAATAGGCAGATTGGACACTTTAGAAATCACACAAAATGAAACATAACTATAATCTTCTTCAATAGGACCATCAGGGGTATTAAGGAAAAGTTAAGCACCTTGTACAGCTTATGAAGCCATATACTGAAGACTTGGGAGATCAGTTTAAAGAAGGTAAGCCAAGTCACTGATTACAAGGATAGCAAACGTTAAAGAACAAAGTAGTTGCCTGAAGCTGGAGGAGCTGTTCTTCCACATGACCAAAAGAGAACTTTGTATACACTTACCTATTATTGATAGATTGAGGTATGGCCCCACAAGCACTAAAAGATATAAAACCACTAATAATTCATTATGTCTGCCTTGCAATGAAACCAAAGTGCCGAGAAACGAAGAGCAAAGTCTAGGAAAATTGCCTACCTTTCCTACCACCACCTAGAAAAATCTCATACTGTTTCCAAAATCTAATCTTTTTTAAAATGACATTTCAAAGAGCAAAAATGTCAAATTTCCAGCCTCTATTGAAATATAAGACCACTGACAAGCTTAATTTCTCCAGCAGTTCATTAATTTGTCGCCACAAAACACAACGGATTTTTTTAGACCTAAATATTCTGCTAGAAGGTATTAAAAAAATATTTACTTTCACACTAACAGTATGTGCACATTATCAAAAACAATATCTATTCATTTTCTATAGTAGTCTTCTGATAGTTTACTATGGCACTATGTCAGCTGTCTATATCATACAGCACATACAATCACTACCCTCCTCCAGACTCTTTGTACAGACTCTGTGTCCTACCTAATCCAGCACCAGATTGACCATCCCATGAATGAAAAAAAAACCCTCCAAAAAAGTGGAACTAAATAGCAATGTGAAGAAGTAACAAAAAATATTTGAGATTACCTATGGGCAAAAAAGGTCCAACTCTTAGTTTAAAAATAAACATTTGCCATCTGACTTTGGGTAAGTCAGTATTAGTACCTCAGTTTCCTTTTTGTAAAATGGGGCAGAGGAACGGAAATCTGTTTCTGTACAGCAGGGTAACAGATTGAACTCATTAAGATTTGTAAAGCAATTAGACTTCCTCATATGACTGCTGCTTTAGATGTGTAAATATGTTGTATTATAAAAAGGGAGGTTAAATTATGCACATCTCCAAATTATAATAAGCTATCTGCAAAAATATACCAGCAAAGTTCTTTCAAACAAATGGTATGACAATCACATTATGATATTAGAAAAAATGGCAGAATGAGGACAATGCTGACATGCAATCATCTCAAAGACAACGTCAGTAAAACTGAAGAGAAACAAGGTTTTAAAGACAACAGGAAAGTTAAAATATAAATATAATTATTTAATCCTGAATTTGATCATTCACTTTTTCAATATTGGTCAACAGAAGCAAAATATAAATAGCAATAAAATAGTTATGGAATATTTCATTTCTCTGTATAAAACTGAACAAAAGGCAAGGTCTAGAGAATGCAACTTCCACGCTTTGGACAATTAACTCATAGTACAATGACTTTTAGAGCAGAAAATGAGATTATTGTTAACTATACGATAGCTGTAATTATATGATACTTTGCTCAAAAGGTTACTATAATTAGAGAATTAAAGAACAGCTACATCATGGAGTTCAACATGTTTTAAGTAAGAACTGCAGTAATAAATACCATGTAGATCAAACATAGAAAGTGACAGATTTATCACCATGTGTAAGGACAGAAAATAAAGTTGTCTCAACATCACTGTTTCGCGACCGCCATTTCCCTGTTGATCTACTTTGTGACCACAACATCCTGTTGTTGTTGTGAAAGAGCCTCCAACGGGACGGCTGCCGCCGGAGACACGCGGGCCGGCAGAACCGGGGCTGGGGAGCCAGCACAGTAACACCTGGGCGCGCGGGCAAAAATGGTGCAAACTAAACTGTTTCAGAGAACTGGGCGGTTTTTCGGGGAAATGGTGTGGACTAAAACCTATAACTGCTGGGGCTCCACTCACTCTGGTGCTTGGTGGCTCGGAGGACTCCACGGGCTTCACCAACTCCACCTGCTCCACCCACTCACCTCCACAGAGTCTGGGACTTGGACAACCACGCCGAGACAAAACATCGCTGGAGTCCTATTGGTGGGGGTGAATAGATGCGCCTCTCCCGTTCTCTTGCTTAGGGATTCTGACTTTCTCTTTCTCTTCCTCTCTGTCCTATCGCAAGTATCAGTTATTGTAGAGAATAAAACTTGTAAGGTTGTATGGCATCTGGCCTCGTTTGTGCCTTAATCTCGCTCTTGGGATTGTTTAAGAACCGTCCCTGATACGGACTTCCGATATCAGATCGGGACACACCATCAACAGCCATTACCACAATAAAGAACCAAATCAGGAGTAAGAAATGCAAAGGGAACTACAGAAGTAAAAACCACACTAAAGTCCTTAAATAGGATGCACATTATTTATATGCACAATATTATAAGGAAAGGTGGGGGTGGGTGGGACATTTTATTTAAATAGAAAGTCTCAAATTATTCTGCCTTACCAGAGATATTTTTCAGATTACAGAGATTCTAAACAAAAGCAGCTAAAAAGGTATTTCAAGTACAACTGGTAAGATGTGTATGAATAACTAGAAAACTGTGAGGAAATTTAAACATCAGCAGCAAAAATTTCAAATAATACAACTCCATGGAATAGCAGAAATGAAAGAAAATTAGCAGGTTTTCCAAATGATTAAACAGTCAAAAGATCACTTATACAAGATAAACACACTGCAGAGCAGCTAAATGATTTACTTGCATTAATTATTCACAATGGATATGTAAGAACATGTTCACAGATCTACTCTTTACAGGTGAAATAAAATTGCCAGTGTAAACACTGGGGACACTGGAAATGAAAAGGCAAAAACCAAATATATATATATATATATTAAAAAAAAACACCTTTAACTAAACAAGGTTATACAGTCTAAAATTTAAAGAAATTAAATGCCAAACCTCAGTCTGTCCTAACATCAATAGAAATAGAGACTTAGGTTCCATCTATTACTTCATCTGATGTGCATAGGGTATAAACCTCTTTTCAGTCCTGAGAAAGAGGCAGAGCACAAAAAAGGAGAAAGGGCTAATGTGGCAGATTATTACTGGGGTGTAGCATTGTGAATTTGTGAGCCCCCATTGCCAGGCAGATAGGTAAGAATCTACTAATATTACCTGTATCTGTCTCTTCCTAGAAGAAAATCCATTCTTAAATTTATGAAAACTTTTCCTCATCTTGTTCACAGCAGTCACTAGAATGGTTTAAAGTAATCATCATACTTCTGAAAAATCTCAGTGGGGTAATGCAGTTCACATTGATCTGGATCAATAACTTTTCCCAAGTCCTTTGAAAGAGGAGCTATTATGAAGATTAAACAGTTACAGAGTGAGAAGACTGTAAAATAAAGATACACTAAAAATGAACTGTTCATTTTTAGAACAGCTGGCTATAGTCAAGTAATTTCTGACTCTTATTCATACTAACCTTAAATCAGAGTGGAGAGCCTATGTCTTACACGCCATGATAGAAATAAGTCTTAGTTATTTTTCATTACACTATTGAGTAATGTTAAGTGTGTACATTAACATCTGAGACAAAGCTACACAAAAAACCTCTTGGCCCTGGGAAAGGTAAAAGTTTCCCTATTCCTGTCTTCTATGTACCACTTACAGACAGACATCTAATCAAATGTAAGTCACTTCTTGGCCTCAGTGCACAGTACACACGGCTCCCCACTTAAACCTAAAGCTGGTACACAGACATGTAGATCTCTATTAGGAAGACAGGAGAGTTTTACATCTCCATATCCACTATTAAATGAACAAATAGATAGATAGATAGACAGACAGACAGGTAGGTAATGATGACAATCCAGTGAAACTTGGGTAAAATTCTTTAACCGAGGGAAGTAATTGTAAAACTCAGTGGTAATCCAATTTCCAAACATATTTGTATGCAAGCTATTCTCCCTTCCAACCATGCACCACCACCCCTTAGTGTCAGAATCACCATGCTCTTTCATATAGTTGGGTATGTCCAACCAACACTACCCACAGTACAAAGCTTAAGTTATTTAAGCTAAATGTACATGTTTTATGACCCACTATCTTCACTCGGAGCTTGGCGTTTCTCATGAAATCCATAGAAAAATGCTGAAATAACTAGCAAGGTACAAAACTCATCTTGGTAGTGACTAAGACTTTCATATTTTTCTCCCAAACCAAGTCCTTTATGAAAAAAGTTCAAAAGCCTTATTGTTCAATTTAAAGAGATCAATATTCAGACTGGACTTGATTATTGCATTAAGATTAATAATAGTGTACTTTTATGTGAATTAATCTTCATTAAAAGTTAATATAGTGGAAATTAACAGCTTATTAACCCTCTTAGTAAACTTATGGTATTTAGCATCTTCAGTCCTTTGCTTCCACACTGCCTGCTAAGTCTTAACTTTACACAGATTTTATATGTTTAATAATAATACACAGCTTTACACTTTACTATATACAATAGCAACATTTAGAATGTGCTTACCATATACTGATGGAAAAACATCCAGTCAGACTAACTACACTTAGAAAGAGGAAGGGGATGAAAAATCATACTAGATGATTCAAAGAATATGACTTGAAGGAGGAACTTCATTATTTCGTATTAAAAAGAAAAAAAGTTTGTGAAATAGAAATGAACAGAAAATGAAAAAAGTTCCCAGTGCACCAGTGTTCTTTATCTAAATATCCAAATTAGCAATATGGTAGAAATTATCCACATACTACTGTACATTCCATGAAAGTTATGTATGAAGACTGGGGGAGAAAGAAATTTAAATACAAAGCCACTAAAATACACTTCTGGTTTTTTGCTTTCTGCGTACAACAAAGTGCAGGGCAGAACATAATCAGCCTCAAGTCTGAATAGCTTGTCCCTATTTATGTCAAAGCACTAACATTATTTAAATGAGGCTTTCTGCATTTAATAGCACGGTTTGTCCAACATATCCTTTGCTTGTCAGAGATAAATAGAATGCTGTGTTCCAGCACCAGAGAAAGCAAATCTGTTACTGTCACATTCTGGCTGCACTCTATGTTTCTGAAGAGATACCACCTATAAAAAGAAGTACCTATTGTTTCTACCAGGTTTTTCACACTATGTTGTTGGTTTCTCAGAGAGCAGATCTCTTGATGAAGCTGAAAAACACCAAGTCTCTGAATTACACCATTAAGAGACCCATTCCTTTCCCATTTCCTCTGCAGCAGTCCTAAAATATTTTTTTAATAAAAAAAAATATTTTTTTTTCTTAAAACGTTCTTTCACTTTTACAATTTCATACAGAAGTTGTGGCTTGAACTACAACACAGCTTCTGAGTGAAGAATGCCTTTGTCATCACATCCATATTGCCATGGAGGTCACTAGAGGAGAAAGAAATGTAGACTCTGTAAGGCTAAGTGAAGTTTAGTTTTTTAGCTAAAGAACATAGAGTTTGGAAATTTTCTCAGAATTTCTGAAGTGATGCAAGGAATGTTCAGAGCAAATATGACAAAGGCTATGTAGGTTAGCCCACTATAATAAATAGTTGTTTTGTTTTATAATGCTGAAGCACTTTGCCATTTGATATAAGACCAAAAACACTGCTTTGCTGGATCAGGCTACAACATACTTCCAGCCCACCACTGTCTCTGGGTATCTGTTTCTAGTCACTGGTGGTATATAACAGTAAGATTTAACTGCTGTAGCATAGCTGTTCTGACAGAACATTTTGTCCCTCAGCACTTTTCAACTTGTCTTTCATTTTATTCACATCATTATTCTCTCTGGCCAAAGCATAATATTCAAATAAAGACTAAATCCTGCAATAAAGCTATTAAGTCTACTCAAAACATGCAAAACCTTCAACTATACAAAGTCACTTGATCACAGATTTGTCAGCATATTTTGCTGATACATCCAAACCACTACAGGAACAGAAAAGAAAGACCAGGAGCAGCTGGACGTGGAAATCAGGCCCTGTAATTGTCAGCAAAAATGTGATGCTCATCTAATGCAGGAGACACTCACTGAAACAAGTGAACGAAGTGGAACAGAAAGACTATGTTAAGTGGATGATGTAATAATAATGAGAGACTAGTAATTACAAAAACAAAGTGTATTTTGACAAAATTTACCTCTAATCATTTGTTCTGAAATGAAAATGAGGTACGTAGACTGAACAGCCTTCAGTCATACAGGAAAACCGGGAAGTCAGTAGCACATTTCTCATCTCTGCCCATGCTGCGATACCCTACATTCAGAGGTCTTCTGGGTTTCTTGGCTGCTGTTTCTCTTCCACACACACAAGCCATGTTCATATCGCTATAAATGTATGTATTTTATTTGTGTTATGGTCACCCTAAAAGTCTTGTCAAACAGGGTACCAAAAGGATGGTGTCAGACACCAATCCAACAAGTTACAATTAATAAGACCAAAGGAAAAACACTGAGGGCTTGCATACACAGCTGGAGAATAATCTGATGAGCTAGGAAGTCTGGCTGCCAAGCTGATACAAGACAAGCAGAGGGCTCCAGTTCCTGTTCAGTCTAGATACCATCTAATTGCTGTCTGCAGAGTTATGGCCCTCTCATATTCTCACTACCTTCTCCAGCTGCAGTTGTGCAGCAGCTTTTTTCCCCCTTCTGAAATATGTTATCACAGAGGCACTACCACCGTCGCTGATGGGCTCAGCCTTGGCCAACGGTGGGTCCGTCTTGGAACCAGCTGGCATCGGCTGTGTCAGACATAGTGGAAGCTTCTAACAGCTTCTCAAAGAAGCCACCCTGCAGCCCCCTGCTACCAAAACCTGGCCACATAAATCCAATACATGATCATACAGTCATGACTTCTTTTTTAGGTTCTTAAAGGCAGCTGATGTTTTGTTGGGTTGGTTCTGCCTCTGTTCCTGACCCACAGGCAGAAAAACAAGGAGTGGTGGAGCACAGGGCATGGCCAGTACCCATAGCAACAGCATGAAAATAAGGGAGAAAGCAATCTTAACTATAAATAATTCCTTGGTGCAAGGTGATGAATTTTCTTTGTTTCATTAGTATGTCTTCAATTTATCAGAAGTAAATCAAATCTTCTAATTTTTCAAGTACTTGCTTATGTCTTGTAACACATTGAAAGTACCACAGAGAAGACATAAGTAAGGGAAATTTCATTTTTCTCATAGGACTGAAACCAACACCTGTGTGCTGTTTGTTGAGTTTCTCCCTTTATATACAGTAATGTACCATAATCAGTACAGGGTTTACTACCAGCAGAAATAACTATTCAGCAATTGTTCTTGATATACTTCAAGGCTAGATAACACAGTCTGAAGGTCAAGTTGTGACTTCTTGAAGCCTAATTTATTCAAGAGGAGACTAAAGTACTAGAGCTAGAAAATGGCCAAGCACTTTCTTCAATTGATGAAAAAGCTGGGTGTTTTTTTTTTTTCTAAAGGGTTTCTGCCAACAGAAAAGGATTATGAGCAGAGTAGGGCACTAAACACTGCCAATTACCTTGGTTACTGTATGAAGAATGTTAGATGTTCAAAGAAGGCAAGAAGAAACTGAAAAACATATCAAAGATTTGTTCAAGAACCAAAGACAGAGAGGAGACAGTGTGCGATGTTAATTGTGCCACTAAACCTTGTCAAACTATACAGAGACAAGTAATGGCCAAGTGTATTAAACCACTGAGATTTAAAAGACTTTTTAAAAAGCTCTGTGCATTTATGACTTACCCTCTCATACACACACACATCCTGACCTACCTTTCATGGCAACTATGCAGTGTAGTGTTATACATTTTACATTCTAACATTGTTGATGATTCTGTGTGCAAAATATTCTGTAGAATTCGATTGCTTGTAGAAACTGGAATGTCACAGGACAGAAAAAAAAAAAAATCTCCCTCTCCACCCAGTAGCTGGACCATAGGGATCACTAAAGTTAATCCCATTTTGATTTCATTTATACATGTGGGATCATTTGTGTACAAAATAAAAATGGTAAGAACCTTTACTGGTTTCATGTTATTCAAAGCAGGAAATATGACTGGCTTACTGGTATATGACTGCCATACCAGAATCCATTTTTAGATGCCTGGTTGAGTATAACGAGTACATATTCAAAGCAAAAACGAGAACCTTTCTCAAATATAGTATCAGATCTAGATTTATTTGGCCAACATCATCAGGGAAGGGAAAAGTCCTGCAATACCTTCCCCCAAGGAGGCCCTCTCAGTAGCTCTGTCCTAAACAGCCCCTGGACCTAACCAGACCACTTCCATGATGACAAAAATGCTAGTCGGCCACCCTGCTTCTTCTCTGCCATGCACAAACTGAACCTTTAGCATCACATCAGCCTCTACCATGAGTAGGTAACTTAATATCTGCAAGTACAGTACAACTGATGACTGAATTCTAGGCAGTTCATGACTCCTTTCATAACTAAGATGAAAGTTCTGTTCTCCCTCAAACAAGTATACGAGGTAGATACTTGTAAAACTAGTTTCACAAAGCTTTTGTGTGATCAAGATGAAGCAAGAATTCCAGATCTCCCCAAACAAAACAGCTATCTTAGCATGTGTCAGATACACAAAGGCGACAAGACCTTTCCTTGAGCTTACATACAAGCTCAGCCTTCTGGCAATTTTAAACATAAACTTCTTTCAACAAACACACTACCAGTCGCCTCAATTCAGTTTGCACCTCTGCCCATTCATATATATATATCTCTGCTTCAACCTTCCCTAACTCTTGTTCTGGCTCAAAACCTTTACTATTTGTACCAAACTCTGCAGATCCAGTTAGCAGCATGTCCTGATGCTTTAGCCTGTTAATTTATCTCTAAGATCTAATTCTACCCTGATTTCCAGTCAGGTTCATCTTACTCTTTTCAGACACCCCTCAACGTCATGAAACCAAATATTCCATTGGAAATAAGACCTTACAGTGATTCAGTACTTCACCTCAACCACCGTGGGTTTTCTGACCACTGTTCCTAAAGTCTTTAAAGCATATTCAAGTCCATCTCCCACTTAAATCTCTCATCCGTCTTCAAATTTTTGCAGAACATTACCCCTTCTGTTATTTTATTATTATATTATTTAATTATTTTATTACAAAAGACAAAAAGGGCATGGGTGTTGTTTATGCATCTTTAAATGAGTATTTTTCAAACTGTCCTTAAGAAGAGATGTTTCATACATGAATGCTTTGTCTGCCTCCAGTTATTTTATAAAAAGTATCCATTTAATGACACAATTATCATGTCACTTGAAGTGCCTTATGTAAAATTCCTGTATTAGCACATTGGCCTTTCATCTCAGGGAACCCAAATGCAAAACTGAAAAATTACTTTCATGCTCTTAGCCTTGCAGACAGACATTACCAATTCTCAGTACAATTTGGCTTAAGTGACTATTTTTCCTTGGGGGAGGGGCGAGTGTTGCTTAAAGCAGTGTGTCATTTCAGGCCAGAAAAACAAATGGAATAAAAATGCAACAGAATCTTTATGTTTGCACTCTTATATCAGTCCTAGATTTAAGCAATCTAAATCACATCCTCACTTTCTAATCAATATTTCTTCTATTTAAAAACACACTACACAATCTCCAAGAATCACTGGAAATTATTCAGCTGTGATACATGTACACAAGGCTTTTTCACATTGTGTGATCTAGTTTGCTATGAAGTTCCGTGCTGCTCTGGAGGAAAACTACAACTCTCACTGTTTATACACCTTGCATCCAACACCAGGTGCATAACTACTCTTCTACTTACCACGTAACAAGCCCAGTTGACTTGTGGGTGTTTATCTCAAATTATCGGTTGGTCTTTAACTGACTGTAAAACAATTTGAAAACATTATGGCCATTTAAATTTAATTCCTTAAAAACGTTTTTAGAAGAGTACAAAGTTATTCATACAAAAGATAAAGAAGGCATTTAGTCTGTGTTGGATTAATTGTATGTCTAGTCTATATACATGCACACAATAAATCTGATTGTAATAGTACTCAGTATGCATAATTCCCCATGCTTATTAAGCAAGTCATTTTTATGCCTGTGCCAAAAGACCCTCTGGAATCTAAACAAGGCCCTTCAGCTCTAGCTAAAAATATATTACTTAAGAATAAAACATGTTGACTGTGATAAGTACTTCATATCAGATTTTAATACAGAAAAAAGTATGAAATAACTTTGGACGAAACATCGTAGCTGTTTGGAATGAAAATGAGAAAAAACATGTATTCAAGATACTGGCAGAACCACTAGATTAGCACACTGATAATGCAAAATTTTACCTTCGGGGGGGGGGGGGGGGGGGGGCACCGAGATGACTTGCCTTTTTTTTTTAAGTACTATAATTAAACTAGACTTCTTGCACAGTTACCCTTTCCATGAATTTAAGAAATAATGATTGCTTGGGGATGATCAATAGTCTAAAATAATACTTTATGAGCTAACTTGTAGGTTTCTCTTGACTATGCAGTGCTAATATAACATTTTTACATTTCCAGATCCTTCTTGTGTTACAAAAAATAGAAATGATGTCCAAGGTTCCAATGTCCATGAGAAAGAAAAACAAAAATACACATTCATATGCCCGCACAAATGTTACCCCTCACAAGCAAGGCTCTTTCTTGCCTGCCTTCCCTTTCTGCAGTATTCCAGTTCCAGAAATGTGAGTATTGCTACAGATAGAACAAAAGCATCTTCTGAATACAGAGAAGAGATATTTCAGGAGAAATACTACATGCATAGATACAAGCACTGCAAATATAAATAGGATTATTAAATTTGGCATACAGTGAGCCCTCAGCAAGGACACATGCCTTCGAGAATTTCTGCAACTATGCATAATCAAATACCTACCTACCTAAGGCAACATCCTGCGCTGCTTCCTACTACTACTTCCAGTACTTTTATTTTGTGCTTACAAAGCACACAGATAAAGAGAAGTAAAGCTAGCAATCGTTGACAGGTAGTTTTGTAGTAGTGTGAAAATATTTGTGTTTTAGAATTAGGAGAGAATGCACAGAAAATCATCTTTCTTACCATACATTTGTCAAAAGAGAAAAACCCTCAGGTTTCCTCAGAGAATGATGCTCACTTCTCAACAACAACAACAAAAAAACATGCAATCCATTAAAATACACAGTACAGTTAAAACTGAGTTTCCTAGCTTTCTGAATGCTAGATTGAGCAAAGTTACACATCTCTTCTCTCTCACATAGCACCAAGTACTGCTGTGCACAGACCAGAGGAATCCTACACAACTACACGCTCAAGAACAAAGACCTTCACTTCCTAACATATAAATAACTAAAGAACAGCCAAAAATATAATAACTATGACAACTGAAGATTTGAGACTGGGTGGAGTGCTGGGGTCCAGAAGAGAGGAAGAGTAGGGAACCAGGGGATTGAGAGGATGAGAGCTGAGAAGTTAAAACATAATTTTTAAAAGAGTATTTTTGAGGAGTGTAACAGAGATACGCTGCAACATAAGGATAAAACTGTTTAAGAGCACAACCTGCAGACATCTAAATCTGAAAGGGAAGTTACTATACCAGAAAAGTAGTATATGATCACACTATTAAGACAGAAGTATATGCATCACAAATCAGTAAGAGCTATGTGTTCCTATACTACTTTAGACCCACCAGACTTATGCCATAGGAAATATATGCTGTGTCCTTGTAAGTTGCTCATGAGAACCATTTAATATTGTAGGAATAATTCAGTGAAATTTCATTTTTCACACAGCTAGTATATTAAAAGCCTCTGAGTAACAGGGGAGCCTATTAACAGTGATTCAGGCACATTATGCAGCAATGAATTTTTGAAAAATATCTCCACATTTACAAAATAAATTGAACTAATGAATTACTTACAGTTTGTTTGTACTAACTTCCTAGAAGTTAATACATCTGTCTTAGGAGAGAGTCATATTTCCATACTTCTGTGGGTATTTTTAACTTTACAGACACCCCCAATCTGTAGAGTTGCACGAGATGATGCTAGTGCACACAGACATGATGATTTTGCATTGCTTCCACTTTTTAGTGAGGTAACAAAAAAAAGGCAAGCTACAGTGGCTATGAAGAAACACTGTACAGGGCTACCCTGATTCCCAAAATACATGATGTGCCACCCACTATTAAGGTGTTAGCCAGAGAGGGTGAGGAAGAAGTATGTTTTGTTTAAGGCTGACCAAAAGCGTGAGGAAGCGGACTCCAATAAACCTCCATTAGGAACAGTACCATAGCCTTCTAAAAAGGTGTATTTTAACACTCTGAAACACAATTACGACACTTTATATTTTAAAACTACATTAATCTGTAAGCAAAATCAATTTCTTGCACAAGGTACAGAATTCTAGTAACTGAGGCAAAAGCACAGTAACAAATATTCAACTATGTATAACATATTTGTTATGTAAACATTTCCTATAATGCAATTTTAAAAGTCTACATTTATCAGAAAATTCTTACTACACTAGAGAAATAAAACAAAAGTGAAAATTAAATACAAATGTTTCTTATAAATGTTGTTTATTTACACTAAGCAAAGACTGGTTTAAATTCCATACCCATTTCTGCAGAGTTACTGGCATAACTGCAGGCAACGTTGCTCTTCTTGAAGACAAACTCATGCCTGCTTTTCACAGAACTCTCCCACCTTCATCCAGGTGATAATGTGAAGCAGAAGAAAGTCGTTTGCGATATTCCTTAACACGTAACTTCTCATAACCCAAATACTGCAGGGTCAGTTCAAAGAAAAGACTAAGGGTATAGTGAATGTCACCGTTTATGTGAATTCAGTCCTACTCAAAGCCAATTACAGATGACACTGGGGTAGGGGTAACTAGAATTCAACCAACCAAAGAGCTTGAAAACTCATCTTCTGTCCTTGGAAAGGCTTACACTGATAACTCTGCCTATAAAAATAAGCAGAACAACATGCATTTCTATCACTCAGAACCTTGTCTTCACTGTCAAAACAAAACAAAAAACCAAGTCATTAAAGACTGTATTCTAGCACTTTACACTGCGTGGTTACAGCTTTGGGGTTTTTTCTCTTGGCTTCTTCCAGCAAACGAAAGATTCTTCAGTGCTTCTGATCTTAGGGTTTCAGGAAAGCAACTAAGCATAATAGATGCACTGAATCCATGGAGTTTAATTCTATGATTCTTAATCACCTTTATTCAAAGCAGTAGCAAAACTCCCCTTTTACTTAAAATAATGCAATTTCTACCTTTGCAATGCAACAAAGGCCTGAAAATGTGGCACGAAAAATGTTACAAGCGAGTGAAATTTAAGACTGCTTCATGAACTCAAGTTGTTGATCACCCCCACTTGCATATTTACTTTATGTATCAAATATCTCCATAACAAGCCTGGTTTCCTTAATGTGGTTCTGTTGAGGAAGTCAAGGTTTTTTCTTTTCTTCTTTGTCAAAAAGGGTGAAATTTTGCATAGCTTATTTGATAAGGCAAGCTATAATCTTTTTTTTAAAGGTCTCAATGTGCTTAATAGTAGAAAAACAGTTTTCTGGTTTTATGCAGCATGACTAAGCAATAATTATTGTAAACCAAATTATTAACCAGATGTTAGAACTGTGATATTGGAGACTTCTTTTATAACTCTTGAACAAGCAGTTCACATCAGAAACATTGCTCACCACAGGGGAAGATTGCAGACATTCTGCAAACATTATTTGTATTAAGCATTCACAACATCTCAAACAATATATCAGATATACAGACTACTGTAGTTTCGTCAAAAGTTACTGCAAGTATATTATTTAGCACACATCTCATGTATATGTCCTAGAAGCATTCAGAACTGATTCACCAAACATTACAATAATTCATGCTAAAATTCACTGGATCATTATCAATAGTGTTTTTTCCTCAGTACTGGAGATGAGCACAGTCTGAAATAATCCCAGAATATCTAGGGGGAAAAAAAACTTATCTCCAAGATATAAGAAACTATATACTGGCAAGTTAAAGACAAACAATGTTATTTCATGCAATTTTCTGTTTTGAGAGTTTTGTTAAGTGGCAAAAGCTACATATCAAGTCATTGGCACCAGTAAGACACTTGAGAATCCATAGATTCAAAGCATCTATACTTTCATGCTAAATCACTTTCCTGAAATCCTAAAATCAGTAGGGCTTAAGTAAATTCTGCTGATGAACAAGAACAAGCACTGTAAATACAAAAAGAATACAGCTCCCTCCCAAAACCTACCTGCAGCTCTCAAATAGTAATAAAATACTGCCAAAGAATAGAAAGTAAAGACAAATATTTTCCTAAACTTTCAAAACCTGTTGTCCTTGAATGAGACATACAGGATAAAAAAAGCTGGTAAGAAACTGATGCCAAATCAAAGATAATTTGTTTGCAGACAGACATTTGATCCTTATTCAGTTAGCTTTAAAACAAGAGCTTTTAATAAAGCCATAAAACCAATTAAAATGCAGTAGCTATTGCCCATTTCCTTGGGTAAATAACAAAGGTTCAGTTTTAACTTTGCCTTATTTTACATTGAGCCTATAGCAGAAATAGATCCATAGCAACTAACCTTCTAGGTTTAAGGTATTATATTTATTTACTTTTATTTTTCTCTCTTAGGCTCCAGTCCAAAATCCTTATGGCTGTTTCGAGAAATCAGAAGAATAAAACACTATTCTAGAGATCAAGTTTAAAGTGTTAATTCTGTAATATTTGGAATGAACATCCTTTTCTACTAGAGACAGCTATGATAAATGTCAAGTGTCTGCAATTAGGTTTTTACCTTTCAGGCACACAGTTTTCATTTCCTATGGGAGCATGTTCTCAGAATTCTGTTAATACAGCTTCAAAATTTTGCTATAAGGTTCACAAAAGAACTTATGGTACAAGAGCCAGATCCTGTAGGCATTTTACTCACAGGAATATTAGACATGCATATGTTTGCAGCACCAGAACAAAGGACTTCCTCTATAATCTTTTTCACTTGGATCTTATCAAAAAATATGTGGGAAACAGTAACTCTAAATCTTGGTGCATTGCATTAGTGGCTTTATTGGGAAAGAAATAAAAATAACCCAAGCCATTTTTCCTTACCCCTGGGTACTGAAGGTCCTTGGCTCTTGAAAAGCATGTGCTGCTTTTTGTTCTATGAATAATATTGACCTATTTGTCTGCAAGGTGAAGCAGAGGATTATTTTCCTCAGTGCGATTATCTGTATTTTGTCTTCTGAAGTCAGATATACAGATCAGACCTATTTAGGAAGTAAGCAAAAACTTAACTGTAGTGTTTGACTTTGTAATAAAAATCCAATATTCAGATATGACTTTAAATAAAAATGCTAACAGTAATTTACTTATGCTAATGAAAGTACACATCAGCTGCACCCAAGAGTACTAAAAATTACATTGAGAAATATTTTTATCACTTAAATTTCACAAATACTCATTAAATAAAATAAAACAAAATAAAGGACATCTCAGCTAAGTGCAAGCCTTGCAGAATAACTTCACCATGTGAAAGTCAAGAGTAGTTCTGCTGATAAATGGGAGATACAGAAGGGCTCTGAAAGCCAATTATGCCTTCAGGGAAACATATATAACCACTTTTTCCTCTACAGGTATGAGATTTGACTCGTCCATGGGAGGTTTGCAAAGAATTTTGCTACTGCTGGTGGACATAAAGGAAATCAGATCCAGCTCACTTGCTTGACAGCTCTGTAAAGTGACTATGTTCATGCAGTTTTCACTCCTATTTTTGTCACTGAGCTACCAGATACAGTTCTGAAAACATTGTGCTGATACTTTTTAGATACTCCAAAATACAAAAAACTTCTACTTCTTGCCACTAAAGAAAGCGTGACTAAATTGAGTGGGCAAGAATTGAAAAGCTCTTCGTAAGAGTTTGTAGCTCCAAGGAAGGGTTTTGTAACAACATATGGAATAGAGATATCCTGCTAGAAGAGGAAGGTCAGTGGTGTACTTAAGGCACTGGATGTGGAGTCACATCAGCTGATCTATTCCTGGCACTGCCAGACATAAGGCAGGAATGTGGGCATTTATAGGTAACAAGAGCAAATCAGGCTGAGCTTTAGCTTCCGTAGATTAAAAAAAACCAACAGAGAATAGAAATTCATTAGAAGTCATAAAAAAGTTTGATGCTATTTTTTGTATTTGTTTTTTTCCTTAAGCTAAGGCAGAAGATTATTACACAAGACCAACATAAAGTCAGGTAAGTTATTTGTGGTACTGTCTGTGCTTCCTTGAGGAAGTGCTCCCTTCTGCTTGGCACAGGCAGTCACCTAATCTCTTTACTAGAAGAGTCAGTGAACACCACCAACGTGACTGTGGAAACACATACAGGGTATTTTTTGCACAGGTACATTTGCATACATTTGGCAAATAACTATTTTATTTAAAACCACCCCACAAAAAAAATAAGGTTTTGGAGTGACTGAGTGAGGGGACCAATTGTCTTTCTACTGCTGTAGTCCCTTATACAAAGAAAAGTAACAAGGTCTTATTCCTTAAACACAACACACACCCTCTTAGAAGGTTGATAACGATTGATTTCTATTGCAGAAACAGTTGTGCTAAAACAGACTATATTACCTGTAAAGCAACATACATATTATGACATAACTAGGAACTTCACAATAATGTTTGAGCCACCACAGTCTCTCTGTACAATTATCCACCTATTAAATGCTTCTATTTTAAGAAACTAACACACCGCAAAATAAGAATCAGCACAATTCAGGGTTTCTGCTCTTCGTTTTCTAGCCTGTATGGACAAGCCAGGCATTACAAACAACACACCATGCTGGACCAGCTTAAGGGCAAAGCAAGATAACCCTAGATCCCAAACCCTGCACTGAAAAGCCAACTCCAAATACATCATTTCATAGTTCTCAGCAGATCACTGTCCTTTTGCTGGCCAAGAAACATGTACCATATGAATTCTGAACTCCTTTTTAATGCTATCCTTCAATTACTAACACGTCAGCTTCCTTCTTCCTCCTGGTTATAGCTATGATATAACTGGGTCAAAACTTACCCTTAAACATACTTAAAGCAAGATTCTTTGTTAAAAATTCTCAGTGACTGTATTTTCTGACAGTCAAAATTACCTGCTGGTTGTATTAGAAAACAATTTTTCATCGTGTCAGTTTTCCACTCTAAAATGTGTTTAATAATACACATAGAACCAGAGCAAAGAGAAACACTAGTTGCAGAAAGAGAGTGGTCAAAGACAAGGCAGCTTCTTGGTGCCACAGCTGAATCACTGGCTCCAGTTTTAGTATCTTCATACATTTGTCTTTTGAAGGAGCTAGTTTCATTTGAGAAAGAGAAGTCTTTCTCATGCTAGTATTTCTGTTACACAGAAACCAAACAGCAGTCAGTCAAGCAAGTACAAGAGCTCCACAAACCATGCATTTTCCTCCCTGTACATTGAGACTGCTTGGACTTAATCAGTGTTTTGTCTTGGAGTCATAATGCTACATACTATCTTAAACCTTGTTTAGAGAAGTCTATTCAAATAATTTCCCAGGTCATGATTTTTGTACTTAGGTAAGGACAATCCCTACTTCAAAACTGTAATGCTGCTGGAAGAGTTTAGGAAGAGATTAAAACAGATTCGTATAAGATTTGTACCAACATATAAGGCACAAATACAGACTGTAAGTATTTTTTCATCACCTCTTCACAATACCTCTGCAGAAAAAGCCTAGACCTCCTCAGTCCTTTCCACTAACTTACTGCTTCTCTGCAGTGATCCTAGAAATGCCCCTCCTCTGGGCCTGAAAAGCCAAGTAGTTTCTGATTTATAAACTCATTCAGGATTTGGGAAGTCTCCGTTCCAGAAGAAAAATAACACTCAACCACAAGGAGTTCATTACTCAGCTGTTCCAAAGGCCTCTTATTTTAGAATACCTTGTGTCTTCTCTATGGCTTAGCTGACGCAGCAGTTACATATTCCAATTTTCCATAAAGTCTATTCTTTACATAAGCTTTTGCAGTTATTGCCAAAGGGTTAACAGGATCATTACAAGACTGACGTTATCTTTCATACCTATGAGTCTTCTATCTGTTTGCCCAGTGCCTGCTAAAAAAGAACAAAGTTACAAACCTCCTACTGGATACTTAACTTCAGAAATGTATTAATGCTTAATCTTCAGTGTTATTTAATAAGGTCATTGTCTCATGGGCAGAAGTACAAAGGGCAAAGTACAAAACTTTTTAACAAGTAACTTAAGAGGAATCATTTTCAAAAATCCTTTCAACTCCTTCTGATCTTATGTTAAGAAAAAAAAAATCCAACAAAAAAGCCAACACAAAACCCACAGCATATCATTTTTATGGTTGCTCCTCATTTCCATGAATGAGGAGCATATTACCCTAAGAACATACTTATGAGTAGTTATGTGGACACTTGGGTAAGAATGGATGTCATTGCCCAGTGAGTTCACCAGAGGAGACAACACACAAACTTCCTTTGAAAGCCCCATGTTCCAAAGTTACCCTAATACAATGAACTCAAAGTAATTTACTATTACAGAATTAACAAATCGTGGACTACAGCTTATCAGAATACCACCAATTAAAACTTTTGGCTGTGAGATACCTTTTATTCAGAATTATTTGTTATAAAAACACTAGGAAGAGCCAACTTTGCTCAATTTAGAGCAATGACTTGCTAACCAGATCACTTCAAATTAAGAGAAGGATTTAAACCTTCTTCCACAGCATCACAAGCAGGACCCTTAATCTTCAACTATTTAGAGCACTTATTTTTCCACATTTGACAAATCTAAATGCCCTTGCTCTCTCCCAGGTCTATCCTGAGAAATTAATATTTTACCCAGAAAATTAACATCTTAACACAAATCTTAATACAACACTGCAGCAGAGGTAAAAAAGCTTTCCAGGACAATCTGAAATTAGAGAGCTGTTACCTCCTGAACAAGTCACACACACACCCCCTCCCCCATACTTCAACAAAATTTCAAAGAAAATCACTTTAAAATATAACTTAATGAGAACAGTCAGATATAAATATTAAGTGTAACTAGTCAAAAGATACAGATATGGGAAGTAAGTTGAAGTATGAAAATCAGGATATGGACACTTTTCCTTTAGCCCTAATGAGTGTACTAGACAGAAACTAGGCAGATCCTGTCTGTTTACCAAAGTGGAAGACACTGTTACTGGATCCTTAATACTACAACATGCTAATCAGAGAGGGGCTGATGTTACAGAAAGTCACACCAGCCTGGAAAAAAAATCTTCTCTCACCAGATTGTTGATCCCCGCTTGAAGGATCACAGAAGGGGTCACACTGCAAGAACAATGGCAAAAATCTGAGCACTGCTTTTTAATGCGGCTCTAGATTTTGCAGTATCAAAGACCATAATGCAGGTTTCCGTCCTCACCTATTCTCCTTACAAACTTGTGGGATCTTAAAGCCTTGTTACACACACTCCTTCCAAAGTTTTTCAGCTGCCTAGTCTCACAATTAATAGGTTCGGGCCTGACTGAAAAGCACACCAATGGAGTGGTGTTGATGGAGTTATGAGAAAACCCTGATACTGCACAGGCTTCCTTCTCACTACATAGGAGTAAACTCTAGTGATTATGAGAACAAATTCTTGCAAACTTCCAGCCTGTTTCTCAGCAGTTGATACCATTTCTGTACCATTATAAAGTGCTTGCAGCTGTTCATAAACTCCAAGTCTTAATGCAATCAGTAACAGGAGTTAACATAACTAATATAAAAAGGCTATTTATAGCCTAAGAATGCAATCATTGAAAAATCCAGTTCTGATCACAAAGCAATCTCCCATATCTAGTTTTCCTGTGGGACATATTATCTAGTTAAGAAGCAAAGAGATAGACATACTAGTACGCAGCACATGCATACATACTAGAAGTAGGTAGGAACAATCCATCGGTATCCTAATTAGAAGCACAGGCACACCTCTAAGATAACTGATATACACTTCTCTCTTGAGACATAAGTATTAAATATCATATACACTACTGGGCTAAAATATGAGTTGATTAGCTGCAAATGAATGTTCTGTGACTGAAACAGGAGAAAAGAAAGTTCACAGTTATAGAGCAAAGAGGTCTAGTTTCTTCTCCCTCTTAACTCCTCCTCCCACAACTGCCCTTCTTGAAAAATTTTCTTTGGCCTGATTAGCAGGTTTTTTTAATCTTCCCATTTGAGGTGACTCCCATCAGGACTCTAACATGGAAGACACACTTAAGTACACTATCTTGAAGGCTGCCCTTTATCTTCATTGCCAAACTAAAGGCAGTCATATGGGTGTGAATTCCCTCAGAAGTAACAGCTTTAAACATGATGAAGACAAACAAGGAGAATATGGCCAGTGGTTACTTATCATTGCATAATTTCACCACTTGCTAGAGTTCTATCCTTTCTTGTTAATAGAAATAATCAGCTGCTAGAAGATTTTGGAATCCCTGAGCCCTGGAATCCCCAACTGGAAGCTCTATGGGTGGCACATGCACACAAAGAAATCAACATCATCTGTCAGTAACAGGATTTTGATGCTCTCACTGCCTGGCCATCCTGGTTCCTGCTATACATGTGCCAAGCAGAAGACTACTCTTATCCTAAAGATACTCATCTATACTTGACTTTGCACATGTCAAGACACAGATACCGATTGTCCTCTACTACGCTGTATGAAATAGGGTGCTGAGAATGGTAAGTGATCTCAGGTTTATTGCCAGTTTCTATACTTTTTCTTACACAAGGGAAACTTGGTCCTGAAAGCAAAGGCAACTGAAGCATGGGAGAGGGCCAAGATGGCAACTTAAAAAACAAGGAGTCCTTTTTCTATTCTAATAGTCCCATATCCAATGGGGTCCGATTTCCATACAATTCTAGCTAGTTCTCTTAAATATATTGGCGCAGCATAAAGAATACCACTGCAAAGAGTTTAAAAGATGATGAAGCTAAAATTGGGGAAAAAAACCCCACAGTACTGTCTTAGTGGCTCTGGAATTATTATGTGAAAGAACAAGTCCTCAGCTATCTATTGTAAATAATTTATAAGAAGATACACATGTATAACGACTATGAAATTGTTTTACTAATCACAAATATTAAAGACTACACTATATGCATGATCTAGTTAATTCCAACTGGTGAAAACTAACCAGGTTTAATGCTGATGTTTATGCAGAGGTATATTTTATGTAAAATCTAAATTATTCTTACTGTGGCAACATTTATGCACAGAAGTAGGATGGGGATATTTCTCTGCCTGTTTCTATAGTTCTCAAGCTCTTACTTGAAGAGGTAATAACTGTCAGAACATCAGAAATGCAACAGCCCAAGGATATGCTAAAATCTGCACCAAAACTTCTACCAGAAATGGACCTGAGTTTGAGCTCTATTCTTCAGTTAATGCCCCAAGACTAGGATAATAAAGTTTTACTGTGATAAAATCATAAAATTTCTGATCATCTTATGTTAGCTTAAGTACTGTAAAATGTGTGATAAACTACTTGGTATATTCTCCATCTGTTGCGCAGCTTTTAATTCAAAGGAGGTCAAAGTCAGAAACCTTCAACAAGAGACTTAAGTTCTCAGCTTTAACAAACTTGCAGCATTTCAGGTAATTTAGCTATTCATCATTGACTACACAACTATGAAATCGTTTATGTTATAAAAACAGATGAACATGAAATACAACAGGTGTTTACTTGTCAATGAAATGACAGAAGTAGACCAGAACAGGACCACAGAGTTTTTTTAAGACCAGAAAAGAAAACTGAGGAAAAATGAAATGAATACCAGAAGAAATACAAAAGTACGTAAAGCTCAGTCTCATTCTTATCTGGCTGAGAATAGAGACTGTTGTAGCAACAAAAACCCAAAAATGATCTGTGGAACTCTCACACACATCCAGACATGAACTTTAATTCTAAATGTGCATGCTTAAAACCTCTGCCATTTAAGTCTTTTAAGACTGTAAAAAACAGTCCTTTGGGGAATAGAAAAGCTTTCAATACTTTGGGAGGAGTACTGCTTCAAAAAACAACAGGATTCAGGTCTTCTAGTTTAATAATGCCTTTAAACAACAATCCAGATAATTTCTTCAATGTGAATCATAACGTTAATCTAGAATAAATGATACACATTATGAATATTACTAAACACTACTCTGATTAACCTAGACTGTGAGACCCTGGACATCAGATGGGAATGTTTTGATCAAAAGACAGTTCAGACAGTGGTCTGTAAAGGGAAGACGTCAATAGCATTCTGCTGTTACAATACCGACATCCTGCATCCCCCACTTACCACATTGTCTCTTACTGACAATGCCACGAATGAGAAGCCACCTGGAAAAAAAATCTGTCAATAAAATATTTATTTAATCATGGATCTGTCTACAGCAGGTCAGGAGCTGCCACAACATGACCTGAACTTCTCAGTTCTCTACCCTAACCCTAACAAAATGCACCCATCCCTGGGAACAATTATGAATAAGAACAGCGTTAGTATGTACAACATCTCATTCCCTTCTGAAAAGTATGAGAATTCAAGCTCCATTCATCAGCATCTATCCAAGCATCCATTAATCTTTTAAAGCCAAACTCAATAAAACTGAGTTATCAAAAGTGACTCAGCAACATTAGAGCAGAAGTCCCCTGCAGTTTCAGCTGGCTTTAACTGTCAAGTCTCATATATTCAAAGAAATTGAGACTGGTTTTATCATTGCCTGCTCTAGCCACCTCATAATTACATAGTGCTATAGAGGTGTCACAGGACCAAAATACCAGGTAGTCAACTCAGAATTCAAGAGATTAATATTAAAGAATTGCTTTTTGGAGAATCAAGGTTTTCAGACTTACAGAGGTTTTCTACAAAGAATTAGACCTACTGCAATGTACCAGAGGTTTCTTGTTCTAAATATAACTTCCCAAATGGCAGAGAAATGGCAAGTTTCTTTTATGGAGAAAACAGTCATAACAGGAAAGATAAGAAACTTCAGTTTTGACTTTAAGGCTGATGATGCCCAGAACAATGAAAATCGAAAGGATGATTAAAATCATTCCCATTTGACAAACATTGGCAAAATGTTTACCAGAATCTTTGACAGCACTCATTTTTTTTTTTATTTTCTGATGTAAGTGAATTAAACAGCAAGCTTGCAGAGGCAATACCTTAGTAACCAGAAAAGTTAGAATGACCTTGTTTTCTTGCTCATTAGAAAGGGGGGGGAGGGGTGGTGTAGAAAAAAAAAAAACAAACACATGCTATTTTTGTGAAGTTAGAACGTTTAGTCTTTGCTTGGGTTGTTTTTGGACAGTAACAAAGTACAGCGTTAATATGTAACAACATTGAGGGTTCATGTGAAGTAAGACAGAAAGCAATTGCTATTCTTTATAACAAAAATACACTAATGAATGAATCAATGTAAAGAAGGTAAAGTAAAATACAGGGGAAAAAAACACAAACAGGTGATTACTGTGAAGTTTCCCCAGGCTGCTGTATCAGACAGCTTGTGCTATGCCACCTCAATATAAACCAGGAGATATTCCTTATTGCTGAAACAAGCAATTGTTCAACTCTGCCTCCTGATTTTTACCTAGATATACTTGTGACTTTCTGCAACAGTGTTCAGGCGACTGGTCAAAGCACAAAGGTACATACATTAAACCGGCAAGTTTTAATAGGGTTTTAAATAATTTTAATCTACTGTAATAGTAATAAATCTTTCCTTGGTGGGAGGGTACAGTCATTCAAATGAAGAACAGACCACAGAAACTGGAGCAGAAGACCACCAGATGAGACACACCACAAAAAGCAGTTCAATTGAATCAAATCTTATATTACAGACTTCACGTAAAAACTCTGATCTCCTTAAGGTGGTTCTGTACAGGATGGGGTTTTTTGTTAATCTGTAAATTGGTTGGAAAGACTTTTTCCCTTCCCTCCTGCTTTTCAAACTCCAAGGTTGGGGTGGGGGTTTTTTGTGCAATTTAAAGGGCAGACATGGGAAAAACAGATCTATGCTTAGGAGCCGGAGAGAAAAAAGATTGAGAACTGATAAAGGAGGTAATGTGCAATGCTCTCCAACCTGGAAAGAAATCTGACAAGAAACAGACAGACTGGAATTACAGAGGAAATTTAACTAATACATCTTTTGGTTGGAAAAGATATTTCAACCCTTAGAAACTGTTGGGAAAATCATGAATTATCGCATTTCAATAAAAAATCCTTTCATTTTGTGTTGTTTAAAAGTTGAGAGAAAACAGGAATTCAGTCAAAAAATCTGTAATTAAAAAGTCTAAGTACCAGATACTTAGCCATTTAGGTCTGCTAGCACAATTATATGTAAAATTTTGGAGGAGGAGGTTTCAAGTGGGTACTCTAGAAGACCCTAAACTATAGCTGTTAAAAAAATTAAGGGTACTCCAATTACAACAGTCACTGCTCAATAGTATTCATAAAATTATAATAGCACACATTTAAAGAAACATCTGCTCTTCATCATAAAGCTCCTTTCAGTTCTTTCCAAAGAGCTTTACATGAAAATCTTTGTTAATGCAAAAAGACAATTGATGTTCCACCACAATCAAATGTGCATTTGAGGTCTCAAATATGTATTTGAGGTCTCATTATACAATTTATTTCCTGGAAAGACCATTGTGGGAGTAGATTTGGATTCTAAATTATAAACTATCTACTTGTTTAGAACATCAAGAAAGACAAAAGAGGCAAGATAAAATTCCAAAGATTTGACTGTTCTTCACCTTGAGATTTACTTGAGTTTTATTTCTGCACTTCTAATTTAATTTAAAGAAACAAGGTACTAATTACCTTGAACTACTTTTGTGATGAAACACTTTTTGGCTTACCCTTGAGCAGGGCAATAACTGTTGCTCCAGTGCAAATGATACAGGTTTTGTTTTCAGAAAAACCTAAAAAAATAAGCTTTCATAAAACTCTAGTAACCTCTTTTTAATTCACTTGACCAAATAAAAACCAAAAGTATACTAAAGAACAGAACATGATTTTTACAGTTAACATTTTTCCCTACTAATATCCATTTTGATCATAATTAGAGACAAAAGTACAAAGTGTTTTATATTTTCAGTTCTTTGACACTTCTTAGAGAACACAGATTTTAAGACACAGTTAGATTTTCCATACAAGTTTACAAACTCCACCTAATAACAGCAAATGGTCGCTTTCTCAGAGGAAGGCGACATTTCCCACCATCCACCTAGTTGACCATGCTGTGTTGGACATGAGAGGAAAGATGATTGGGGGTTTTTGGCCTTTTCAGATAAGAGTCTTCCACCCTGAAGCATAAAATTCATTTTATCTGAACATATATAAATACAACATTACCCATGCCAAAAGCACTCAACTCCCTCCTACATTTCTTACAAGGATACCAAACCTGATGATTTTTTACAGAACCGATTGCTCAATCCACAACGGAGATCTTGCCATCCATACATTCAGCTGTTGATTCCATCTCTGTATTACTCCCTTAAGGATGAGGACGTTAAATACGTAATCCCACTCCCACTCGTAAAACGCCTCAAAATTCCACCTTCCCAAACACGGGTGTGATACCATAACATCAGCTCCACAGGGTCACCTCCATGAAATGCTCCCCTGCGAACAGGTCATCTGAGGCACAAGTCTGCACGTTCTTAGCAGCTTGGTCTGTTCTTTCCATCCTCCCAGTACCCAGTCCTCCATCTAGGATAATAAAATTTGTCACTACACTGACTCTATACTTTTGCTCCTTATTTTGAACCCCATCATTCTCCCTCCCTTCATTTTTTAAATTAAAAGAGAAAAAAATAGTCAAGGTTGCCTCTTAAGGAAAGTCTGTTCTTATGACTGTTAACACGTCACAATTATGATTCTGAGAGGATATAACAGACAACTCTCCCAAACTGCAGGGAGGGGGGGAAAGGGGATGGACGGCTGTGTTGATGAGGCAGAGTGAATCCTGTTCGGACACACAGGTGTCCTACTTCCCAAGCACAGAGGCAACTCGCTATTCTGCCACATGACTTTTACCGATTTGCTTTTATAAACTTATTTCCAGTAAGTCAACCCCACAAACAGACATACTGTTCAAGCAGCACGTTCAGTGTTTTGAGAGGCTTATGATAAAAGATCAGAAGAAAGTAAGAACTTCAGCTTAGAAAAACAAGAATTCAAAATAATGTTAATAATCTATTCAGAAGAGGAAAGATTTCAGATGTCGTAGGTGCTATGAATAAGACAGTAGATAACTGCAACAACTTCTTTTTTCCCCTGGAAGCAGAAAATCTTTTCTGGAGAGAAAAACAAGACAGAAGTGGCATAACTTTGGGTGTTTTTTTTTCTTTTAGAAACACCTATTTTGATAATAGTTACCTACTAGACATAAGTAGAAATTCACTCTGTAATTTTTCTTTATTATGCCTGAAATTAAAAACACGGCAGAAAAAGAAATTCCATCAGAAAGAAAGCAATCTAAAAGAAGAATCGCTGAAAACATATGTAGATCATCAGAGAGGCAACAGAAAAAAATCTGACAGCTGTCAACACTATACCAAAAAAAAGTGCGTAAGTGTAGCTGGTTTCTCCTAAGAATTAGGAAACTGGCAAACTGTAATAGGAACATTCATGACCTCGGGGGTATATTCAATGAAATTTTTGTATATGGATTAGGTACTTGCAGACAGAGCTGTTACAAAATTGGCAAAATCAGAACATGGGGTGGAAACACCACATTTCAAAGCACAGCCTCTGCAGCCAACTGTAGGAAGTCACAGTCACAGCCAGCTAACTTCTCCTCTTTGCACACCTGCTCAGCATTCCCCCTCCCTCCTTTTTAAACCTAAGTAATATAAACGTGCAAGTTACAAACATTTTAGAAGACTTCAACCTGAATTTCAAAGATAAAATCTTAACTCAACAGTTCCCATTTGGCCTTAACCTTTAAAAACTACATGAAGAACAGAACAGTCATGCTGGATCTGGCAAAAGGTCTACTTAGCCCAGTACCATTTCTCCTGCAGCAGCCATAAACAGGTACCCCTAGGTGAAAGACTTTTTGACAGAAACCATGGACTTGTTAAAACGTCTCCAGAAAATAACAGGAAGACTCCTCTCAGTTCTTCTGGTAACTGGAAAACGGACCAGACCCTCCACAGACTATTGTCATTTTAGCTCGTTTCTGTCAGCAAATCAGTTGTTCTTGATCCTGCTTCTACCAGAGAGGGCACTACATTCCTAAATGGAAAACCAGAGGAATTTAAGGACTGTGAGAAGAAATTGTCACAAAAGGCATGACAACAGCCTTTATGAAGAAACAAGAGCAAAATCAGTGAAGCTTCTGAGAGACTGAAGCTAACACTTAGCTGGTTTAACTGATCAAGCCAGTCAGTAATTTTAAACGTGACAGGGCACAAAAGCAGATAGTTGACCCTTGTGTGTTAAATCATGCTTGGGAAATCTACTTTCCAGTTGCAGGCACAAAGATTACCGCAATGAGTGGAATTTAAGCCAGCAATATGAGTAATGTAAAACAATTTCTTTAAATGTGACTTCCAGTCCTTATGTTCTGAAAAATAATGCTACAAATTTGGTGTTTCTCCTGCCTCTGCAGAGACTATCAATGCTTCCACCTTACCCAAGCGTGAAACTAGCCCAAGTTTACCCCACTGCATCAGCAATGTTTAGATACACACTGACCAGAAATGCTTCAGATTATCATTGCTGTTGTAGGGAAGAACTAAAAGTAATAAAAGCAGTCCAGGAAGACACCATAGCTATTTTTAGAACACAGGCAAAAAATGGCAAGATAGAATCAGCACCATTTCCCAGACACATACATATTTTTCACTGGGGAAGGAGGGAAAAGGTTCCTCCTTAGGACGCCAGCCAAGACTTTGCCAGTGAAGTTCTCTGGCAGGTGCACAGAAACAGCCATGGCTGGGCAGCTTCAGGAAAGTTAATATAACTACAAGAAACTTCAGCTTCCAGACATCTATCATCAAAACCAAATAAACAGCAGCAGTGTAAGTTCTTACACCTCCAATACCACCCCTAAAACTGTTAAGACTGTCTTAACAAAGATCTCGCAGGCCACCACAAACGTGAAGGAGGTCCTTGTTAGAACACTTCCCAGTATCAAGAAAATAAAAATGAGACTGGTAAGCTTTCAAAGAGCAAAACAGATCTCTGACACCAGTAATCTCCATTAATTGGAAACTCTCTCTCTTCAACCTCTACCCCTGCTCAGGATAACAAATGCACTGTGGGTGATAATACTAAGACAGAGCACTGCCAGGTCTGCCTGCCCGCTCAGAACTTCCCTTGGCTTACAGCTTAAGGTTATGGAAATAGTAGCAGTGGCCATACGCAGGTAAACACACGTGCATATCAAATACAGCCATGTACACAGCATTTGCTCCTTCCCCATCAATTTTATTCCATTATCCTAGCAAAATTAGACCTTCAGACAAAAGAAGCTGCTCAGCAACTGTTAGAACCCTCCGTGCTATAGCACTTGTGACAGTAACTGGAGGTGGGGAGGAAGGAAAGAAATAAATTAACTTCTCATTTAAGGACATAAAGTACCGCCTGCCCACCCCTGGTTCCGCTTTACCCAAAAAATTTGCAGTCATGTAGACTCTGTGAAAGAACAGTCACGTCTTAAGTCACAGATCCTGAAACCTCATTTTCTACACTCATCAATGACCTACAGAGAAAATTTCACCCAATTACAGAAATATGGAACACCTTTATTAGAAAAATAACTTAATAGTTAACTGAGCTTTTCCTCAAGCTTTCATGAAACCAATTTAGTATTTGTCAAATAATTATTTATAAATCTTACCTGCTTTTTTCTTGAAGTTGCCTTGGGCAACAGACTGGCTGACAAAACTGATGCAAATGGAGAGCAACACAGCTCGGGGAAAGGATTTGGAATTGATGGGATCTCCAAAATATTGTCGTCTTTCTTTTTTCTCCTATTTCAACAAAATACATAATACCAAGTGATAATTGTAACAACTGCTGTTAAAATTGCAATATCCAACCACAATGCATGACATATGAAGGCCTTAATACCAGGATACTTTCTGGTTGCAGCAATTAGCTTTTTTGTGCAGATTTTATTTTAATCAGTAGGCTGAATCTATTACCATACAGCGCTTAACACTACTTGAAAGCAATCCAAGTATTCAGCTCTGAATATAAAGTTGTTTGAATATGTGTAAGTCTTTGCAGAGTAAGAGCACAGATATATTTATATTGGCTCCTAAGGACATTAGTAAATATTTTGTTGTCCCTGTGTTCATGCCATTCCCTGTGTACACATATTACAACAGTGGATGCATGTAACTTCTCAGTAATACTTCCTGAGTACATCACAACTGTATTTTAAACAAATGGATATTTTTTTTCACCAGAACCAGGAGTCAGAAGTGACTGACAAGACAAAACAGTGCAAAGCATTAGACTAATTTTCTGTTTCCAATTACTTTTGTATTTGAATCTCCATAGCTCCATCATAAAATAAATGTCTCGGTAGTTGCTGGCTACTTAAATCTGGTTGTATCAGAAGTATCACGAAGCAACATTTGTGAGAGTAGCGAAGATAATCATTACTGTACTTGCTGAATAGCTCAGTTATGCACCGGTTTAAAATAATCACATTAATAACGTGGCTGTTCAGACTGCTGTGTACATTGCAGTCGATGGTTTTCTCACATAAAATATGGAAGAGCACTTTGCCTACTTGATTTCATTTGGAGAGCAGCACCCAAAGCACCTCAAGTATTTGAGTCGTCCAACATCATACAATCACATTTTTCTACGTGTGTGAATTGATGGCTCCGAGCTCAATATTTAACTTTATTACCTTCATCGTTATCATTCCAGATTTCATACACCACTAGGTACAAAGTGGGGGAAAACATCAGAGTAAGGTAACAATGAAGCATGAAGATGCTTTACTACCTGGAAATCCTCACCGAACGTTCGTTTAAAGTAGCATTTAGCATCAAGGAGTGAAAAGCCCTGTAATGCAGTATTTTCAGATTTCGTTAACCTGGGTCTACCGAAACTGTTCAGACGCTTCCTGAGAAACCCAGCTCACAGCTTCTTGCCCCAAGAGCAGAGACCAGCGCCTTTAAGAGCAGCCCGGGGGCAGCAGGCGGGGCGCCCAGGGGCAGCAGGCTGCCCCCGGGCAGGCACCGCCGGGGAGGCGGCGGCTGGGCGCTGTGCGCCGAGGCAGGCTCGGCTGGGCGCCGCCGCTCGCCTCACGCTGGGAAACCTCGCAGGAAAAGGGGGGGAGGTGGGGGGGCGGGGGACGCATCCGCAGCGCGGGGAAGCGCCCGCAGGGCCGGGAAAGAACTTTTGAGTCCCCGGGAGGAGCGGGCCGCCCCCCCGCCGCGGTTCGCCCCCTCCCCAGCCGCGGGGCGCTCGCCCCCTCAGGCCCCGCCAGCCCCGCGCTCCCGCCCGCAGGACGCCTGCCGGCCCCTAGACGGCAGCAGGCGGGCCCTCGAGGGAGCGGGCAGCGCCCGCCCGGGCTCCGGCCTTACCTGTCGGGGGGCGAGGGCGGCGGGTCCCCCCCGGGGGGCCGGGGGAGCGGGCAAGGGGGGCCGCCGCCCGCGGGCTCCGCCGCCCGCCCTGCGCCGCGCGGCACACCGGGCAGCGGGGCGGCCATCGGCGGCGGCGACGTCCTGGCCGGGCGGCCGCCCGCGCGGGAGGCACGTCGGCGAGCGGCCCCGGCGCTGCCGGGCGCGTCGGGCGGAGGCTGTTCTCCGCTCCCGCTGCGGAGGACGGGGGAGGCGGCGGGGAGCGGGGGGAAGCGCCGCCCGGGCGGCGAGCGGCACCGAACGCCTTCCCTGGCACACGTGCGCGGGCGGCGGCGGGGGCGGGCGGCCGCCGGCTCCGCGCGGCGGCGGGGAGGCAGCGCGGGGCGGGCGGGGGCCGAGCCGGGCGCTCGCGGCCGCCTCCGCCACGCCGCGGCCGGGGCAGCCGTCTCTCCGCTCCCCGGCGGCGGGGCGAGGCGCCCCGGCAGGCGGCGGCCCCGGTGCCGCGGTGCCACCCGGCCGGCGCGGGGCGGCTGAGGGGACCCCGGGGGCGGAGGGGCAGCGCGGCCCGGGGCCGGGCCCGGCCGGCATCCACCTGCCGCGGGCGGGCCTGGCACCTGGCCGAGCGCCTGCGGGATCGTTGACGAAGCTGCCCCGTCCCTGCGGGGGGTCGGGAGTTTGCGGTTATGCCTCGGAGTAAGCGGGAACGAGCAGGGCCCGGGGACAGGCCCGTCACCTTTGTGCCCAACGGGCCCCCGTGGGCCAGCTCGGCTCCCGGCTGGGCCCGGGACTGGCGTTCACCGCAGCTTGGAGCAGAGCAGAGGGTGGCAAAGGTTTTCCTTGTGCCTCGGGCTCTGGCAGGGCAGCCCATGCAGCCAAGCAAGCCAGCTCCTGCCCGGCTTCACCTACACAAAACCCTGTGTGGCAATTCCATGGCCGTCCTTATCAGCCTCCATGCCATTGCAAAAATACACACCCCCTCGCTGTACGAAGAAGTTTGACGACACCAAGCAGAGCAGGTGAAATGGTGTCAGTCAGTCACCTTGACAGAAAGTCAAATAATTACAACCCAGCCCCTGATAAAAACAGCTGTGTGCAGAAACCTGACTGTGCCCGGCGTGCTCAGCGGAGGTGTCGGACTGGTGAAAACACAGAACGTTTTGGGACCTGTGTGCTTTGCTGTTTTCCTGACCCCACCAAAGAAATCATCACACACAAGCCAAAATGTCAACTCCGGAGAAAGATTTTTACAACATAGAAGCCCTACTCACGGTTTTCATTTTGGCTGAGTCACAGTTGATTTTGCAGGATGTTTATTGCCAATGAAACGAAGGATTCCTTGTCCTCTGAACAGCCCATTCGCTGTTATGCTGACCACAGAAGTGCAAGTCCAAGTTGATTAACAGTTCTTATATACAGAAACCGGCAAACATATCTGGAATTTTACAGTGTCGGATGACTGACCGGATTTGCTCGTTGCTTGCAAACAGCTATCTTTTTACACAACCACACAGACCAGACCACTGTTTTTTGCCTAATCGATTCATTGGCATAAATATGGCATATTAAACCTCACTGTCTTCAAAGCAGCGGGAGAAAGGACAAGTGGCGTAGGTGCTCTAGGTAGAATACTGAAGTCAGGAAGGGATGAAAGCCTTCGGTAGCAATTGCATGCTGATATTAGTCAGCATTTTAGAAGTTCAGCCATGAAAAGAAAGTATGTTTTCACTTAGCACCAGGTGCAACTTGTTACATAGTTACAACCTGATATACATGGTATCTTTTTGTTTCTTTGGCTTAGTCATGTAATTGCTTTGAAATGGCAGGCAAATAAAAAACACAATTAGAAGGAACATTAGCAAACAAATTAAATACTTCTATGTTTCAAAATAACTTTGCTCGGATTGAGTCATGACAGCAAAAATGCCACTTGCAGGAAAGATCAATAAAAAATGAAATGCTATTATAATTTCACTTGAATGTAGTAATTTAAGAAACAAATTGACTTAATTTTTTTTTTCTACGCGTAGTCTGTCCTGATGCTTGCTGCTTTCTGTGCTTTCTGTGGGAATAGCATTGTACGAGAAAAATACAGTAATTTGAAAACAGGCACAGAAAGATCTACGTGACTGTTCCAGTGTAGCACTGGCAGCATTGCATAGGTGAGAATGTGAAACTAAAGTTTCTCCTGGCTTCCTGTCCCTCCTTGCAAACAACTGCAAGGATAAAAAAGATTGCCTGAGCTTGGCTAAAGATATCTGAGAGCGTTTGACCTAGACTCTGTTTAAGTGTAAACTTTTTAAACTCTCTCTTTGAACAAGCCCAGTAATCTCTGGACTATTAATAGTGTTGATATTAAAAGCTAGCAGGTTTCTGCGAAGGCCTGACTCAAAAATATTTGTTGAGCTGTGTGACTTGGTTTCCTTTTTATCATAAATACACCTAAGCTACCTAGTCTGGTTTTTGATACCTGCTACACTTCTGCAGCACAGTAGTCCTTGTTCTAAGACTTAACATTTCCCTAAAACTAAATTTCTGGCCATTCTTCAATCCTCAACCCAGTAGTTTTTTCCTCTTTTGATTTAATCTTTGATAGCCCTGATCAGGTCCAGGTGTTTATCAAGTAAAATAAAAAATATAAATTGAGAAGAAACCCAATGGAGTCAAGCTATTCAGTATGCACCCCACTTCCAGAAAGTCAAGCTCTCCAGTTCTCAAAAGCCTGTGCGCTATTTAGAACCACAGCACTTGATTAATGTGACAAAATTATGCCTTTAATTAGAGTAAATTTTCACAGCTATTACTGACAAAGTGAAGGTTCAAAAAATTCAAAGTATTTGTGATTATCTCTGAGAACTGTAGAGGGGTTTTGCTGGGTTGTTTTTTTTTTTTATTTCACCCTTCCACACCACCCCCCTTACTTTTATCAAGTTATTTTAAATGTGGTTTTATATGTGTAATGGCTTCACCATAAAAAGCTTCATTATAATTTCTTAAAGATGGATACACAAAGACAAAAAATATCATATCTTACACCATCTTCCGTCATAGCTGCAGTAGCAGAGAAAAAATAACCTCTACTGAAGTACTAGATAGAGGCCACAGAAATAGATACTTTTTCCAGTGCAAGGCTATAACCAGGCCCAAGTCTTGTCTCCAAATACAATGTTTTCTCTATAAGCACCCCAAAAGAAACTGCATCAAATGTAATGATATAGAGGATCACCTAAAAAAAAAAAAAAAAAAAAAAGTTATTTGTCCAGTTAAAAAGGCATGTCCCAAGAGGCAAGCCTGAATTTGTAATTTATATGTATTTATTATCTCATTGTACTTCAAATATGTTGAACACTTACACTTATTACCGTCCTGATACAATGAGCTGTGCATCCTTGCTCCTTCTTGAGTATTGCAAAAGCCCATTTTTAACTTTGAAAACTGGCCCATCTGTCTGGGCAGTACTTCACAAGAGCCAAATTTAGCCAATGAGCACAAGCAGAGATACCAGTAGCTGACTTCTTGGCAGTAGTGCATAACTCCGAAAATTATCTGTGGTTGAATGTTTTGTGAGGAGTCTTGCCTGTTATTACAGCTCGCACCGAATGTTAAGTTTAGAATGACTGTTAAAATGTGTATCTTTCGCTGCAGATAAGGAAAAGGTTCCAAGGGATTAAATCAGTACCACTAGTCTCAGCTGTTTCCAGAAGCTGCTTTTCAACCTAATCAGAAAATTCCTCTGTTACGCACTTTCACAAGCCACAGCACAGTAACACCCTAGTGTTTCCCCTGACTTATTTTCCCTTTCTGCACTTACTATCAAGAAGCAGATTTTCACAGTGTTTTCTGTGTTGTTTGGTTTGGGCTTGGAATTTTTTACCTGTTGAAAAGCACAAATACTTTAGCATACTTGCATAAGAAAATTGAGCAAAGGGATGGATTTTATTGCTAGCTTTGACAACAGCATTTGCTATTTCAATAGCAAGTTCTGTGACTCCCTGTGACAGCTTTGTCCTCAGCCGAGAATATCCCCCTGCTGGAATTTTGCCTTGAACTGTAACACAAGAACAGAATTAAATTCTGTGCAGGGTTTTGAGAATGATACCCTTCAAACCAATCACATCAAATCAAGAGCTTATGATTTCTGAAAGGTCACTGTAGCTAAAAACAAATAATTAGGTTCAGCATAGAGTTGACTCAGTGGCATGTAGGGCTTCTGAGGTGCAGGTCAGATGTGACATACTGGCTTCTGCTCCCTTGCACTAAGGCTGCATGAAATCAATCATTCAGCAGTGTCTATAATAAACTGTGCATTAGATGATGCAATCTGCACTGGCCAACCTTGAACTTCTAGAAGGCATAAAGTTCCTTCCTAGAGACAACTGTAATTGTCAAGGGTGAATATTACATATGTATAGATTAGAGTGCCTAGGTCTTCATCTAATGGGTCTAAATCTACTGGACTAGATATAATCTGGAGAGTTAAAGATGAATGAACCGCATAATACACTGCTGCAGTTATTTGTGAAAGTGAATTGATGAATGTCAGGGAACTGATTTAGCAGTGCCAAACATTTGTAATGATAGTATTGTAATGGAAGGAACATTTTTCTTTTAGTACATTTCTCTGTTCTTATTAATCCCTTGTAAATATTTGTGATAATTTAATGCTTTATTAGTTCCTCTGAAATAACTTCTGACAAGAGTGGACAACTTTAAACATCACGAGTGATAAATTATTTAGGTAAATTAAACAGGCGATGCAATGGCAGAGTTGATACTGTTGATAGTTTTTACAGCCCTTTTTCTGGAACTCCACTTTACACAAAGAACTTAATTTCTGACCTTATATACCTTCAGAATACTGCACAGAAACATGTAATTATTAAGGAGGGAAGGTACTCCTTGTGTTTATCCAGCACAGAAGTTCAGTTTCCATAATGTGAGTTGTTGGGAAATGAGATTTGACATCGTTTTAACACTAGTTGTTTTGCAGAGTGGGAAACAAAATACAAGCATTAAAAAAAAAAAAAAAAAGAAAAAGAAAACCCCAAGAAATGTAGAGCTAACTAAAATGACTTTTCCCAAACAGCCACACCACTCATAAGTCTCAGCCATTTCTGTCTGAGCTACTGCCAAGGACACTGAAGCAATAGTACCAGACAAAGCACAATGACTCTCCAGAGATATGCTGAGAGGAAGGGAGATGTAGAGTTATTTTGGGCAAAAAGAAACAACGTACCTGGTCAGACTCAAGGCAGGCAACATTCCACTTTTGTTATCAGAGTACAAGGCTGACACATGAAATGTAAAGACAAAATGAATTCTGTATTTTGAAAGACTTATGTATAGAAATTTGTTTGCCTAAATGTAGGTATCTAATTCCAATATAGATACCTATTCTACCGTGCCTTAAGAAGGGATGGGTTTCCTGTTCATCCTATGTCACACGTGACAGCCCAGTCTGGATGTTTCAGATGTTACTGGACATGAAATATGGCACCAGACACTTGTATTTAGGGGCCTGATTTTCAGTCATATTGTTTCATCCCTGCTTCTGTAACATGCAGCTCACAATGGCTATCCATGACTTTAGGAAACATAATGAAAGTCTAGTAACTTCAGATGTATTGCATTGTGATATTGGCTTTTGGAAGCTTTCAATATATCTAAGGAGATTTTTCTCTAATTCTGGGAATAGTAAGAAATTTTAAACGTGATTGTATACATATCTGCATACAGGTGAAAGGAGGAGGAATTTTACTCTTCCAAAATCACTAGGATAACTTAGCCTAGATTTGCACCTCCAAATTTCCACCAGCCCTGACCGAGCAAAGCAATTTCCAAATCAATCTACCTGTGCATGTGCAATTTAAAATGCCTTGGAAATGAACTCTGAAATGAAAAGCTCTGCTGAACCTTAATGATGGAGTCATCATGTTCCTCCCAAATGACAGAAAGCAGAACAAACAAATGCTTATTTGGCCAGCTGGAACTCCTAAGGTGGTGCCACTGTATGATAATATATCTGCCACCATTTTAATACATCCCCTGGTAGGACATTTAGTACTCTTTGGAATGAATTTATCCCGTGGGGTTTATACAGAGAAGGGGTATTTGCTCTGTCTCAAGAGTGTTTCCAAGAAGTCTATATTCAGGGAACGAGGTATTCAATAAACCTTGAAAAACCAACCTACCGTTCATGTATTAAAAGCATTGTGTTGACTACTTGGAAGTTATTAAAAGGTTATTCATGCAAATGTCTGTAATTCAGGAACCCTATCTAAATACAGCGACAATCTCAGCACTTATTATGAACATAATTATCACAACATCAGTGCTCCTAACATTTTTATGTATTTATTCCCTTCTTGCAGATGAGTAAATGTTTGCATCTTTATATGCCTGAAGATGTTTAAAAATTAACCCTGTGTGGGTATTCAGAGTACATGACTTTAGGCACGTTAGAGTTGGCCATTAACATAGGGACTTAGAACTTCCATGGAGAGAAACAGAAGACTCCAAAGGTCAACTAAAAAATACATACAGGTTTTAGTACTGACAGCCATCCTCAAATAACTTTTTGTTTCCTCTGACTATGTGGGAAACATAGGGAGGACTGTCTTCTAACTTAGGCATCTCAGTTAGCTGTTGGAAATTAGGCAACACAATTAATTTGCTAAGTGATTTTTCTCAAGACCTAATGGAATTTATGGCTGAGTAAGGAATGGAAACTCTTAGTCCAAAATTAGTACTTTAACAATCAGGCCATCCTTCTTTGTAAATACAATGAAGGTTTCTTGTTTCTAAAAATAAAAAAGGTAAAATGTATTAATACTTCAGTACTCCTGACAATAAGTCAGCTTTAAATCTGGTCCAAAAGGTGGTCTGCCTTTGAGCTGGAGAAAAAAGTACTTTTTCCTTTGATTTCGTGTTTACTGAAGCTGTGCTCTGTAGTTGATTAGTAGCTACTCCATTTAAAAAGCAATTTTTTTCTAATAGTCCTAACTTTACTGTGACAACTAGAACAATTTCATAACACTGAATGTAAACAACCTTGTAGTTCACTTTTGTGTATTTATGAAGGGGACATTACACAACACATGAATAATAACGTACAAGGTAATTCCAGAGAATTGTGTTACACATAGTGGCCCTGTAAATTCTACTTAAAAGTCAAAAAGTCTTATAAAATTTCCCTTGGGGTGGGAGGGGAGAGGAGAAAAATGCTGGCTACTGAACAAGTTCATAAATAATTTACAACTGACTTCAAAGAAATTTAATATCTGATGTATCTGAAGCATTTGTGAAGCAGGAGTACAAATTGAGATCACATCTAAAATTAGGAAAATTGCTATAGCCACTCAACCCTTTTAATTTCAACCTTCAGGGTTCTCCATCAGTTCCATAAATTTAGCTCAATCCATTGTACTTGTCTGAGAATTCAAATATGACAAAGCAATATAAGTTTGGTGGTTTGTTTTTTTTTTACATCCTTTGAACTTACTTTAGAAAACAATAGCACTGCAGTTTTCAGACTTTTAACCCACTTGAACTTTCATCCTGTCATCCAAGAAGAACTACTGGACTAATATGTTCTATTTTCATAAAGTCCAGGCTTTTAGAAATCCACACTAGGTACAAAAGCTGGTGTTTCTCATGACTGCATTTCTGTACTACTGGATCACTTGAGATGACATACCCATTCCACAGAAAGAATAAGCACACAGCCACATTTCTGCCAAATTAGCTACAGCGCATGATAAAGAATCTGTAGCACCTTTATGTTTCTGTGTTGACGTTACACAGGCTGTGGGAGGACAGAAAGTATCCGACCTGGCAGAAAGCATACTGGTAAAAATTCAGCCCAAAGAAAAATCTCTTAACAAATCTGAACTAACCAAGTGGGTTTGAGGATTCTGATTCCTGTGGCAACTCTTCACGGCCTCAAGCCCATTTTAGCATGTTGTCAAGCCATGGCCTCAAAGCCAATCCCAAGCCTCTGACCAAGGAACCACATTAAAGCCGAATGTGTCACTGAAGGTGACACATGAAACTTCCTAGCTCATGAATTGTACTTTGTGCAAGTTAAGGTGGTGCCTTAACTAAATTCCACCAGTCTGCATGGTTTCAGTTGGAGAAGTTACTTTGTACTGTAGCTGGAGGTAGCCCGTTGAATTTTGCATTCAATCCAAATGTAATTGCGGTTCAGCAATGGGCAAAGAGAGTTACTTGGTGCATGGGTTAATTTTTCCTTCATTGCAGCTTGGATTTGGGCAAAAGTGGATGTACAGTTTTAACAGTGTTTTGAGTTTCTGTGCAGAGTAAGAAGCCACCATCTAAATATGAGGCCTCCAAACACTCTACTTTCAGAGTAGCTTTAGAATATATTCCAATCTCTTTTATTAGCACAGTTCCTTCAGAAGATTTCTGCTTTTGTTTATTTGAAGGGAAAATATACCGTTAAGTGATTTGTTAAGACATTAAAACCCCATTCCGTTTTCTACAGAGAGTTTGGCTGGCTCTCAAGCAAGAACGTAGGCTTCTATTATAACATATTGGGAGCTTTTAGAAGCAAAGCAATTCATAATAAATTTATTCAAATTGACACATTTCTGGTTACAATGTCTTCATTATTTCTTCAGAGTTATGAAACATGAATTATATCACTGTAACCACAACACTAGTCAAAGAAATCTAATTTGCCGTGAAGTCTGTTTGTACAGTCATCATGTAGCTCAAGGCATACATTCAATTATTTTCTTGTACTGTTTCTTATATTGGTGTTATTCCAAAGGCTATGGTGGTTATAACCTCATTACATCTAATTTTAAAAAACAGTCTTACATGGCAGGCTCTAAAAATATATAGCTACATAATAAATTAGAAATAATTACATCACTAAAATCTATTAGGCATACATTGAAGAGAAGTGTATTTCAGATTATTTTATATATTTCAAACACTTTAAGCAGTACATGCATTTTATCATTGCAGCCAGCAAGCTAGCCAATATTTCATTCAATTCAAATTAAAGCTGAATTAAATTAACACAGAATAGAATTCCTGAATCGTGGGAACAGTATCATTAAAATGATCAACATAAACCAAAAAAGGACTTTTAAAACAAAATGAAAAGGTTCTCCATAAGTATCTTTTCTCTCTTATACTCCGTTTATTAAATTCTTCTAATAAGAACGAAGTGAATTATAATTAAAAAAAAATAATCTAATAGCCTCCTTTACAGCTTCTTAGCTTCTTAGGATGGAAAGATTTTTTACTCCCTCACTTTGCTGTCAGAAATGAAAGCCTGAGCTGCAATTATTAAAGGTCTGAATTTGCATTTTTCAGCAATCCAGAGAAATGAGAGCAGCTATTGTTATGATCATTACCATTATAAAGTTCTTTGTCTGTAGATCTTCTAACAAAGTTGTTGGTCAGCTGTCTGTTAGATGCCTTGCCAGTTATCAGATAATCTCATAGCAGATCAAAAAGAACAGCAAATTAAAATGATAGCTTTGTATACTCACAGATGGTAAATCCTCTATAAACTAAAATAACTGGATGGAGTGCCTCATGCTAGAAGCTAATGCAGGAAATTTTAAGAAGCTAAAAATATATTGATGGATTTGTTTGTAAATATCTGATCAGATTTTTTCTCCAAATCCTTTTCTCTTCCCCCCCAGTCCTTCTTGTTGAGACAGCTGGACTGGACAACCTCTCAGGACTAAAAACTCCCCTAAGCCGAGACCTCTCAAGCTGACTGTATTTTGAACAGCTATTTGAGGAAGAATATTAAAGCCAAAAAAGACTCTTGATAAGACCTTGCTGGCCTGAACTAGAAGTAAGAAAGACCAACTTGAGAGAACAAAGTGCAAGATCCCTTCTAGAGTAGTGGAAGAGGGTATCTTCCCTGCCAGAAGTCAGACAAGTTCAGATGGCTCTTCAGGTAACTGAGCTGATTGAGTAAAACAGGCAACCCCAGCCTGATTCAGAGGAGATCTTTACAGACCTGCCTTGGAATTTCTCCAAAACCAGCTCAAGCAGACACCCACTGAAACTGTGTGAGGAGCTTATCTGCTGGAAGTACCTCACAGGAAATACTGAAAGCCAAGCAGATGTTTATTGTTCCTAGGGAGGGTTGAAGTATGCATATTTTGTTGCCGGTTTTCCTTTACAAAGCCTGTTTACTTGTATTATTTTTCACCGTCATCAGATATGTGCATATCTTTAGTCTTCACGTGCAGCCAGTCTGGAAAGATGGTGCCTAGCACAGCATCCCCTGATAAGCCTCTGCCCTCTTTCTGTCCAAATCCTGTTGCTGCAGCAGTTACTGTGGAAAACTTCAGTGGAGGGCTGCTGCTACAGAGTCCTCTTACCACTGGCAGCCTTCCAGAGAGCCTTAACGCCAGGGCCTATGCAACCAACAGCCCATGTTCAGTGTGTGACAAGGTAGAATAGGAAAGACAAAGTGAGATAGTGGGCCCTCACACCTTTGTAACGCTTTGGAAGCAAGGCAAGATTATATTCCTCTGCACAGGCCGTCAAGCAATCGACACCATGGGAGGAAGTGTTTGCTTACTGGTCCTGCAAAGGATGGGAGAACAGCTGACAGACAGTATGTGTGTTTGCTGTGGGCTCCCTCACCACCTCTTTGGCTACCTCTGGCAGACCGGTGGTACAGTCACTCTTCAAAAGCTCTTGGCCCACCTTGCTGTGCCGTATATACACTGCAGTTGAGTCATGGATGGGCTACAAGGGCCTCCCAAATACATGAGAAGTGGGGTGATACCACGGTGAGGCAGGCATTGTGGAGAACTCTGAGTCTGCTGCATAGATGTGGACAAGGTGCTCTGACCTGAAAAGGTCTTCTGAACTGCGTGGCAGCACTCACATGGAACAGCTGAGGTATTGCCTCTGTTGCCAGAGTTCAGGGAATTAATGCATTTCCAGTGTCCGGCTGTGGCATAACTAAGGGAACAGAAATAATTTAACAGGTTATCACAACTTGTTTTCATACTAGGATTCCATTTTTCAGGGAGTAATAGTGAGTATATATCAAATTGTTGACCCTTTGCAAGCAGGCTTCGACATAAATTAATTGTTGTGTAAAAAACTGAATTTAATGTTTACAGTGCAATTTGTCACTGAAATGGAGGCTCAATTAGAGTCTCAATGATTTACTAAAGACATTTTAAACACAATGTCCAAACAATGCTACATAAATTAAACATGATGTAATTGAGTGTAACACTAAGTGGCTCATCAGTGTTGATTCATGTGGAAATCACAGAAATTTTACTGATCATTATGCATTCATTCAGTATTAATGTAGATACCATATGTGCTTCCATAGGGATTCTACTGTTACTCAGCATTCATTAAGTTTTAATGTACCATTAAAAACGCATCAAAAGACCCATCTAAAAATACTGCCACAAAGGTAGCTCATTTAAAGAGAGTTAAAGAAACATGTTTCAGTTTAACACTGCAATACAAAGTTAATAGTCAATCATCAGAAATAGTTCAGGAGAAAACACTGTGTTTGATTGCAAGCCAGACTAGAAAGAACATTTAAACTTAGGGCAATACTTTTCCCTATTCTAGATTTCTGAATGGCTATCTGTATTTGTAGGAAAATGTGCTCATCGTGCAAGTACATGGTTTTCATTTAACTGATGCTTTACAGTATCCTTCAGCATAGTGTAGCACAATTACGATTTTAAAAAAGGGGAAAGGGAGGGTGAAATATGGTCAGATTGCCTGCCACATTCAGCTTGGTGGATGGGGATTGAAGCAGGGTGAGAAAAACCACAGCAGTGTTAGTAGTTTGCCCACAACTCCTTGCTTTTCCTGCTAGACCTGGTGCGCATCTGCTAGCAAAATGTTTTTCCAGGGGTGCACTCTAGCATATCTCAAGCACTATGTTGCTGTAGCTCCTTCCACTCAGGGAATACCTGGCCCTGATGGAAAGTAGGGAGGCCCTGAGCGCATCCTCCCTTGTCTCGTGGGTCTGGCTGCCTGAGCTTGAGGCCAGGAATTGCAGCTGGTGACCTTGGGAAGGCTCTTCAGACAGCTCAGTGGGGAGGCTGCAGCCAGGGCTGGCTGTCCCCTTCCTGGGGAGATGCTCTTGGTCTGAGGCTCTAGTGCTTGGTCCCCACTTGAGACCCCATGCCTGCATCTGGCCATGGACCTGCTGGTCTGCACCCAGAGCCACAGCCTCTTCCTCCTCCCTATGGACTTGTCCGGTAGCCTGGACTCTTGGCTGACCCTGGCTGCTGTCTCCAGACCTGCCCTGCTCCCTCACTCAGGGGTGGTGGGACAGTGCCCTGCCCAGCAGGGGCCCTGTGTTACCATGCTGGGTTCTGACTTGCCTGCCTTCTGGGAGCAACAGCCAGCTCGTGGTGCTCAGGTGGGAGGCAACAGGAATGTTTGCTTGCCCAGGGTGGGTAGTTTTTGTTTGTTGCTTTTTTTTTTTTTACTGTTAAGCTTCTTCATTTCTCATCTCACTGTTGGAAATACTATAAACTTATGGCTTGCTAACTTCCTGGGAAATTTGCTAATGGATGAATTAGAAACGTTAGATGAGCTATTCTGATATTTGTATGTTGGTAGTGAATTTCAATAGAAACTCTTATCAGGAAAACACTGAAATTTCACATGTAAAGATGGCACATTTTTGCTGCCAAAGGATTCTCATTTTATTTTGAAACTAACGAACAACTATCACAGTAAAGCGAGCAATATTCTCAAGTTTTTAAAGTCTTTTGTTCACTGGCCAGAGAACTGAAAAGATGCTATGTTAATTGGGTGAGCACATCTGTAAATAAAGAGGACTTTGCAGGTTCTGTTCATCTGGATATTTTGTATTTTAGAAGTGTGACACACAAACTTCTCTCAAACTCTTGATCTTGTAGGGAGGATAGGTGTATCCTGCAGGTGACTTGCTATGGCAAATAGCTGCAAAAGGAGACAGATTTGAAAAGTAAGTGTGGCTAAGGCAAATTATCCTCTTCTCAAGATCTTGAGAGAAGTGAATCATAAGGCATGGTCAGACCTACCTTTTTGCTTTGACAAACCTCAACGACATCTAACAGATAAAATGGCAAAAATAAACAAGTCACAAATGCCTATGGTGCAACCTCTTACATCATGTAAAGACATGAGTGGCATAGAGAGCACAAATGGGGATTGATGGGTTAATGTCTTTTTCAGAAAAAGAATTGGAGAGGCTAAAATTAAGCTAGCAAGTGGAAGTTCACAACAAACAAACAAAAAAATGGTTCTTCAGACAGTGTGTCATTAAGTCAAAGAACTCCTTACCACACAGTACTGTCTGTCACTGCTCAAAGTTTACAGGAGCTGAAAGAATGAGTAGCCAAGCTCTTGAACAAGATGACTATTTAAGATTACTAATACATAAAAATCATCTTCACTTAGGTATTCTCAGAACTAAAAATTGTTGAAGGTGGAGTGTACCTGGGGTAAGTATTACTTTGTGTGTTTTATAATCCTAGGTTTTAACCTAGGCATAAATTTTTGATCATTGTCAAAAGCCAGGTAACAGGCTAAATGAACTTTCAGTCTGACCCAGTACATCCATGCTTCCTTTATCCTCTGAAGCTGGAACAGACTATTGTTTGAAGATACAATGATTAATCACTTGCCTTGGTATAGCAACTTTTTTGTATTGAAACATGGTTATGTCATCCTGATCAGTCTTCTTTTCTTTTTTCTAATACGCTAAACCGACCCCATTCCTTTAATCTTTCTTGACATCTTTTCTAAAGGTCTTATAACTCTTGTTTTATTCTCTCTCTCACCCAAATTGCCTTCCACCTTTAGATTATCAATCTAAAGAGTCAGAATTCAATCTAAAATATCTGCTGCTCTTAACCGCCTTTTTTTCCACTTTCTGAAACAAAATCATTCCAGTTTGATTTCTGCTATGTTGTTTTCCCCACTGATCATCAGGCAACTCACATTTCACATTCCCACCAAACTGTTTTTAAATTAGTGTAATAGTTACCCAAGAAAAGCCTCACTCACTTCCTTTTCCTGACAACATGGTCTAGCAGACCCTTCCTTACCTCTCTTTTCAGCCTTTTATCTTTAGTGGGCACCAAGGAATATGCCTTTTATATCTAGTTAACTTGTAAGCACACCTGACAGCCCAGAATATTTTTTTTCCAGTTTGAAAATTATATTTTTTAAAAAAAACCAAACATTAATGGTAGACATAGTTTGAATAATAGTAATAATAATAATTAAAAAACCCCAACCAACCAACCAAAAAAACAACTGAAAACCCACACCATTTCCAGGTAGAGCCCTGAAGTCCACTTCCTCCAAACCTTCCCCTCTTAAAGTCCCTTGTCCTGATGGGCCAGCCCCAGGTGAACACCATGCATACAGCTCGTGCCTTCATCTCATGATAGCTTCTGGTAGAGCTCTCTCACACAGCTGTGTGTAAGAGTTACTATACAGTTACCACCAGCTACACAAACTATAATGCTCTCCTGCTCCCACCCCTCAGTCATCTTGGTAAAGGGAGACTCAGGTAAACAGTGTCACAGCTTTGTGTTGAGCACTCTGGAGATGGTTAAAACATGCCAGATCTGAGAGTTGGGGCCACCATCAGCTCGACTGCCTGTTGGCTGTCTCCCAACAGACCTTCTGACCATTCAAGAATTAACCCTAGCAGTACTGCAGCTTTTAATAAGGGTTAACAGTATGCCAATCCTTCAAAGCGAGGCACTTGTGTAGCTGCCTGGGTGCTCACCTTTCTCCCAGTCCTCTACTACTGAAAAAGGAAATCTGCAATCCGCTCCTTCAGCCTTTGCTTCACCTCTTTGTATCACTTAGGTGCTGGAGTTCAGAACTGCAGCAGCTCGGCATGCATACATTAGGGACATATATGCTTGGTACACGCGCTTTGTAGCTGCAGGTATCCCCCGATGTGATCCACGTATGTGTGGCCATATACACTTCAGTTTGCAGAACACAAGTGCTTAATTAGCTTTTAGCATTTTAAGAAATGGAATATCATCTGCTGATGGGATCAGCCATGCTGTTTAACCAAGGTGACCAATTGCAGCTCTCTCCACCTTCCTTCCCCCTCATCCCCCTGCCCTGTTTAGTTTGAGTGTTTCATTTAGAAAACTGAAAACAGTTTAACTGTATTAAAGATTTATTTCCACTGTATTTTTGATAAATCAGAGCTATATAAAGCCTTAAGCAACTGTGAAAATAAATCCATTTGTCCTTGCTTTACCACTCCAGTACCACTGTAGCCATCATGTCTTCGTTGTCGCTCAGAATCACATGGTGGAGGACCAGCGGGGGAAGATAGTAAACAGGCACACACACACATATAACTGGGGTGTGTGTGTGGGGGGGGGGCGAGTGTATGTGTGTAATTATGAAATTCTGAGTCCAACTATGGTTTATTTTTTTTTCAACTAGAAATACATTAACCATTATTAAGTACACTATTGGTTAACATACACCAGCACTAGTACACTAGTACTTGCAAATAGATGCTGTTGGCCAGATTTTTCCTTCAACTGCTATTGCAACGGCAGGTTCTGTGGACTTAATTCTCCCCCTGCCCAGAGCTGATTGTATGCTTCAATGCCTTTACGCCTCTGGATATTCACTATCACATATGCAAGCCCATTCTCTCATATTCCCGCTTAACTATTTTGTCACTTGCGAAAATTTCCTTGTGTGTACTGTGTTTTAGGGTGTTGTTGTTGCTCTGGCTATGATTATATAAAATATCACAGGCTAAGCAAGGCCAGCCCCACTTAGTACTCAGAGGGAAGACTTTGAACAAGAGTCCTTACCCTCTGCGTGGTACAGGAGAGGTGCTGCATTACCTGTAGCTGGTATTTTGTTTTTTCATTTACTGTGTTACAGGTTGGTAAAAATTCTGGAAAACCCTGCTGCATTAAAAATTTATTTATAAAAAAACAGGACACAAGAGGAGGACTAAGAGCTCTGTTCAGTCACTAGACATGCCAAAATCAGTTCTGTAGAGATGGAAACATCAGCTGTCCAGCCATATTTTATTCTAAGTAACTATATTCTCCATATCCAACCTTCCTTTGATACTTGCAAAAGATTCTTCTACAGTTTAGTGCTACAGTATACACTTCACTGATAAGTACAAAACAATTATCCACAGACTTCAGTTTCAGTATTTGAAATCATTCCAATCCTTATTTGAACAAAAAAATGTCAGCTGGTAGACTTCCTTAAAGTACTTGCATAACCTGATGTTTTGTCTTTTCAGTTAAAAGTCGCTATACATCATGATGTTTTATTTTTCTCTCCCTGCTTTTGTATCAGCTTACTTCAAATTTAACAATTTTTTCTGATATGTATATTGAGTACACTTTTTTCCATTATTACATGTAGGAATTCAAGTATCAGACACCCACATGAAAATAACGTACCACTGTGACCATTTAACCCTGTGCAATGGTAATACTACATAACCTCATGCAGTAATCTCTGTATCAGGCCTGTAATTTGTGATCAAGTTAAATCTCAATTCACATACAGAATGTAAATAATGATTAAACCTGTTTTTGTGGGAAGTTGCTTTAATGGTTATTTTTTTCACATTAGTAATGTTGACTTCCTTATGCAAGTTACGGAGCAGCACTTACTCTTGCATTAGTGTCAGCAGCACACCGTTCTCATTCATAAATGAGAGCAGTCTTGAATTTACAAGTTAAAAATGACCAAAGACAGCTGTAAGGGAGCCGTGACCACTAAAAACAGAGAATAGCTTAGTATTTCAACAATCACTGACATGGTATAGACATCCTCAGGTGCTGTTCTAGTCCATTTAATAACAGAATCCCTCTAATCAAAGCCACTGTATACCTTAAGTGACAGTATTTCATTAATGAGTGAAGTGATTAGGTCCACCTAATTATATACTGTTAAAGATCTGGGGATCCTTCATAGTTGAAGATTTTAAAACATTTTAACAATTGCACATGTTTTCAACATTTAAGTTCATTATGAAATTTAGATTAAAAAAACCCAAATAGATACAAACTTGTAACAAGGTGATGCCCCATCGCTTTAACATTCTCTGAACATGGCAACAGCAGAAGCAGAACCTTCTATACTGACAATTGCTCTATTTTTAAAGTTTAGCTTGAAACTTTGAAGACTGATAGAATGTTTAATGAGCATTTCTTGGCACACTGCAAATTCTAATCTTCACAGTAAACTGAGATATAGGAGACTTTTACAGATTTACAGTTCATATAACCTGATGCAACTAGACAACACAGCTGCATAAAAATGTGGAAAAATCCTAAGATTAAATCTGTGACTGTTTGATAGCTATGTAAATACTTTTGAATTTTCCACATGGTGATCTATCTCCATTTCTTGCACTTTTGAATTTTCCACATGGTGATCTATCTCCATTTCTTGCCACTAAATAACTAAAGGAATATGATACTTAATTCATACATAGCACATAGTTAGGTATACTGTCAAGAATCGTGCCAATCCAATGAAAACAAAGATGAAGGCTTTGAATTTTAGGCATTTCAGTTTATTCTCTTCAACGGAAGGAACAAGGGAATGTTCAATCAGCAAGTTATGTTTTTTTTCCTGGAGTTCAACTACATTGATCTTGAAGCTCCCCCTCACTCACCCCAACCTCCCCCACCTGTTGATGCCCACTTTTTGCTGAGTTGGGTTGCTATTAATATGAATAACAAAACAATGCTACCTTACATTTCATATAAGGCAAGACTATAGTGTATTCTTCAGAAATGCCTAGTCTTCCAATCTGATGGAATAAGTTTTCTTCAGACTCTTCATCTGTTTTACCAGTTGCTCTGAGGAGTATTCCAATGACTAAGGAGGAACCTAAGAATTAGCTTCACACCCTGACCCTAAACTCCTGTTTTAAGCACTGTTTGGGAATGCCTGTCCACTCGTGGAAACTAATGCTTTAGAAATCACCAAGCAGATCATTTCTTGAAACAGAAGACAGCTGTTCTTCACATGCAGCAGCTGATATCAACAAAACAGCTACTAAAAATACACTAATCATGCAATCAGAAACTGGTAACTGGTAGAAGTCACTGGCAGTTGTGTATACTCACATTGGCTGTAGTACGTTATTGACACAAGACTGTTCTCAAAGTTTGAGAAGTGCAGAGAGGAGTTAGCAACTTACATCCCAAATTCAACTCTTTCGGAATCTTTCTGGTACCAGATTTGTATCCACTTCTGTTGGAGATGATACAGCCCTTGTTATTTCCAGGCCCTAAGTTATACACAGACAATCTGAAATGATTACCAATAGATGTAACTCAATTTTCCTAATAGTTTTAGCATTCTTTTTAGATAGAGTTTTTTTCTCCCTTTGCCAATGCTAAGGGATTTTCTTTCATGGCTATATTAGCAAACGCAGAACAACGCCTGTCCTGAGCAGGATGGCATTTTCATCATCGCACTAATTACATGAATGGGGATCACAAGTTACCAGGCTTTCAGAATTAAGCTTTTAGTTTCTGGCTTGTACCCATGTTCCAAAATGGTATCATATTTATAGAACCCTGAAACCAAAACAGAAAACACAAGATGTGAAAGGTGGGGGGAGAAGCAGCACTTCCTTTTGTAAGACACCGATGAAGAATACCAAACTCATTCAACATCTTCCACTGGGAAGCAAGTGAAGTCGATCCTCAACTGATAATTTGCCTGCAGAAGATTACTCCTTTGTGGATTAAACAGGGGAGGAGTACAAATATCCTTCTGCCTGTCCTCACAGAAGTGGTGATTCTCCACATCAGGAAAAGAAGAATTCCTTTTTCTCTACTTCATCCCCTCTCCTCCCCACTCCCATTAATTTTATTCTCTTAAGTGTCTTGAATAATTTAGGAATAGCTAAGTCCATTAACAGTTTTAGTGGTCTTTCCAGGGTGATGGAGGGAGGGGAGAAAGAAGTGTTTCTTTTTCAGTTTTTCACTTAAACACTAGCTGTTGTACTGTTATGTGAATGTGAGGTTTAATACTGCTAGAAAGAGAAAACTAAGTCTTTTCCAAATCAGCTCCTTGAAGACACATACACACCAAAAATGTTAAGGTGTTAAGTGCTTGTGTTAACAAGCAGGAACAGCTGACAAAATAATGCAATTTTATGTAGAATACATTGTGATAAGATGCTCAACACACAGTTTATTGTGTTAGTTACCATATCACATAGCTCTTTCAAGGAAGACAAAGCAAAAGAGTATTTTTTAAAAGTGTAGTTTCCTGTTACTTGCAATTTTCATATCATTTTAACAAGGACACCTTCCCTCTCACAAAGCTACCTAATAAGAAATTGGGGGGGGGGCACGAATCTACCTTAGCTGTGGTTTTCAACTGCATTGTATAAAATATTCCATAGAAAGCATCCTTTTCAATTAAAAGCTGTAAAGCATTTCCATTGATGCTGCTACAGCTTTGCTTAATCATCGAAATAGACATCATAAGAAATCCGTCTGTAACAAGTGATGTTTCAGATTCAGCTACCCAGTCAGCAGCCAAGCGCTCATAGAATATCACAGCTTCAGAGCCTCAGGATATTCACAGTGCCCAGAAACAGCTGTTGTGCCTGGGAAGATTGCAGCTGTGGTCTGAACACATGATTTTGATTTCAGCCACACATTCTGTTAACACGGACATAGACAATTAGATTAAGGCTCATCTTCTGCTCTGCCAATAGCTCTATTTGCTTGGCTACCAGCCCATCAACTTAAGTCACAGTTACTCTTCAATGTAGTGATAAGATGCATTCTGGCCAAGAATTCAAGAATGTACACCCTACTGCTCAACATCATCTTTTCTTTGCTTCTATTTAACAGAATTCTTTCAACCTTCTCAGCAACTGTATATTAAACCAGGATTCTAAGCAGCTCCAACTGAAAATATTTGCTTTGGCTGCTAACAGGTGTCTGTACAAACTTAAAATTGAAAGCATTAGCTGCTCTCATGTTATATTGTCATCTTTTACCTAGTATGTGTGATCCCATGCCTCTTGGGCCATATCCACGTCATTTTCACGTCTTCCTTAGAAACCTTCATGAGGTATGCCACAATATGCTAAGGCACAAATTACAAGTAGCTGGGAAAAACTAGGGCACTGATTACTAAATAGATGTCCCAAAAAGGGAGACACCCAATGGTTTAACATCTTTCAGCTGCAAGTATGACAGCTCTTGTCTTAGCCTTAAAACTCTAATCATATTTCCAATTATTATCTGGTAATGCTCTACCACCAAAACTGTGCCTGGAGAAGGGAGCATCTGTAGCCTTAGTTTTACCCTTCTGTAAAATAAATAAAAAATATATCACCTATAATAACTAATAAGAATTTTTACTGCCTTTTTTTTTTTTTTTCCTAGCCCTCCTTTGCTTATAAAGTCCTGGAGTATGAACTAGGTCAAGATCCCACTGTGCTACATGGATATCTGATGCTTCTTCAAAGAACTCATGACAGTAAGTCACCTTTATTGGGTCCTGCTTTTTGTCTGCACAACTTCACTGACATTTCATTTACTACAATATCTTGACTTTCCTTCCTAAATATTTTACCTGCCATTCAAAAGCAGCAAGGGGATTTTCAGTGATACAGCATAATCAGTTGCCTCCTGTTGGAAGACATCTGTGATACAGGTTGCCCAAAGTGTAAGTATTCTTGCCCCTGTAAAAGTCTGCCTTCCCTGCACTTAAGGCATCCACAACGAAAGTTTACTGCTGTCTAACCTAGGCTTGAAGTTGCTAGAAACACTTGTTACTTGAACAGAAATGTTTTCTTGTTTGTACAATGAATAAACATGTCAAGTTCATAAAAAAGTTTTTCTGGTTGAATTTACTAAAAGAGTGTAAGAAAAAAATAGTCTCTAGATATATAATAGCAATATTTAAAAATGTTTTACATATGTATGTTGGAAGAAGGAGGAAAGAGAAAGTTTTGCTAAACAATATTGCCAGTTAGTAATAGAAAATCTCATTGAAGAATTTCACAGTACTATAGTGCGTCTAGACATTTCAGTTAATTATCAAGCAATTTCAGTTACACAGACAAGAAACTAAAATTCAAGCAAAGTGGTTTTAGTTTTAATCTCTGTTACATAAGACAATACTTGCCTTCAGAAGTTCACATAAAAGGGCAATGTACTTTCAACATATGGGAATAAGGAACATACAGCAGTATAGTTTTGTAGTCAAAACCAAAGAAAACAACAAAACACAGTTAGTTGAACTTTACCCCAAGCCAGAATAATTGGACTCCACTGATTTGGTTGAAAAAGTGTCATATAGACTTGTTTTACCACAGATGAAGATTAAATTAGTCTTTTAAAATAACTTCAGCCACACTGGCAAGAATACCAAGGTTTGAGAAAAAACATGTAACCCCCTCCCACCCAAAGCACAAACACGGAGGTTCCTTTCCCAGTGCAACCTCTCTGTGGCAGTTACAGACCAGCATGTCGTACAGCAATGCCTGAAACACGGGCTTCAACTACCGTGATGAACACAGACACTAGAATCCTGGGAGCCAGGTACAATTTTCAAGTCTGTCCCTCAAGACACAGTGAATCTAGAATGTAAGCCCCAGTTAGAAACCAGAAAAAAGCTTACCTCTTCTGCCTCACTATTTTCAAGTGAAGGACGAAGCGTTCTTTTGCAACTGCACCCTGAAGCAGATCTTCTGAACTACCATGTGGATTCCCCCAGCCCTTGGCTGCAGGCAAGAACAAGGAGGAGAAGGAAGCGCTAACAGGCGCTGACAGGGGACTAAGGTGCAGGAGAGAACAGCAGTGAACAAACGTTCATCAGCTCTTCATGAATTTTTATTTACTAAAACATTCCTTGAAGGGTTTCAGCATTAAGTTAACACTGTTATTTGTAATCAATAATTGCCTCTATACTAGAAAAGTAAAGAGACCTCTTTGCGATTATTGCACAAAAACCTGGCAGCAAACCATTAATAACCCTTTGAAATACACATACAGATCAGTTTCTGAAACTGTTACAGAATGTCTCCAAAGTACAAAATAAATATATTGTTAAAGAATAAAAACTAAACACAATTATGTTTATTTAAATCAAGTCCAGCAAGAAAATATAGCAAATACCCCAGCACTTGCTGCATGCATCCACAGCGTAGCTATTTCATGAGTGTGGTCGTATTTCCACCCGCTCCCCAAAATATATAACTTTGACAAGAAATGAAAAATAGATAAAACATAACATGAAGCATTTTCTTTTAATATATATTGCCATTTTGGTATTTAATGCTTAATCTATAAATAGACACTCTCAGACACAAGAATGCTTTATAAGTGTGTTATTGTGCTGTTTTAAGATTAAAATATTTTACATTAATAAGTCCAAAGCAGTTCATTCTTTAGTCACACTTCCAGTGAAAAAAATGTTCTTGTATTCCATTACATATCAAAATTGGAATTTTCATTTTATCAGTAAGTGACTATATGCTGATGACTACTTTAAAATATACCTAGTTCACAAAAAGTATTGCTTATCTGAGCACTAGGTAAATACTATATACAGGTGCTCAAAGAGTAGATGAGAAACGTCATGTAGTGCTACTGTTAAGAAAAGTAGTACAAAAATTTCCAATAATTTATGTCCTGATTTTTTTTTCTGTGTGTGCTACCAGGAAAAAATTGAAGGATATTAGAAAAATCAAGATCTTTATCCCAACTATTCTCAGCTGAAGGAACAAAACAATCTATAATTAAGTTTTTCTATTAATTACAAATTTAATTTAACTAAGGATTATGGAGGCAGCATGTGACAGATTTAAATGCATATAATCTGTTAAATTGAACAATTGAAAATTAATGATCTAAAATTCTTAGATTGCTTTAAATCTGTAATTTTCAGCATAGTGCTACATATTGTTCAGTCTCGAAGGCTAAAATCAAGAAATTTTGATTCTCATTCTAACATAAGGAAAGCTCATCTGCACCTTCTCTTAAACCTTTTTAGCAGCATAGTCAGCTTTATAAAGAGAAAAAGGCAAAATATTACATAATTTACACATTCTAATAACCTTTCCAAGGCATCAAAGGACCCAGCTTTAAATTCCTATAACTGACAAAAATATATTAACATATACTTGCATTTACACTTTCAAAAATGTGTAGTTAGTATTAAGTTGGCCTATGAAGCAGTAGTAAAGTGCAAAATATTTGGTACAGCATCTAGTGATTAGCTTTTGCTTCTGTGGAGCACAAATGCGGAAGCCTGGCTCTTCCATTGACAGATATGGTGTTTGATGGAGGACCAACCTGGAGGCAGGGGAGGAAAACAAGATAAAAGAAATATTAACCTAACTTTTCAGATTCTTTTCTTTGTAGTATGTAACACAGTATTACTTCAAGGAAAGAAAAATAACGTTCCTTCAGTTAGCACTTTTCTCATTGCAATGAAAGATCTCCTATATGATTTCTGAACAAAGCACAGATGGTATGGAAGTGGTAATATAAGAAATTACTTAAAAACATACTTTGTTGTATCTAAAAGTTCTGTGTGTAATTATTGAAAACACGCATAACTTTAGTCCTTCTCCAGACCTGGCTGCAAAGAAATACTTGAAAAAACATCACTTAACCAAACACTTTTTATAAAATATTACACAGGGCTGCTTTCTTATAAAATCTTCTAACACTCCTTTATACCATGGTAATGTTTGTTTTATCAGAAGCAAACCGTAACTTTTAGAATAGATAGCAAAGACCTGATTTTCAAGGGAGCTGCATAACGAACAGCTCCAGCTGGAGGTCACGGGAGTTGTGGATGCTCAACAGCTATGCAAACCACATACCACAGCACACAGTTTACTAAACACAATGAAAACATTCTGAAAAGAAAAATGGTTAAAAAGAAACCTCACTTGACCCATTTTAGGTTAGTAATTACTGAGGGCCCTATTGAACAGAAAAGACCAGCAACACAAAAGGCCACAGATCTCAGCACTGCATATTCACAACATATTAAGTAAAATAGGGGAAAAATAAAGAATCTGGCTAGCGGTGCCAACATTTTATTTTTCTAACGATTCTTTCACAGAGCTGAAAGAAGGGAGATTGTGTTAAGAGGTAAAAAGAGAAGCAAGTACCTGACAGACCTCTTTCGCAACTCAAATGGATCACATCATTACTCCTTTTAATGAGTGTAGAACGATAGCGGAAGCTATGAGGAGAATGCATTTAAAAAGTCCTCTCAATACTGGAAATCACTTCTGGGTGCTAATAAGTTACTGATACAAAACGCTTTGTTTCTGTGTCCTACTGCCAGTCCTCCATGTTAAACACAAAATAAGACCATGTTTTTATTAAATTTGCCATGGGCCAAAAAAGCTCTTTCTGTCGTCAGACATACCTGTACCACAGCACACATGCTTTGGGTAAGAGTGAAAAAGAACAGCATGTTCAGTTTTATGTTTGGCAAAATTTCAGTGGGTTCTTCATTGCATTTTGTGTGTGCCTGTTTCAGGGTTTTTCTGAAGCCTGTTTCGGGTTTCTGTGTTGCAGAAAGCTTTTCTTCACGGCTACAGAATTTTCATTATTGTAATTTCTCTTTAGGAAGTCTAGCCCTTGCCTCACCCCCTGTCTCAACATGTACTATACTGAGAAAGAATATCTCCTGCCCGCAGAAAAGAAAGGGAGAGGAAAAAGGACTTTAATCACCATCTCTCACTTCTTTCCAATGCCATTCTTGTACCTAGAGTGACAAAGAGTATATGGGTCAAATCTACCCCAAAACATTTCTATTTAAAAAGAATGAATAACCACATCATGAAGTTTTGCTTAATTTTCTTTCTAGTAAAAACAGACTTCTTGGATTTTGAAAAGCACATTATAAACTTTATGTTTTAAAACAGTTATAAGCTACCGGGCCAACAGCCATGCTTATGCATATTTTCCATAGAATCATAAAACAAAAGTTCACACACTACACAAAATCAATAAAGTTCAGTATTATTGAAAATGTAATTATGCATTGGAGGGGAAAAAGCCCCACCCTCAATAAAAACATACACAAACAAAATCCTAACAATATTTCTGGTAGAACAGATAGATTTGACCTCTAGTGGACTGAACAATACAGCATTTTCTGTATCTTACCCTGTTTTTAAAGTGGCTGTGGTTAGTGACATGTAACACTATGGTGTATTATGTACCACTTTTATGGACTAGAGGTCAAAAAACTACTTGAGCATGCCTGTAACCTTTCTGGGAAACTGAATCTTCCTATTCAGTGTAGAAATGATGGGAGGTCTACAAGCCTCAGAGAGGCTGTTGCAGTGCTACACTGAAGCAAAACCTTACATATGAAATGGCTTGTTCTAACATCAACCATCATACTAAGAGATTTCAACCCTAGGGAAACAGAGTTCCATGAAACAAACAACAAACACACTCCTTGCATCCACCCACCACATATCATTTGTTTCTTTCAAGTTTCAAGTGGGAAGGGAGGAAAAACAAAACCTACTGAATTTCTTTAACCTTCTGCAATGAGAAACTATTCCTCAATACATAATGCAAAATATTAATGCTGGGTCAAGACAGCTTTGTGTGAGACACTCAATAAATTCCCTGGTTACAAATTTAAAACAATGCAGATTTTTAAAGTGTGCAATGTTTTGCCCAATGAGAGAAGTATAGGTGAATTTTAGGAGAGAAAGGAAAATTTAAGCCACAGTTTCAACTTGAGGGGGTGGGGGAAGATGGTACTATCGGGACTGTTGACAAAACACCAAGAAATACTTCACTAATAACACCAAAAAGCAGCAGGAGGCTTGAAGTACATTGAAGAATTAAGGATCTGATAGAGTTGAATGAATAGAAAAATACAACCTTCAAAACTCAGGTATGTCATCTGCCGGCAAAAGATTGCAGCTATATCAGGTCTAGGGTGAAGCTGCTTAGCATGTGTCTAAAACCATACTACTCCAAACTATAGAATCACAAACAAATAATTATGCTCCTGATTTTACGGAAGAGATACTGAATTGATAACAGATTTCTAATTAATTTCAGGAATATTTCCCATTGGATTTGTACTGTTTGGAAACATGGACGTATGAAACTATGCGTGTGCAAGTTCAGTCTGCAAAACTGAACGCTCTTCCCTACCTCCTTTCCCATTGTTAAAGAGACCTCCTGGCAGCACTCGGTGCTGAAGCTAACTGCTTTTAGTGTCAGGCATTAATATGGCAATTTTGAAGGAAGTACCATGAGTTCATTGTTAGGGATGCAACCAAGAAAACTCACCCTTTTCAATTTGGCAGCAGCTTCTCCAGAGCGGATTGCAGCTAGCAAGCTCTGGTGGATCTGTTCTGGGTCAGCGCGCTGGAATGGCATCGTGGTTTGTCTCTTAGTGACAGGGAGTGGGTGGTCAGTGGAAACACCTGACTGTGCCTGACTCTTCTGCTCACTGTTCACACTGCTGCCTTTCTATAAAGGAAGTGGCAGGAAAAGCAAAACAAAACCCTTTAATCTGGATTAGTCATACATGGAAAATGAAGTCAACCTGGCACAAGGCTGCATATGTCAGTGCCACCTTTCTGGTGTTTGCTTCGTTCAAGATTTCAGAGATCAGCCACATCTCCACTATAGCACATAGTTTCTCCTTCAGAAAATTATGCCAGGAAAATTTTATACCCCCGTTCAAGTGTGTGTGTGCCATGATCACTTGAAGCCAAACTGATCACACTACTCAGAATTAAACTTAAGAAACCAACACAGAACCATAAAGAACAAACCATAAGCACTCTAGACATAAAAATAGGTACACAGCCTATAAATGATTCTATTTGGTTTAGTGTTCTTTGAAGTGGGGGATGCTAATTATGACAAGAAATAATTATTTCCAATAACCTGAATGAGGTTTTCACTTTTGCATTCCATGTATTCTTGTATTTCATTATGATGCTGTGCTACTGCTAGACACCACAAGGTGCTCACACTGTGAATACAGCACTTTCTGACCAGGAAGCAGTTCAGACAGTAGTCTCTAGACTGGTTGCACTAGATCATAAAATCATTTAAGCTGGAAAACATGGAGTTCAACTGTAAGCCTAGCAGTGCCAAGCCCACCACTAAACCATGTCCCCAAGTCTCACAACTACATGTCTGTTAAATACCTCCAGGGATGGTGACGCCACCACTGCCCTGGGCAGCCTGTTCCAATGCTTGGCAACCCTTTTGGTGAAAATTTTTTTCCTAATATCCAATCTAAACCTCCCCTGGTACGACTTGAGGCTGTTTTCTCTTTTCCTATTGCTTGTTATCTGGGAGAAGAGACCTTCCTCCACCTGCCTACAACCTCCTTTCAGGCAGTTGCAGAGTGATAAGGTCCCCCCTGAGCCTTCTCCTCTCCAGGCTAAACCACCCCAGTTCCCTCAGCTGCTCCTCACAGGACTGACAGTGGATCAACAACCAACCACTATTGGAAATAAAGTTTACCTTTTCCATTAGACTATTTTGTGACCCGCCTGTTATGGTCTGTAAGGAAGGGGTTTTCACTTGAGGCACAGAGGTAGCTGAAGAGCATTCAGCTGCCAAAGCAGCAGGGGAGAGTTCAACAGGACATTCCTCTCTCGGTGCAGGGCTAGCGATTGTACGTGTCTTATTGAATGATTGTGACCTTTTGACTGCGGATGAGACAGCAAGAGCAAAAGGGGATGGTCGCGAACTGGAGTACGGCTTTGGAACTGCAAAAGTTCTTAGAGTTCTAAGGTTCAGTGGTGCTGGTGGACAGGAGGGAAAACTTGAAGGTTTATTGCTTTTAACAGGAGAAGCAGAGGGTTCTGTTTCTTTTCTATCAACTTTTTCTTCATGTTCTGGAGGAAAGGAAGTATTTGTTTTACGTAAAGACAAAGAAATTGGATCAGGTGGTGAGATTTTTTTTCCCATCTCTGTATTCTTAACTTCATTTTGAATGGAATTAGGAGCACAAACACTACTTCTGGCAATTGCAGATGTCACATAATGACTTGAAGCTCTTCGTTGCATTTGCAGATAAAAAGAACTAGGCTTCATTGTAGGACTTAATGCATTTGCCTTGTCCTGAGTCTCAGAGGAAGCATTTGTATTATCCAAGCTTAGTATCAATGGGACACGCTGTTTGGAAGACTCTGTTTCCACCCGATTGCTCTCAGTAGTAATCTCAGCTCCAGATATCACACGTTCAGAAACCCTGTTGACTCTGTCTAGCAGATCATTTGCTGCTGCAGGTTCATTTTGGGAAACAGCCTGTAAATGACCCACACTTTTTGGAAGCTGAGGAATTTCAGCTTGAACTAGGAATTCTTTGGGGTCTTCATGCTTCAGAGGGTTTTCCAAAGTAGATACCTCTTGTTCCTTATGATCTGACAGAATTTCTGATTCCCAGCTCTTCATTATTTCTAAGGATTTTGGAGGCACTATTTTATAAGTAGTCATTCCAATTTTTGGTATGTAATCCCTTGTAATTTCATTTGCAGGCTTGGGTTTAGGTTTGGTGTCCTGTCTGTAAAGAGGGTGACCTTTTACAGGAGAGCCATCTGCAATTTTTACAGTTGTTTCTGGTGAAGCAAAATTACTTTCATGTATACAAATGTGACTCTGATCTTTTATGGAAATTACTTTTTCATGGGTAACTTCTTGTCTCTCAAGATTTTGCTCCATTGAATCATCTTCATCCTCTTGTATTCCATGTGTCACTTGAAGAAGGGGGTTGTTTGTATCTGTGTTGTGCTGAGGGACCAGTCCTCTGAATGTGGATGATTCACAGTCCTGAGGAACAACAATTTGTTTCTGTGTAGTCCTTCCTAAACTGCTATCCGATGTACCTGTCTGGATTGCAACATCCTGAGTTTTTACAGCGTTCAGGGTGGTTTGATCTGTTTTCTGATCTTGTTTTTCTGGATTCAGCTGAGGATAATTCCTATGACTTGCAGAGATGTCATTTTTACATGCCTGGCAGTTTGATAGTCTGTCAACTTCAAGCTTGTTATTTTCTCTAAAATCGATTGCTTTAATTTTGGCTGTCTGAAGTTCTTTTCTTTCTTCCGTCGTTGTAAGGAGTTTTGTATCACTGTGATCTTTAAGTTAAAGAGAGATTCCAAAATTAATACAAATGCCAGAAAGATTCAGTCTTCCCCCTTACATCACAAAGCCCCACATCCGATGTATTTAACTACAAGGACTGCCTCCTCGCTAATATTAAGATTTTCCTTAACACTTGCTTTTAAAGGGTATTTAAGATATACGTATCTTTGACTAGTATTGCCAAATAATAGTATTCTAACTCAGGTATTCTTCCTTAATTAACAGGCTACTGGTGTCATGCATCAACTTAATAAGAAAACCTATTCTAGAAACATTTTAAAAGTGCTAATGAATTTCAATTGATTATATGGGCATCAGTGACTTCAAGAGCTCAAGGACTATTCAATATTAAATTAGATGCAATTCTTAGTTATTTCCATACTTTTGTGGTTTCTGTTCCTTAGTTTTAACTTTATAAATATTATGTGTCAACTACACCTTATGTATTTGTACATGGGAACAACTGGAAAACATAGGGACAACAGCAATCTTCCAACTTTATTTTTCCAACTGTTTAGCAGGTCAGATAATTCAATTTTCTACCCTCAGACTAAACACATAGTCCTCTCCAAAACACAGCAATATTTGTGTCAAACTGTTTTAAATATAAAACAATCATTTGGTGTGGTATTAAAAAAAAAAAAAAAGAAAGAAGTCTTCATTTCAAGTAGGTTATAAAATGGCAGTTAAAACTTATATCACATATAAACAGGACTCATGCAGTATGTTGTTATGATTTATAAAGAGAGGTGTGCTGAATATAAAAGACTACGGAAGGCCTAATATATAAATCTGAAAATCAGTGTCACAAAAGGCTAAAATAAATCAGTCAGGTCACTAAATCCGCAGAAAAATTTATGATCCATCAGATGCACAGGATGGCGTCACTTCTTTACAAATCAGCATGTCACTTTGTTTTATTCGTGTTTAAAAATATTTTCATGCAGAAAACTTATGCTAATTTAGTAAGCAAAGAACAACTGATGACCCCTCCTTCCCTGCTGGGGTGCAATGCCCATGTCACACCCCGTGCCAGGACTCTGTCCAGCCTTCCCTCTCCTCCACACCGCTCCAACCATACTGCCCTACAACAGCACAATGCAGCTTTCACTACCACTATAATAAAAAAATATTAAAAATGAAACCCCCAAAATCCAAAACTGCAGTCAATTCTTGTCACCTCATCTCAAAGAGGATACGCCAGAGCTATAGAAAGTACAAAGCAAATAATCTCATACTAGCAATTCAAGAGTTGATTGTATTGTCATTTTTTTCAAAGGAATAGAAAAGTTCCCTTCAACCTTGCTTTGAAGTATTAAAAATGAGTGGGAACTACTCACCATCAGTTTTATTTTGATCCAAAATTCTAAGCTTCCTGTCTTTTTCAAATGCAGCTTGCTCACTGCTTATCTCAGTCTGTAGTCCTCTGCAAAGCACAACAGTACATTAAATATGCTGGTATCATTCCTTTCAGTAAACACTAGGAACTATACAAGAGAACTGGCAATATTCTCCAAACACAGATGGACAAAACAGAATCACTCAGCCAAACATTGGAGTACTCAACAGAAGAGATATATTTTTTTTTTTTTTTAACAAGAGGAAATGCTGCTATGGTATTTTACCAAAATGACATGCAGCTTCGCTCTCTTCTGTGTAAGCAGACGATCAGTTTTCCTTTCTCTTCTCCCCCTCCAAACTCGTTACTGGAAAGGGGCTTGTTCAAACTGCACGACTCAAGTTTCAATGAAGCCGCAATGGTTTATCATTCACATAACTGTTCTTAGTGTGAAGTGTTTTTGACACACCCAGCATTCAGAAACATGCCCTTGCGTTTGTCCCTGCCACAATACAGAGGAAGCTGCACAAGATGCTGACTGCGTATGAACTGTGCAGTACTATATTTTCAAAATAGTGATGAAAAACTTTGTCTCTTTCAAGAAATACCTTTAGAACAACAAAGAAGCACACATCAAACATGTTACTTGCATACCAAACATTTTGCAAGTGCATACGATTTCTGTCTTCAGATCACGGGGGACAAGAGAACTGCACAAGTGCTGAATAAAACCCTCATCTTTTTGGTGGAAAATATTGTCCTTGGCTTAACAAGGTAAATGAAAAAGGCTTAAAGGCTTAAAATAATTAAAATTTCTCTTCAAAAACATTATTAGAACTTCAAACTTGTATCTCTGTTTAAGATAGTTTTATTTTCTGTAGTTACAAATGCTGCGATTATGAAGATTCCAATTCGTCACATCAAGTGTATTGGTTGTCAGGAAGTAGTGCCTTGAGCTGAAATACCTGCTTTGAATCATTTAAAATGTTAAATTCCTCAAAAACCATCCAACCTCATGTTGCTTGTACAATCCAAAATGCACTGTAAGTGTCCAATAAACCACTAAATAGGAGCATATACTCTTAAAATTATTGTTGGAAGAAAGTTAAAGCTCAGTCCTGTACTCTGTACTCTTGCCTATCTCCGTTCCCTTGAACACAGCTGAAGGACTGAACTACATGTATTCACAGACTGAACTGTTAAAACAAACGAACAAACAAACAAACACACACCACCACAGAACACCAGAGTATCATTATAGAAATCAGTGGGTTTGACTGGAATATTACACATATCCCTGGTCTGATTAAAAAGCATTTCTGCAAAGTAACTAGATCTTATATAAATGGTCTGAATTATCAAGAGGTTTCCAGAAATATAACGTCAAAGAAACCCCCTAGCCATCATTCTGGAATCCCTGTGATATTTCAGAAAATAAATGATTGCCAAACTCTGAGGTTAGAGAGCAGCACATATTCGGTGATACTCACCAGGATCACAGACCATGACAGGCTATTACAAGTTAGTGGAGGGGGGTGGGAAACATCCCCTGGACAACTGGCCAAACTGGCCCAATAACACCGGCCTGATAATTTGCAAGTTCAACACAACTTAAAAAAAAAAATAACACTTGGCTGATCCTTCTCCTTGCAGATCCCCATTACAGCAGAGACACCAAAGCAACTGGCACAATACTTGTCAGGACGGAGTACCAAAGATTTTTGCAAAGCCCCATTTGGCCTTGGACTGACAAAAAAGACCCTTGAAATACAAGTCAAAGCTCTACGTACTACCATGAAAGTTCTTGGTTACTAAGGCTGTCACACATTTCGGCTTCAGTACAATAATTCTTTTAGTTTGATTTGGGAATAGTAGCCAGTTTAGTTGCCCCAGGGAACAGAGAAATAGTGAATTACATTAACACAATGGGACTTCTCTGGACAATCAACATTTATTTCAAGCAGGCACTAACTCACTTTGGAAACCTGCTGAGTCAGGTAGTTTAACAAACATGCTGAAGGGCAAAGGTATAGTATCACCAGAAGGGAAGAAAGACTGAATAAGGAAATTAACATGTTTATTTTTTTTAAAGGCAGAATTAACTTGTTTTCCTAAGAGCAGATCAGGAGCCAGGTCAATACAAGGAAAAGACAAAAAAAAAATTAAAACCAAAACAAATATCCAAGCAATAGATAACTGTGCCCAGAAGAACAGAAATGGCCAAGCTACCTGCTTTTCCCCAACCATAAGAATGAATTTGTAAGTTTTCATTTAACTAATCAATCCAAATTTTTTCACAGCATGCTGCTCTAGTAAATATGCTGGGTATTTTAGAGCCAGGTTCAGCTCTTCTGGGGCCCAGCTGTTTGAGTAGTAAGGAAAAGGAGGCTTACACAGAATAGCCTGCAGAACATTTTGTCATTTTTGTTGAAAAGCTTCATGAATTACTGTGCACAGATGAGTGCTACAATGAAAGCTAAGCATATTAAGCTCATTCCTCTCTCACAATTCTCTGTTCTGCACTCCACAATGAAACAGCACTCTACGTTTTATTTGCCTCCCTCATTCCCTCCCCAGTGCTCCTTTCTTTGTCACAGAACGTACTTACTTGCCATCTGTGCTCATATTTTCTTGTTTTTCTTCCTGGAAGCTTTGCGAGTTGTCTACAGAAACACTGCCAGGAGCTGGAGCTGATGAAGCAGGATCATTTTTTTCAGTTTCCAGTGGTACCTCGGCAGAGCTGAAGGCTGCAGTAACCTCTCCTATCCCAAGAGAGGTATTTGTACTTTCACTGTACTCTCTCTGTTGCACATTCGTCTCTTCCCTTTCATCAATTTCTTCCAGGTTGTATTCCAAGCTCCTTACACCTACATTCACAGAAAGAAAAAAACAAACAAACCAAAAAAACCCAAACAACGAACCAACCCACAGCTCTCAATGCAGGGTGCAGATGCAAAGGGACTGGTGAAATCAGCCTAGAGTAGTTTGAAGAAGGAAAACTGAGACATTTTCATACTTCAGGTCATAAAAAGACAGAGTCATTCAGAATTTATACGTCACAGTATTTTCTGGTGCTTTCCAATTCTTTCTTTTTACATGAGAACATGCTCATTGCCATGCTCCTGTCCATCTGTTTCTGCATCTGTAACTGCTGTATAACATTTTTCCTGTTTAACAGTACTGGAATAGGATAGATCAAAATACATTTAACAAATGTCATAATCCCAAATTTCATGGAGGCAGACAGTTTATTTTACCCAGATTTCTTAATACTTCCACATTAAGTTTTCAATAAGGTTTAAAATAAATGGTTCTTTTATATCAGAGTAGGCATGCTAGAGGACTAAAGAGTGAAGCAAATCTCAGTTTTGCCCATGGTTTGAACAAGTTTGATCATCACTGTCAAAAATTTCATGTAATGATCCTAATGTCTTAAAACAGAAGTGTCTTGTGCAGTGCCCTGTGTTACAGTAGAAATAAACAAAAACAAAGTGTATAGAAAAGTGTTAATCCACATAAATACTGAAGTTTGCAGCTAGAGCACAGTTAAACTAAAAGGTTTAGTAACTGCATTAGGGCACACATAAAAGTGTACTTGAAGTTAAACTAATAAATCCACCTATTTTGATTTCCAGAGGGATTAACAATCTCTAGCTTTACTTCCCCTGCCAGAACTCTTCCTACAAAGAGTTGATGATTGACGTTTTTCAAATAGTAGGATACAGACCATACAATTAACTTCTTGGCTTTGCAACTTGCATTCTATAATACAAAGACAGTAATTCCATCTATATAGTGCAATATGGTGCCATGGAAGGCTACTGGAAACAACCAGGCCATACAAGCAACGCACTCTGCCTGACCTGACCAGGGAAATTCCTGCCAGCTTTGCACACACCAGTCCCTGTTTGGTACACGCCTTGCACTTGGGCTTCCAGCTTTCAGACTTTTCTAAGTTGTAACAGTAAATTTCCAAGTGCAAACCAAGGCTGACACTGAAAACAAAACACTGACTTCAACCAAGCAATACCAGAAAGTAGCAGATTCCAGAGTATGAAAAATCTTAGATTGCCTTTTTTTTCTACAGACTGGTATCCTACAATGCTTCCAGTACTTCTAGAGACGGACACTGTTATAGAAACACAACAGAGGACTGCAGATGTAGAAAAAAGTCTCAGTACAGAACAGAAACTGCTTTTCCCAACAGAATCATTAGTTAAGATTTCAGTAATACCAATTACTCATTCACAGTTACAGGGCAACTACAAAAGCCAAACATTTTACTATTTAATTCCATTTTTTCGTATTGCACTCTTGTAGTAATGCTTTGTGGTTACACATTAAGCAATGTGATCAATGTGTCATATCACTGAATGCAGAGGTGATTTAGACCCCCAGGGAAAGAGGAGCAAGACTGCAAAGTGGTGCAGGTGAGCTCCTTCCATGTGATTTAAGCACAGGTTTATACAAATACACCACACCAGTATTAAAGGGACTTGGGACTCCCTAAGAATTTACTGTTAGTAAGGGCCCTCTCTTCCCCCCCACCAAATCCTTTCTTCTCTATCTACAGAAAAGTCATGCCAGCAGCCTTGTACTTTGGGAGATTATTTTAGTGATAGCAATATGATTTTATGTGTGCAAAGATAAATACATATGTCATAAGGCACAAACAAAGCATAACAGAATGTGGGCAAACATCAAACCCGCTGAGACTATTCCACAGCCCATAACCAGCTCTCAAGAACACTGTCTCCTGATCCAATGAGAACTACTATGCCATAGGCCTGAGCCATCACCAGCCACAGGAACAAAGAGAGACTAAAGACCTTCGGTCTAAATACTCTGTAGAAACCTGAATTATACAACAAAGTACAGCCAGGGCTTCTCACAAGACAAATGGAAGCATTCTGGGGTTGCTATGGCTTTGTGCCCAGACCCTGCTGTCATCTCTGTCGCTCTTCCTCTGAAGAGGAGTTTAACAAAGGCCAGGTTGTACTTAAACCGATGGGATGGAAACTTAACATGTTGGTAGGAGACAGTCTTGCTACGTGTAAGTCTGTCCTTTGCTGTGCAAGAAACACTTCCAAGCTTCGGAGTAGACTAACCTGACCCACAAACACATAATACCAAACAAAACACACCCTCACAGTTTTTTCCAAAATGCTCTACTTCATTTGTCAGCATGATACCGGCCTTGCTTGGAGTTAATTTCATCTAGTTTTTCATCTGTTACTGGATCTCATTCCAGACCTGGGCCACCACTGCTGCAGCAGAATAAAGTCTGCATGCATTTGATACATAAGCAACACTTAACAGCCATCTTTCACTTACATCATGCAGTTAACTCCCCAGAGGAACAATTCAGGTTTTATGACTTGTTTCCAAACCCTCAGTTTAGTTTTTATATGCAACATATTGCTAGGAAGTACTGATGTCTATACTGGCTACATACAGTTGCCTTATTGCTTATATATGCTATATGTAAGTCTACATAAAATATAAATTGTGGTTTGTTTATGCATAAATTATTCTCTATGAACATTAGTCACAGAGTTTTAACTAGCCCTAAAAAGTATTGTTAAAAGCCTAGAGGATGACATTGTGAAGACGTACCTTGACATACCAACTACAAGGCTCCTTTGCCACGGCAAGAACACTCTTTGCCCAACAGAGAACAGGTTGACGCTGCTCTGCGAGCTGTTGTGCTTGTAAGCACCAGTCAGAAAGCCTGACTACATCATGCAAATCTGCCAGTCGTTTTGCTCTTGACACAACAGTCCTTAAAAAGGTTCTTAAGAGATACTGTAACCAAGACTATATCAAGGGATTTGTTTGACTGGAAATTATTTAAAAATCTGCAATTTTTTTTAAACAACATTTCACCCTCTTTCCTAGAAAAACGACTGAGCTTTAATTAAACTTTGGGAAGGGGGAAAAAATCATAACTGAGAAAATAAATTGTTGTTTATAATCCCAAATGTTCAAATTAATTCTCTGTCAATGTTTATTCTAGTAGATGCATGCCTTCAAACCACTTTTGTCAAGGTACAGGTTGTTTTAACACCATGGGAAAACTGTCATTTCACAGCAGAAATATTGCCTCTTTCAAATTATATAGCATAATTCCACTTAACGTATATATGTCTTTTAGCTATGCACTACTTAAGACACCAAACTGAATGTTTGCAATGGTTCATTATAGGGCAGAAGGCAACTTTTCTTGATTATTTGATAAAGTAGCAACAACACATAACAGAACTCCTTTGGGAATGCCAGTCACAGCTGAGCAAAAAATCACAACACTTCTCGATGCCTCACAATCAAAGCAGTAACAACCCAAATGGAGGAAAGCACTACTGAGTTTGTGAAGTTAAAATTATGTCCAACTTAGCAACTAAAGAGATTTTGAATTGGTTTATCCTTTTAAAACAATACCCAAATGTGTGTAATTTTCAGACTACAAATAGGACAAGTGTACTGCAACTGATTTTGCTGCAGGTGAATATTGGTTCTCACAGCACAATGGGCTTTGCTAAAAGGACCCTTTATTCTAGGCCTCAGGACAGTTTCAGAGATGCCACCAGAGAGCAGCAGTATCCCATGAGAAAAAAAAAAAAAAAAAAGAAAAAAAAAGGCAGTGAAGCTGTGCTATGTGACTTGTCTCTGCATTTAAAAAAAAAACCAAATGTATTGTACTAGGTCTTCAGCAAAGGACACTGCATGAAGACATCAGCAGCAGAACTACGGAATGAAGACTGGCATTAACTGCAGAGGTAAATCCCAGGGCTCAGTACAGACTGTTCTAACCCCAGTGAAGAAGATGACATTTTTCTATTTCTTTCTATTACAGCTTAAATTAAAATATTTAATTACAAAATTCAAACGCCTCAAGCAGAGGTTGCTAAACCTATGGAAAAGCAAAGAAGCCATTTTTATGAAGTTCAGGGCTGTTTATCTATGCAGCAGTTGGACATTACAGTGATAGTAAACGCAGTTCTAGCATGGATGTACAATCTTAAGATAGAAACAAGCTCAAGAAAATAAAAAAAATCTTGATTTTAAATTGTAGCATGATCACTTTTGCTCATCAACTTAGACACCATCACATAAACACAGACTTCAACACAGAAAGTTAAATACTAACAAAAGTCACGACTATCCTCTTTCATCTGCTACAACAGCTAGGAAAAGGAAAGGTTACAGCATCATTATGTCTTCAGCCTTGGACTGCCCAGTATAAGTCAATACTTCCCATTTATTAAGTTATATGTTATTTCTATCAAAGTTATTTTTGGACCATTTATATAAACTACCCTAAATATAAACCAAGCCCAACTTTACAAATTATTTCCCCTTTGCCAGAGACATAGGACAGCAGGTGACTTTTTTAACTCTTGTTGTGGCACATTTGTGTTTTACCACTCCAAACAATTTGATTGGCATGCCAAATAAAACAGCTGGAAAACTACTTAAGAGCTCCTGTCAACTAGCAAGGAACTGAGTGTTTCGCCTCACATAATGCCAGTGGCATGCCACATCTATAGCGATTATATATTTCATTCTTAGTGAAGAGTGATTTTTCTTTCCTTCTCTTTTTCATCATTGAAGAGTGATTTTTCCAGACTGTATCGCCAATGATTATTTAAAAAGTTTTTACAAATTTTAGAATGCTCATAATGCCATATCTTGTATCCGAACCCTATAGTCTGATGCTAAAAAATGACTGTACTTTACAGCACAAACTGCATAAATTAAAAAAAGTATTATGTTCAGCAGCTAAAGTCTTTCATTTTAAACAGCTATACTTTTATATAGCACATTTTTTCCATAGCACCCAACAAATAATTTAAGGTATGAACTACCATTTATGCACGCAGGTTATATTTATAACTTGTGTTTTCAAAGGCTGTTCAGATGCAAACCAAAAGACAGACACAGATTCGCTCCTATCCCTTATCCCTAGGTTATGCAGCTCAAGGTCAGCACGAGGCAGGGTTCTGAAAACAAGACTGGGCTTTAGGCTTTTGAAAGGCTTGTTAAGAGGTATATTAAAAAAAAAAAATCACATCACAGTAGTTCTGGCTTGTTCTTGTCTACAACTTGTGGGGGAGGGGAGAAAACAGGGATGTTTCTTTTATGAAATGTAAAGCACAGAGACCAATCCAAAATGTAGACAGCAAAGGTAAAACATCTGTGGTTTAGAAAGCCGTATTTGTACTTCAAAGGAAAAGTTAGCTGATCTGAAACATTAAAATTAGTTCTATGCTTATGACACACATCCATAGTATAGTAATTTATTACTATGAATTATCATAGCTTGCTATGAAGTAGATTTTGTCAATGCATTTGGAAAAGAAACCAACCTGTTTCAGACTGCATTTTGGTGGCTCTTTCTTCCACTTTAGCAGGGGCTGATTCTGTTGACTCTGTCACTGCAAAGTCAAGTAACAGGCTTTTTTATTGCTTCTCAATTTCTGTACCAACAAAAGTTCTAGATAAAACGTTAGACTTGTGATCTTATAGAGTTCTTCCAAAAATGCACCTTCTCTTAAGCATCTGGTGCATATTGTCACGCTTCTCAGATTATTTAATCTCAACTCCTAGGTATTTTTGAACCAGATAATTGATTTTTGATCAAACGGAATTACAAAAGAACGATACAAAACATCCTTTAAAATTCTTCTTCTCAGTCCATTTCCTATTAAATCCTCTCTGATCCCAACCTTCTCTCCCCACCTCAAGCTGTCCACCTGATTAACACAAACACAGTCTTGTTATAGTTAACCTAATTATAACTAATTTGGTAATTTCTGCTTTTTTCTGAGCTGCGTGCCCTCAAACCCGCCTACTTTCTCACACTTGTCGGAAAGTAACAGAAGATTGGCGAGTAGGATTTGTAAACACACTCAAGCGACTTGTAGCTGGGGTGTAGAAAAACACGCATACCGTACTAATGGTTGCTTAGACTTGTATCTTTGGGAAGTAGAACATCTGCGCTGAGCTAACACAGGCCTGTGATAGACCTGAGAGGCACCCTGTTGATCATGCTTGAGATTCCTGCCGTGGGAAAGATCAAAGCAGAGTGGTAAACCACACCTGGGTGAATTACAGGTGGCATGGCCAGCGCTCTGCAGCGCCTGCACCTGTGCCTCCGCGCCTCTGCCGGGGCACTGCTCCAGGGATCCCCCGGCTGGCCAGGTAACAAAAATGAATTTACTCTTTGCATTTCACCACTGGTTTTGTGGTTGCTCCTGCTTCCCGCTGACACACACACTACCTGAGCCAATCTCATAAAGTAGTCTTACTGTGCCTTACAACCTGAAGATGTTTGGCACACATATTTTTACTTGATGTTCTTATCTCATGAGCTGGTATTTCCTTTCAAGTTTAGCCAAACTGCCATACTTTCTGCTGCCTCCCAATTAAACAGCATTAAAAGATTACCAGTCTCATTACAGCTTTCACTTTGATCTTCTGGTACTCTAGAGGGTGGTGAGGGTGCTTTGCGCTTCATCCTCCGCAGAGAGGAGTTGATGGAAGCTGTGTCACTGAGCGGCAGAGAACCTTTCCGTACTAATCCCAGAGGGGCCTAGGAAGGGAGATAGGGGAGGATGAAGATTATTAGAAATCAAAGAAAAACAGCAAAATAGTTCTAGTAATTACGCTCCAAAGGTATTTATAAAATACACTTGGGAAAGAGTGAATATATACCTATTACCCAACGTATTATGTTTCTCGTCTTAATTCCTCCAAGGAGTAGAGTTTTCAAGAAAAAAAAAAATCAGTTTTTACACATAGTACAAAAGAGAATTTGAATTCTTTATGCCCAAAGGTTATTCTACAAACTCCAAACAATTCTTTTCTAAAAGTAGCTAAAAATTGTTGCGGAAAGAAGCTTCAACAACACCCCACTGCAATGACATGACACAATGTTTCCTTCTTCATTCCTTCAACAGCAGTCCTAATTAGGCTCTATAGATAATTACTGTGATTTTTGTTCCCTACTTTAAATACTTAAACTTTTATACACATTTTTTGAATGCCAGCCTTCAAAACTTATCTTGGAAAGTACAACTGTCTTAGAATCTTAATACTTACTGAAGTTAAATTGTAATAAGTTATAAAAATAATAATTATAGTACCTATTGATGTTGAAGTTCAACAATGTCCTCATTATTGTAGCAAAAGACAAAAAAAATTCCTAATTCAGAGATAATCAAAACCATTAAAAACTGGACAAAGGCTGCCTGCTGAAGACTTCATAGTTTTATGATACAGACATCCAATTTCATTTTAAATTGTTTTAAAAATACGTTCTGTTTCTCAAAAAGACAGTGGTTGTTAATTTGCCTGCCATTACTAACTGCAGTTTGCTTTATATGCTGAAGGAACCTTGCTTTTCCACACCTATTAAAATAATAATGTTCAGGATGCCAGCAATAAAGGACTGGATTTTGGCACCAGACACAGCTGACTTTCTGTAGTAATTCTGATCCCTATCACCTGTCTACTCGGCCATATAATAAAATCCTGCAGTGACATTCATTTCTGGGTAAAAGGATCCACACAGCAACTGGATGTGGGGTCATCTTCAGAGAATTTCTCTCTGCTTCAATTAACCAGCCCACTTCAGAAAGAATACTGAGGAACAGAGATGGCACAAATACACCTACAAGTTTTTGTTTCACTGACCATCCTTTCAAAAACATCACTGATAACAGATTTGTTGACTGTGTCAATATCCACAGACTAAGATGCTTATCATTAGAAAGCTAACATTGAACAAATACCCATCCTACAGTAAGACAGCTTTTAAAGACCAAGAGCTAGAGTACTTGGTTGTACACAATAAAAAGTATAAAGAGAATTACTCACAAAAGCAAAGATACTGGCACCACATGTCTGTGAAGCAGTGTTTGGCAGCTCCTGTTAGACCTCAGTACAATACCAGAATGAATGAACTGGGATGGTGAAAACCATCCTCTGAGCTTCCCTAGGCGTACTGTCATCTGGTTTGTCCCACCTCACTGTCAGGTATGACAGATGCCTTAGATACTTCACTGTACTGTACAGTGCAACACCATCCAAAATGTTCACAAAATTCTACTACCAATTACTTTAATGCCAAAGCAACCAATTCAAACCTTCTGCAGCGAAGCAGGACTCAGGGTTTTAAGGAGACAAAACAAAGCACCAGGTGAAATGTTCTTTGAAAAGCAGCAAAGGATAGGGACATAGCACTCTAAAAACTATTCAAGCATGCAAGTTTTTTTTAATTAGAAGTAAAGAAATCAGTTTCTAGATTAAAGCGTCACAGAACAAAAATCGCTTTATGCTTTTATAGCTTCTTACGGTTCCCAAATAATTCTAAAAATAATCATAATTTAAAAAATCAGCACCTGAATTTATGCAGGAGGAGATGTCAAATATAATATTATTTCCCCAAATTAGGCTTTTTTTTATTGTTAAATCGTTTTCCTCCTTGCTGTTGGGCAATTCTATTTTTTTCCTCTTCGGTAGCTGCTCATGAGGATGCAGCCTCTCTGTTCTGCACAGAGACATGGTTTCTCTGTCCAAAGGTCTGCACCCTCATCTGCTTCACACAGGCTCCCTCAGCTGACTTAGCTGGCACAGAGCTCTGCGCATACTCGCTCAGCTAAACAGATGTCACCAGAGTTCCCTCCTGCACAGAAAGAGTATGTGTGTAGGGGGGAAATAATGTTCTCAGCATAAGAGCACAAATGCTACTAGAAGATTTTTATAAGCCTTTCTACTGCCCTTTGCATCCAAAGAAATAAACAATTTGCAAAGAGAGATTTCGAGAAAGTACTAAATGTTCCAGTTAAGGTTCAAGTGTTGAACAGATTTTCTCAGGAATTATTCAACATATGAATATTAAGAGCTTTCAAATCCTAACAAAGGCTGTAATGTGAAAATAGTACTTTAAACAGATGGAAAAAGATTAAAATAATGTTATTAAGACTTATCTGACAAAGTATTGGAATATACATCTGGGTGCTCATGTGTCACACCAACTGCCAGTGATAACCACTGTTTTATCAGTTACACTTAAATTAAAACTCATGTTAGCATCACTGAAGTAATTAATCATGCTTGTGCAGAAACACCAGTGAACTCTGTCGTAACTTCCACAACATATGCAGGAGTTCAACTTTTAATATTGTACACTCTCCTCATCCTGCAATAAGCAAGGGTGGATATGAAGCTTTTTAGCCTCAAATGTGTACTGATAAATTTGGCACCAAATCCCACATCGCCCCAAGCAGACACATAGAGGCCAGTGCTTCCCCAGATCCAGCCTCTGCAAGCAGTAGCAGACACGGTGCCTGGTCCTTCTTACAATTTCAAAAAGCAAAAGAAAGGTAATTCAGCCACGGTAATTTTGCAGCTGGAATGGAAGGGGGGGGAAAAGTATTTGGGAAAGAATGTAGTGGTAGTGGAGCATTTCAGCATGCTGGAAAGCGTACCTCACACCAAGGGTAACTATATACACATTTTCATATGACCAGTACCTACTTCTTTTGCTCCATAGATAACTAGATTTAACAGAAAATATACAGGCGACTGGGATAACAAAGCACACTGCTATCCATATTGCTAGTATTTCTTTCTTCCCTTTGTACAAGTATGTAGGTAAATGTATGTCCATGCAGTAACGGGGCAGGGAAAAACTGTATTTGCTCTTACAAAGATTAACGCAGTCAATTTCTATTACATGACTTAAGCTTCCCAAAATACTTAAATTTAGCCCAAGTACTACAGATGAAGTAATATCCCTCTGACCTATTCGAAAGAAAGGACATACAAAATACATTTCGAGAAACTCAGCTGGTGTTATTCTGTCCAAACACCCAATACTACTATTCTCTCCTATGATTTATCTACACACTTGCCAGTACAGAAGTAAATACAATAAGGAGACAAAGTTATGCATTTGCTATACTAAGAAGTGGATGCATACAGTGTTCACCACCAATTCTGAATCGTATCAGAATCACATCAAATGATCTTCATGCAAACTTCACCAAGAGCAAACAGGCAGTTCTGAGCATTTTCTTCTCCCAGGTAACCCTGGCTCTGTGCAAAACCTCCCTGATGTTCGTGGCGCTCACTGCATCATTGCCGAACTTCTTTCACCATCAAGTTTCAGGCAACTGAGCCTCTGGTGTAATTTCACAAGTATGGAACTCATCCCTCCCAGAAATCTTAACCAAGCTGTTCTGTGGCAGTGGCTAATAAGACCTTTTCAGACATACTTTAAAGTTTAGTTGCTTCCCATCCCTCCCCCATTCTCCCATCTTATCCATTCCTTTTCAGTGGGATAGACTGGAGATTTAAATTTCTTTAGAAGTTAAGGTTGTGTAAATAAAAGCAAGCTGTATTTCTAGAGTTGAGATCCATCATTTAAAACTTCAGTGTTTTGACTAGAAATCTCCGCTTAATTGTTCCTACCCAAGCATAGCTTACGTACACTCCTTTACAATAACTGAAAACAGTGTAAGGAGACAAACAGCCATGGGATAAAATGAAGATATTGTAGTCTAGTTTTTATAAATAAAGCATTAGGAAGAAAATCAGCAATGGCATTTTGGACATAATCAAATACTTCTCTTTCTTTAAAAGAAAATTTCTTATAAAGAAGTGTTATTACTAGAAAATTGCATCCACTTGTATGAAAATTCTGAAGATACACATAGTGCATTATACAACAGCACTTTGCAAAAACCCTTGAGTCCTCTCTACTTGCAAGTGTATTTTAACTTGCTAGTTCTAAACATACTTCTCACAAGACCCATCATCTCACCCAAAATCAAAAGTGACAAATAAGTGAGCTATTTCAATATTAGACACCAACATGCTCATTTCCAATCTGGTTTAACACAGAAATTTGCTGGACAAACATTAACTATTTAGGCTTATGAGCCATCTTCTGAGTCTCCTATAGAATGAGCAAATCATGCTACATAATAGCTTGTAAAACCTACCCTTACATCCATTGCACCCCCTAAAAGTAGGAACATATCTCCAAAAATTAATGCTACAATCACTCTGAAAATGAGGCAAAAAAAATTCCAACCCTTGTACCATAATATAACTGCTCATATAAAGGGAAAGCAGTTTCTTTTTTAAGAGAAAAGAAGTGGAGAAGCTGTAGGAGGTAAACATTAAAACCCTTCTTCATACTGTGAGAAACTGGACTACAATACACTGTGAATTTGAAGACAGACAACAGTGAGAACTTTGTTCCCTTAAAGTTGGCTCATTTCACTGTTGTCTGATGTTACTGCTTTGGTATGTTTCTATCAAAACCAGGCAAACAGTTTATCCAGGCAAAACTGACATTGCACTTTGTCTTCCTTGTGGATGTTACAAAAGAGATTTGTCTATAATAAGGCACATGCAGAAAGTCATCCTGGTCCATAGAAGAAATAAAGTATGTATCCAGTCTGCCAAATAAACTGAAGGGCAGGCTTCAGAATTTAGGCATTCTTAAAAGCAATACGAGTTGCAAGAAAACGCTTCTTGTAAGGCAAAAGCAGATAAAAAGTAACCCTTGGGGGAGGGGCAGAATTATCTCCTAAATTTTGTACATTAACTTAATGGGACACTGCAGTAACAGTGAAATTCCCAAGCATACTATATTTATCCCAGCAAACACACCATTCAGCCTGGTGAGCAACCCAAAAAAAGACTTTAAATCCTACTAAGCAGGATGCACATTTTCAACAGTGGGGAATATGAGAAACCAAATTCTTATATTGTTTACCATGAAATAACTGTGGTCTAGTGTGACCATTGTACTTGCCTCATTACTGAGAACTAACTTGGATTAAGTGAGTATAAATTGGTCACTTTGGGTTGAGAAACATTAATTCACATGATACAAATGAAAAAATGCTGTCCAACCATCAAAATTGACTTTATTTTACAATGCTTATGTATCACCTCAAATTCTATATTTATGATGCCAATTCTTTGAATAAAGACTGATTCTATGTATCTAAATAGTGCCCGATTTAATTTATGAAGATGCAATTCCTGTAAATGGCATTTTTATTTAAGTAACAATGTTTTACATTGTGCCTTGACTAGCACCTTGTTTTTAAAAGAACTGCCCTTTATTTTACAGTTAAGAGAAACCAGAAGTCCCAATAGCTAGATACACCTTTTTGCTTATTTTAGAGACTTCAGCAGAAACTCTGAGAAACAAGCTTCTGAATCTTTCCCTTGACAGTACTACTCATGCAGTGGTTGATCTCACAGCAAAAACAAGTATTTGTTGGTTTCTGTTAGTGATGGAGCCCTATCATATTTTTTCTGTTCTAATTACGTGCATACAGTTTTGAAAAATCAAGAGTCTGTTTCACCCACATGAAATAGAAACGTCTAATTTGGAAGGGACCTTTGAAGATCATTTGGTCCAATCTTCTGCTGAACACAAGGTCCTTGAAAAGGTTATTGCAGGAGCCTGTCAAGGTATGTCTCAAATATTTCTGGTGACGGAGCTTCTACCCACTTGAGTGATTTATTCCAGTGTTCAGCTGTTCTCACAGTGATGAGTTTTCCTTCTGTATCTGAATGGCATTTCCTCTGACAACTAGTGCCCATTGGTCCTCACCCTGTCACCATGCATCCAGGCAAAGCATATACCTGTACTTTCCCTGTAACACCTTCTAGGTGTAACACCTTCTAGGTGTCTAGAAAGACTGCAATTAGATCTGTTCTCTTTAAACATCATAATGGCCTTCCACTAGACTCTTGCCTGTTTTTAATCTCTACCTGGAACTGCAAAAACCAAATCTGGACATAGCAGTACAGCTGTGACCTAAAAAGTATTGAGTACACTGGATTCAAAGGGGATCACACACCCAGATTCCAGCCTGTACTGGTACTTGGGATTACTCCATACCAAGCAGACAATTTCACATGCATCTTTTTTAAACTTCATTCAGTTCCTCCCTACCACTGTCTCCCTGAATGGTGGATCTTCTGGTGTACCTCCCTCTCTGCTCAGTTTCGCGTCAGCTTCAAGTTTGTTGAGGGTGCATTCAATTCCATCATTTAGGTTGTTTATAAAGGTATTTAACAGTATTTGCCATACTACCAGCTCCTCAGGAACTCCACCTGACAACCAGTCCAACTTTGAGCCATTCATTAACCACCACCGTTTGAGTTGTTTAGCCAGCTTTTTGTCCTATCTTGTGGTTCATGGGTCTAGTCCATACTTTATTTTTTCAACAAAAATTTTTGTGGTAGACTGTGAAAAACACCGTGCTAAAATAAAGGTGGATGACCGCATCCTTTATCCTTGGACTTCTGCTTGCCGCTAACTTACAAAAGCCTTTCTTGTTATTCTTGACACCTCTTGCCACTTTGAGCTCCAGGCTTGCCTTTGCATTCCTAACAGCATCTCTGCATGTCAAAGAAGTATCAATGCATTTCTTTTTGGGAATTACTCTGTCCCCTTCCCATACCTCATATGCTTCTTTTTGCACTTGAGCTTTCTCAGAAGCATGTTCAAATGAGACTATTTATTTTTATTCCTACTCCTTTTCCCACTTAGGGGAATGGACCACTCCTGTGCTGCAGGAAGGATGTCTCTGAAAATATCTCAGTGCTCTTCCAAGCAGCAGCTTTATCCTCCAAGGAAGTCTCTCATAGGAACACTCCTCAGAGTTCCCTGATCAAGCTGAGCAGTATGTACTATGCAGTCCAAATTCATTCATTACATGGTATTTATTGGAAAGCAGGTACTAAAAAGACAAAGTATTTTATATGAATAAATAAAATTCAAAGCACAGAGCAAATATTAACCCACATTTAAGTCCCAAGCTCTGTTTTATCTGAAAAATCACTGTGCAATCAAATCGGAAACAGAAATAACCTTAAAAAACACATGTCAAAGGCTTCTAAGGGACGTGCACAAAGAAGCACAAAATAGAAAATACACACAGAAATATAACTTATTCTGGACTTCTGTCCTTTCTTTGTGAGCAATTCAACTTCAGTCAAATCACTTTAGATGAATAAGAAATGTCAGTACAAAATAATAAATCTAAGCAATTTTGTTGAGTGACAGATCCTAGCCCAGCAGTCATACATTACTGTTAGATATAATAGGATATTAATCATTTAAAGCATGTTGACATTAATAAATTATTTTCAAAAAAAGTTGAATTCAATTAAAAGACAAACATGATGAGGTAAAAAAAAGTTCTTCCCTCCCCAGGTCCCTTTTATTAAAATACAGAAAGAAACCTTTGTCTTCTTCAAATGATAAAGCTTTTCAGCAGGACACAATACACAAATTCAGAACTTCTGTTAAACAGTGCTCTCTTGTGGTTCCGTACATTAGTGAAAGAGTAAATAATTGTATAGTCAGTCTGAAATTTCTTGTCTCTGAGTCCAACACAAAATTAATCCCTCAGACTTGTATTTCATTTAGTTCTGCATTTTATTTTTCTAGCATGCCAATTACCTCACTAAAGACCACCTTTAGATACCGCACTCAAAGCAAAGCATGAAATAATAAAAAAATATAACAACAGTTTTAGCCTTGATCTTCAATTGGAATTCACAATTGACAATATGTGCAATATCGAGATAATACTTAATGCATCAATTCTCCCAAATTCTGTTGGCAGAATTTCTGCAATGCATAGGATATATAGGTTACTTAAATACGTAGTCCACATCTCATAGCTTCAATTAAACACGCACCCTTATTTGACTAAAATAAAATTCTTACTTTTAACTTTCTGGGAGCACAAGAATGTTGACTACTCCCCAAGACTTCCACCTTTTTCCAGTAATGTAAAGAACAAACTACTCATTATCCCATGTAAATATCAAAACATAATTACAAGGTAAAGCGAGACAATGTTCTCATATTTAAATACATAAGCTGTTCATCCAAAAGAAAAAAAGGTGCTCACAATACTGACTTATATAAGAAGTTGGTTTTACCTTTTCAAAATACGGCAGCTACTTTGGAGACAGGTTATAAAGTTTAAAAGGAACAAATCTTTCAATTTCCATAGTTATTTTCAAACTAAAATTTTTAAATGCAAGTACTATACTTTTATTTCCCATTTATTTCAAGCCTCAGCAGATACCGACAGGGTTATCAGGATTATTATGTCTAAACTTCTTAAGAAAGTGAAACAAATGTAACTAACCTGTTCGTTCCTATCAAGGCTGTTAGATTTCACAGTATCAGATGCTGGTCTGACTTGGGCTTGTCCAAGGTCCTGGGGAGCACTCTGAGAATTCGGCATAGGTGGCAAAGGAGCTCTCCGTTTCTTTGGCATTTCAGATGGCAGAGTGTTTGAATCATACTGCTTGCTAACAGTGTTAGATCTCGTGATAAATGTTGGCCTTGGCTTGCTCATCAATGGAGTTGCTGGGGCACTGGCAGCCTTGGGGTACAGGGAGAAGAAAGAAAAAACATCCACGTTACTTACACTTTCTGGAAAACAATCAACAGTATTGATTGCTCAATATAGTTCTATAATATAGTTCTAGAAGTTTTGCTTATACCAAATTACACCTTACTTGTTCTTTTTTCTTCTTGCTTCGTTGAAAAAAGCTGAAGAACCCTTTGTTTTCTTTCTCCTTCAGAACATCTAAGTTTTCAGATTGATAGGAGTCTGAAATAGAAGACAACAGTTCTACATGTTATTTACTGCACAGATTATTTCTCCTGCATTCTTACTATTTCACTGTCTGTCATAAGCTTCCTGGAAGGATATACAAAACACATCATAAATCACCTGCATCAACACTTTTTCTAAACACTGCAAAATGAACAGGTTTCCTACCACCCGTGGTCTTCCTGTCTTTCTCAGAACTCTGAATAGGTGAGATTCAGCTGTTATTTATACCCCTAGCACATAATACAGCCCATCCTACTTGTCATATGTTATGGTTCATATCACATAGGCTGTAAAAGGAAAAAAGAACATCAGCCTCTCCAGTTCTCAGTTCCTAGCAGTTTCCTAGCAGTTTAAACTCATGGCAAAGTGTGAAGTGGTACAAGTCAGGCATACACCTGCACATGGTATGACTATGGAGGAAGATCACCGAAACACCTGTCAGACGCCCTGTGTAACTGCATGGCAGTCATAGTAAAGGCAGTCAAGTCCATTCTGGTATCTTGCAGAATTTATCCTCCTTACATTGTATTCATGCAGACTATTTGTAAATCTAAAGGTTGTGTCTCTAGTTTTTACTAGATTTAACTTTCTTAAAGAAATACCATTGAATACAAATGCAATAAACAACAGAAATCAGCAAAGCCACTATGGGTTCACGGTACACATGTCAGTATAAACATGACTTCAAATTTAATCAGTCTATCTCGGCTAAAACTACACAGAAATACTTATATATAGCTAGGTATAACCACTTCTGCGTTATCTTTTAAAATATGCATTTATGACAGGACAGAGATAATTACTCGTGTCACAGGTCACAGCTGAGCAGATGTTATAATAGGAACTTAAATGCTACAGTTTCACTGCCTATTTCAGTAAATCGTACCTTGCAAAGACGGTAAATTTAAATCAACTGGTGATGTGGCTACAGAAAGACAAAAAGAAAGACAGAAAATGTGAATCTAAATCAAGGATGCAGTTATAACTTACAAACACAGAAAGCTGAATCTTCAACATTAGGAAAAAGTAACTGGGTACTTTCCCGCAGCGAAAGGATGTGTATCTGTACTACTGAGTGCTATAAGCCATTTAAGAACTTGAGCCTGAAGACAGTAACGCAGACTGGAATCTTGTAATTAAGGAATGAGATAGAATAGTTTGCTCTGTAAGTTTTGGATTGTCTGGCAGTCCAAACTTGAAAAACAAAGAAGAACGTAGAATTAAAATATGATTTGAATAAAATAAAATTTGAGTTTAAATTCTGTTAAGTAAAAGGTACACCTCACCATTCACTTTCATAAAGAAAGCGGTAAATTCAGAGCTTTGAAGATGTCTGCAAAATTGAAATGATGCTGAACTACTTTGTATCAAGAGAACTGAAGTGTATCTGAATTTCCCAGCGGAGCACTGCCATGTAGGAAGCATATATGCCCTCAGATTCTCTCTTAAGGATTTCTGGCTGTTGATTCAAGTGAAGCACACATCATACTGTGCAAAAGGCAGCTCTGCCAGCCTGTAAATGAAAGCAGTAGCCAGACAACAAGCAAGGCAATGCACCATGGGCACATGTAGTTCAAGTAACTTGTTTAGGCAAGTTAAAAATATGTTGTTTTCCAGTGGGGAAGAAAGAGAGATTAAATTTTTGTTTTCTCCACAGGAAAAAGGACATATTTTCCAAATCTGTCATTCTCCCATTGTTCAAGGTAACTAGCCTTTGGGAAGTAACTGAGTGAACTCTTGAAACTGTAAACACCAAACGATAAGGTTATGGTATTTAGGTAGAAGCGAGGTAAAAGACACAAACAAAAAACCCAAACACCCGCATTTCAGAGCAGAAGTTAAAACAAGCAAATAGTGCAGTGGTCAAGAACAGGAGTGAGCCAATATTACTGCATTCTATATTGAGATAAAATTTCCTGTGATAGGTCTCTGAAACAAACCACACTCTATAGAATTTTTTAATCACAGTACAATAAACCCTTCATGAAAGACAGGCTTACAGCTGAAGCTGAAAATATGCATAGGAATCTGTACAAATATAAGGAAGTTAGTTCGTTGTGCCCCCATTGGACCACAATTAAAAAGAGAATTATTATTCCTTCACAACGTACAAAGTTAGCAAACAGCACTCAGAAACATGTATGAACACCATCACAATATTCTAATACCTTATAAATAATTTAAAAACAAAACTAAATTTCTCCAATGCTTCTGTTCTTTTCAGCTTATCATGATCTATGTGTTTTCTGTGAGCTACGGGAAATACGGTGGGTTTGGCCTTTTGGGGGAAGGCAAGGAAGGAGTTGCTTTTAGGGGATTATTTGTACTTGGCCACCTTGGCTGGTATCTAACACTCTGTTAGAAAATAAAACCTTGATATTGTACTTCGCAAACATAAGTACAAGTAAACTTTTCCCAGTTTCAATTTTGCGGAAGACTAATGAAATATGTACTAAATTGCTAGAAATTAATTTCTTCATAAGTAAAAAAAATCCCAGCAAAACATACACATTGTTGAAATATTAAGCAATTATTTTTTCTGTAACTGCAACTTATAAAAGTTGTCTTACCTCGACTGATATCCATGGCATATAATTCTCTTAGTCCAAGGTCATTAAGAGATTTTGTCACATCAAGGGGTTCTTGAGACTGGTAATTCTTCAACAGCAGAGTGTGTGAAGGTTCAAATTCACATTTACTACAGATAATTGGTATGAGTTCTTGAAGGGGTGAATGTGGACTGACTCTTACTACTGTCTTCTGTGTCTTCTTGTAGTTTATCACTACCCTTACTGTTTGCTAAAGAGAAGAAAATTACAATAAATACCAGCACAACTTCTGAAACAACTGGTATTTTTATAACAGCTTTACAATAATCACAGAAATTCCACCAACGGCCAATTTCAGCAGTGTTACAGATTCAGAAACACTACAAGAGAAACTATTTTGCAATTCCCTTCTACGCAGTGAAAGGACACATGAAAGAGCCTGCTCCTTCTCTAGCGCCTGTCCCTTGCCTGTCCAGCAGGACACCTGCCTGGAGTGAGATGCCCTACTGGGTTACATTAGGCAGCTGTAGGAGTCAGCCAAGGAGCCACGAGTGCATGCCTGTGTGCACACACATCGGATGAAGGTAAAAAGGGGAGCAGCAGAGCTACCTTGGCCCTGTGTAAGTGCTTTAGATAAATTAATTACTATTACTAAATAAATTAATTACGATTGTTCTATACAGCAGAAGGACAGAAGTGGAAGGGAAGATTTAGGCAACACCCAGAAGCTGCTTTAGTACTTCTAAAAGCTCCTCCTGCCTTCTTAAGGGTATATAAAGAAAAGCCCAGTAACAACCAAAAAAGTACAGTATGTATTAAAGGAAAATGAACACGCAATCAGAAGAGCATATATTTCACAACATGAAAGATGGTACAAGTTGTTGATTTTCAGATTGTGGAAGGCTGTATTCAGCCACAATTCATCTGCATAATTTGTCAAAAGGACAGTAAGGTGTAGGATTTCAAATAGTATTGTCATATTTCCTCCTTTCGGCAACAAAGAAGTTTGCTGCAATAAACTGAGATACATTTTACCTAAGATGAGGTTATGAAGAACATGGAGCCGAGCATTTCACAGGAGTGAGTGGTGAGAGCATGGGAGACAACAGGAAAAGCTGAAACAAAGCCAAGCTAACTGCAAAACTTGTTGAATACAACAGTGATTCTAATTCTCAATATGCTTTAATTTTAGTTCTCACCTCTGGTATAACTGGGGCAGGTTTCTTCTTATCCATTTGTTTTGGCTTTACAATCACCTTTTCCACTTCAAGCGTTCCCACTGGCGTGTTGGGTTTGAATTTAATCTGGCTATTTTCTGCTGATACCAACTCTATACTATAACTTGATGGATTTAAATGATACTGTGCACACAGAAAGATCAGCAAGTCCATCACGGGCTTCCTGTGAAAGACAAATGAGACTGTCACAACTGATGACAATTAAGCAGGCTATAGCAAAAACGTGCTGCTAAACATTTAACTCAAGGCATCCTTCCCTGACTAAATAATTACTGCCAGGCACCAAATTTAAATATCTTCAACAATAAAAAGCACCAAACCCAAGAAAAATCACTGAAAAGAAAATGAAAATAGTTTGCACAAAAGTATGCCAAGCACTTGAATAAAGGTGGATATTTTTGCTTGTGTGAAGTGCTGCTTTCCCTGAGGTCAGCAGGGACATATGGATTAGCCACCTCATTTGACATTCAATAAGAACTGTAGCAGCGGTGATAAATGCCCTGCTATTCATTAAGAACAGTTTCCTTCCAAAGCTTGAAATTTTTATATCCATTCTGAGGTTACAAGGGACTCTATTTTCAGAAATTCTGAGTGTAAGCCATTTGGATGAAGCAGGAGAAATAAAGTTTGAGGAAGTCACCTTTAAAAGAGGTCCTGCATTAGGGATCCCAAAATGAGAGCCAGGTGTTTAATACAGAGGGAAGGAAGCCAAATGACTATATAGCAGTTGAAAGCATTTTCTTGAGCAGCTCTGTGTGATGCAACAGATGTCCTTTTCAAAATGAAGTATGGCAAACCAAATTTTTCATATGTAGTCACTAACTGTACATCCTTGCTCTCTCAGTGCTCAATGAAGAACGTGCAGAACAGCATATTAAGATAGGCTGAACATACCCAGTTGCTACTAGAATAAATTTATTAAAGCTATACTTTAAACAGAAGTGTCATAAAAGTTTAAAGAGATCAAAGGTAAGAAGAGTATCCTAACTTTGCATGTTACAACAACTGAATAAGGTTATAGAACTATCACATCACTGGAACTGGTCCTTCCTCAGTTTTTAGAGTGAGGTAATCACCCATAAGAAGCATTTCATTCTGATGCTCTCTGCACCTCTCAGTTACAGCTACAAACTGAAAACTATCACCTGCTCTGTCTGGCAGGGATATTATGAAAATAACTTAAAAGTCTGTGAAGCAATCAAATGCTATGTTAAAAAACACTGCAAGTGTTTAAGAAAATTAATACAGGATTTGTCCGGTATGGCTTTATCAGAAATCTTAATATCTTGATGTAATCTCATAACAGATGCAAGTATTATGGTAGTATAGCCAAATGCAGAAATAGATAGCTTCTCTATAAAAAGCCATCAAACAAGGCAGAACTCTAGTATAAGACTGTGAATACCTTTATTAAGTAGGAAGTTAAACCAGACTTTTCATATGATACAGTTCTGTAAAAAGAATTAAGAATGACTCAGCATTAGAAATTACTGTGCACGCTGTGTTGTTCTCCCCACGCCCCCTTTAATTTTATATATATATACATATATATAAAATTATATATAGTAGAATATAATGTCTGCTTTCACCTGGTCTTAAAGAACAAGCAGTCTTTAAGCAAATTGTCTTCTGATTACTAGAAGCAGGGCTGGACTCTCTGGTGTACATGCTGCACCTCCAGAAGACGGAAAGAGTTGGAAAGGTGACAGATAAAGGTACTGCAGACCTGTTACTTCTTTTTTTTTCTCAGAGGGAACTTTCTACCTACTTAAGTGGCAGAATACTTGCCTCAGGAGACAAAGGCAGGAGGAAAGGAACAATAAAACAAAAAAACCATATAGAAATAATGCTCCAAGGTGTCAAAAAAGCAGCTATCAGATGGTCTGAAGAGGTATAGAAGAATGTAATATATTCCTGTGCCTTTGTCTAGGTGATATGTATCAGTTTGAGGAATACCGTGAGAAAAACACTGAGCACTGCAGACATAGCTAAACCAGAGAGTTTATTTCAATTCTTCTCTCACACATATCACAACATGCTCCAGTTAGAAGAAAGAAGGAACTACTCTAGCCTAACCCATAATAGAACAAGTACATCCATCTCACCCTAACAAGAACGAAGCTGCAAATGCAGAGAATGTCATTCCCCCACTTCACAGTGGGGCAGAGCAGGGGAGGGGAGGAGGGAGCCAGCGCAGACAGCAGACACCACTTCTGCAGTGACCTTTCTGGTTATCAGCCTGTCCAATAGGTTACCCATTACTTTTTTTCTGGTGCATTTTTATACACTGACTAGCTTTAAAAGCTGCCCTTACTCTGGCCTTCAGTTATTGGAAAAGGGTAAGAACAATAAAGATGACCAGGACGAGAATTCACACGCAAAGATTGCCAAAAGCCGTCCTGTGGAAATGCACCACGATGACAGGGGCAAGCCCTCACATTAAGCACAGTCACAAGAAGTGACAGAACGATAAGCAAGAAACATAGCTGCTCACAAACAGACAGGTACATGCAAATTAGTACATGAAAACAGCGATTCAGTGCAAATTTGCTTTCTGCTGGTACTTCCAGAAATTACCTGCTTGACTGGAGGATGCTAGATTTTAAATTCCCCCCCTCCACTGGAGGCCAAGACACTTTTAACAACTGCTTTAGACAGATATTCCTACAGTGGTACCAAAAGCAATCTCTTTTTGAAATCACATCCTCCAAAACTTGTAAGACTATTTTCTGCTAAAGGCTTCAAGGATTGCAGGTAGAGGAATACATGTATCACAGCAAATTTAATGACTTCCATAATTAATATTTAGTAAAACGCAAAGAAGTAGCCATCAGCTGTCTCTGAGTTCACCACCTACTTGTCTTCCTTTAATTTCAGTAAAATCTTTATTTGCAATTTCTTTAGCTTCATTACATTACCTAGTTTTCTGGAAACCTCTGATCATAAATTTACGTACATGTTTCTGCACCCCTCCACCTCTCATCTGTTTTCCTCTGGTCACTCCTACCTGCCTAAGCTAATAGCAGCCTCTCATTACATCAGTTGATAGTTAAATGATGAACCTTCGCGTAGAATGTCTCAAACCATGTCATGTTTGTAACCAACAGTGAAAGGTGTCACTTCAACTACTGGATTAATTGTTTAAAGGAAAAAATGCACCAAATTCCTACACTGCTTTCCAAAAACAAGGGTTAGATATTTGCTACTTTGTTTTTTTAAGGTGAGATTCTTACACAGTCAAACTTTCGAAGCAAGGTCTTGCTATCACGAGACTCACTGTAAGCACCACTGAACAAACAAAACTGAGAAGCCACCAGAAGTATTCCTAGGTAGGGATGGAATGGGGCTGGGGGAGTAGAGAAGAAACCAACCTATACACAGTGTGGCTTTCTATAGAACTCTGATCATGTAAGCCTATGGCTTCATGGCCTTCCTTGCAAAATATTTACTAATCCTACTCTCTAAAGAGAAAAAGACATTTATTTTCATGGAGAACAACAACAAAAAAACATCACCAATCCCCCCCGAATTTGTTAGTAACAAACGTAAGTACAATAGGCTTTGAAAAGTAGGGCAACACCACAAAGCTTGTTATTCACTAGCTAGCTATACGGAGTAAATCAACAGTTTATTAAGAATACCCTAATGACTGAAAATACTCAAGAATGGATCAAATAGAAACACACAAAGGTCTCTAAGAAACAAACTCAGCAAAGCTAAGGTCTCTCAGGAAGGTGTCTGAAACTGAAGCCCTAAACATACTACCCTGCAAAACTATGTTTGACACAATTTCCAAATAAAATGCACATCACTAACATATTGGCCCTTGAAATCTCTACATTAATTTACTTATGCATACAACTGAAACTAATTAATCTCAAGAAAACTTTCTCAAACTCTGCATCTCTTCCTTGTGGGAAAACAAGAAACTAACTTATGATCAGACTGCTAAATAAAATACTTCAGGCTATTTTTTTTCTTTGGCTACAGAAAATTCTTCAGCCTTATGCTGTATTTAGAACCAATGAAGAAGAAACAGAAACTTCACTCTGAAATACACTCCCACTTAAAAAAAAAAAAAAAAAAAAAAAAGGCAGCTTCATTTATTCCTTACCATGAGCAGCAACATACCTTCACTTCCTACCACTCATTGCTCCTACTGTGTTTTTGGGGGAGTTGGTTGGTTTTAAATAACTGTTTGCCTGAGCTCCCTCCCAGGAATCCTGGTGATAAGAATCTGCAGTGCCATTTGCACTCTCCTAGCAGATTAATCGAATCACTATCACCAACTAATACAAAATACAAATTGATGCCCAGGCTTAAATAAAAGAATCCACCCCTGCCTGAAGTTTCAGAATGAGAAATGTGCTATTTCAGTCCTCCTTCCTTTTTTAAGTCTCTCAGTTTTTGCTTTAGTTTTATAGATCAAATCAAGGATCAAAAATTATTCTCTCTTGTAATCTTTTTCTCTAAAACCCCTTTTGGATTTCATTCTGATCTTCTTCTGCCTACTTCTGCCCACTTGGGATATTCATCTACATAACACCTTGCTTTGTTCTACGTAGCTCTTGCTATCCACTATGCCAAATCAGGGAGCAAGCCAACACAGTTTTATCTGAGAACACTAGAGAAGTTTCTTCTAGGGGACTATGACATTTGAGCACATGGCTATAGAAACTGACAGTTTTGCTTTTTCTAGTATGAGATTTAAATAAGGTATTCTCTCCTCAGGAGCTCTGAAGCTGCTCATCCCTGATTATGAACAGGAAAGAGACAAATTAGCAATTTATCTGTATGTCATTTCTAGACAGAGCAAAACTAGTTTGAAGTACATTTCACAGCGAGCTGCAGGTCCTGCACAGTATTTGCTCTCATTCTGAGGGAGCCTAGCAGTGCTAATATAGGATCTTATTTGCAAAAGAGCCATTTATGTGATTAACCACATAGAGTACCTTGATTGTGAAAAAAAAAAACCAGTAACTGTGGGATAATAAAACTGATTGGGAAATGTGTGCAACTCCTGATAAGCCTAGGGCCTGTCATGAACACTGGGTAATTATACACAACATAATTTGACCGAGTGAAGATACATACAACGTTCCTTTCTGGCACTTTGTTCTTAGTAAAGCAATACAGAGGGCACACAGTACTCCTAAGTGTGGGCAAAGGAAGCTAAAAGAAGTGCCTGACAGTGTACAGATGGAGTCTCACCTTTAAGAAATTTAAAAAAAAGAGTGATGCATCACATTTACAGACAGCAATATTCCTTGCTGCAAACACACTAGCAAGAATACCATAAAGCATCATAGTGGCATCAATTACTTCAGATAATTTCTTTTGAGAAATATAACCTCAGAGTTAAGTTATCCTGAAAATCACAGGTGGTGTGTAGGTCAGGGTGTGTAGGAGGGTGTGTGTGTGAGGATCCACAAAAGTTCCTCCACTGCAGCTCTTGTGAACAAGCTGGTATTTGATGTCTAAGCAATGACCTCATGAACTCTAGCAAATGACAAAACATGCAAACAGGCTCAAGCCAGACTTTATCGCTCATTAAGAAGTGAAGCAGGTGTAACTACACACTTACATTACCTGGTTTGAATGAACAGATAAAACAAATCAGCCTGCTTGCTTTCAGTTGCAAAGACACTGGCAATACACTAACACAAGCACACATACAAATAGTTTTCTTTATTTCAGCTTAGAAAAGCAACAAACTGGCATCCTAATTGTTCTGATCCATACAAGGACTTGCATAGGAGCCTTCTTAGTAGACCTGCTATGATAATTAATATAACATTTTAAGTCCCAGGATTTACGATTTCACCTCACCAGTCAATGTCCACATCTTTCCCAGCTAAAGGTGACTTGAGTTATACACACAATGTATAATACCAATTAGCAGACTGAAATATATATTTCAGATCAAAACCAAATTAAGCAAAATATATTTGTTAAAAAATAATTTTTCCGAAGTTGCAGCTAGAAACTATTTCCTTGAGGCATTATAGATCTTGCCTGAAGTGATGACACCTTCTTTTAGGACTGCTAGTAGTCTATAGGTTGCACTGCTGAGCAAGTACCAAACACATGACTGTACCCAAATAGGATGCGAGAACTCATCCTTAAGTCTAACAGGGAAAACACATGGGAAAATTCAGTGACTCACACAAACCAATATTTTTCTAGAGATGTGGAGTGACTAGAAAGAACAACCGGTATGGCTATACATCCTGATAGGTGCCATACGGAATTTCTGAATCTCAAAATACAGTCTTCCCAAAAGGCAGATAAATGTGTATGTTTCCACACCTACCCAAAAATCATAGTAAAATCATAGAATCATTTAGGTTGGAAAAAGACATTTAAAGGTCATAGAGTCTAACACTGCCAAGTCCACCACTAAACCATGTCCCTAAGCACCACATCTGCACATCTTCTAAATACCTCCAGGGATGGTGACTCCACTACTTCCCTGGGCAGCCTGTTCCAATGCTTGACAGCCCTTCCAGCAAAGAAATTTTTCCTAATATCCAACCTAAACCTCCTCTGGTGCAACCTGAGGCCATTTCCACTTGTTCTGTCTGTTCTTCTCTGGGAGAAGAGACTGACACCCACCTCACTACAATCTCCTTTCAGGCAGTTGTAGAGAATGATAAGGTCTCCCCTGACCCTCCTTTTCTCCAGGCTAAACCACCCCAGTTCCCTCAGCCGCTCCTCATAGGTCTTTTTCCCTAGACCCTTCACCAGCTTCATTGCCATTCTTTGGACGCACTCGATGTTCAGGCTTGCACAACTCCTGCATTTTACTGAGTGATTAAAACCTGGGTGAAGGTTGCAGTAAATTGTAGCAAGAAAAGAAGATTAAACAAAAAAATGTCATTGCGTGTAACTTACCTCCCATTTACTGTAGTATACTTGATCACATCTCCTGGCAGGACCACGGATAGTTCAATATCTTTATCAACCACATCCTCTTTCTGTTCCATTATGAGGTTGGCTGATTCCGTCTTATCAAACGGAGAAACAGCAATGGGCTTTGTTTCAGATGGAGGCGGTGGCGCTTTAGATTTTCTTCTGAAATAAATGGATGAATATTAGAAGTCAAGTATGTTTTTATATATATGATTCCATACCAGCGAACAAATGTCAGAACAGGAATGAATCACAATTCATTCTTTTCACCCGGACTGTGTAAGTGATATTTGCAAGGAAGGGATGACAGAATATTTTAAACACTATCAGTGGTGACAGAAGATACAACAGGCTAAGGTATCCATTATGTGTATATATATATATATATATTAAAAAAAAAAAGAGACCCAAATAAACCAAACCCCAAACAGAAATGTTTTTTTTAATATATCTTAAAAAAGGTAAATTATTTTGTTTTCCCTCGACTTATGCAAAGACCTGTTTGTGTGTTCTCCAAACAGATTTAATGGATTAGTATAAACAGAAACACTGTACTATGCATTATGAAGCCACATGGCACTGACAGTAGGTTTAATATATAGCATGGATAGGAGAGGGAATAATCACACTTTTCCTCCCCAAATTTTTTCTTTTGATTATTAAAATCATTCCAACAAATCGTACCAGCTGTAGTCTATTTAATTCTATACAGTAATAAAACAACAGTATAACCAATACTGCTGTGTTGTAATACTTCTTGGCATTTCAGTCATAATATGCTTTTGTATTTTCCGCTCACAAAAGCTGATTTCCTATTTTAATTTTCTCACTATCCTTTCCCATCTTACAGAAAAACCAGTATACTCCTGAATGCAGAGTGACCACTAAATAGGTTTCACTCATTTCACTTTAAAAAAAAAAAAAAAATCCAAAATGGTATAAAAGGAAAACTTTCTACATCTCTTAAATATGTTTATGTTACAGTAAAATCTGAAGGCAGGACTATCACTTCTTACAACATATAGTCCGGCATTCCCTCTTACTCAAATAACTTTACACAATTCACTGATATTGCCACAACGAATAGCTACTATTATTAAGAATTTCAGTATTAGAAACAAAACCAAAACCACACCACAGAGACACATTACCTCATGAGAACTTTTAAATTTTTTATCCATTCTTTTAAAAGGCTTGAATGGAACCACATTCACCAAAATTCAAAATACATTTCAAACGTAACGCACAAAGGTTCAAAAAATACGCTGGCAATTTAGATTCTGGAGCTGTACCAAAGTCTGTTTACTTTAAATGTAACAAAATAAATTAACTTCTATAATTGTCCTACAGAATTGAAACAAAAGATCTAGCAATAAGAACAACAATTAGATCTAACAATTCGAAACACACATCTTCCCTGGGAAAATTAAAAAGTTTAAAGTCACTCACAATGAAGAGCAAACAAGGTCCAGAGCAGCACTGCAAAAGACGACTGTGTAATGAGACTTCACATGACCGATCCGTTGCTGAAAGTGCTTAGAGTTTTGAACTTCAGAACTCCGAGCTGAATAATTAACTATTCACAGCCTCTCAGACTGATCGGGAGTGCTCACAGACCTCCACACACACTGAATGAGAATTTGCCATCAAAATTGATACCTCCTCTCTATGAATGTTTTAAATTAGGTTTTTGGTGCATTCTGCATACAATTCAAGATGTATGGCCTTAGCTGCAAATTTAACTTTTGTCTCTACAGCAGCTTGGTTGGGTTGTTTCTGGGTTACATGAACATTGCAAAATGTATGAATCAAACTCTTTACTCCTCCCTCATTTGGTTTTTTTTCTGTGTGATTTTTAGCTTTCATATAACTACCAAAAAGAACTATTAGCCAATACAAAGCATCAATAAAACCTTAAAAAAAACCCAAACAAACAAAACCAAACCCACAACAAAAAAATCCTTACCGTATGACATGAATTAAAAAAAAAAAATCTAAACCCAAAGTGAGTCACTACTGCTTTTCCCCTTTTTTACTCATTCTTATATCTTTAAGTGATTTCAAACAACTGTTAAAAGGTATTTATCACGTCTGAATTCAGATTTTAATCTTTGAAGAGTACATGCCACAGAGATTTGTTTGCAAATGCCAGTGGCCTCTACTTTCCATTAAGCAGCTGACTGCAATTTCATTGCTGGAGCTCCATAATCATTGGTGAGTGCTTAATCACACACGGCAATACGTGCATGGTCCACATCAGTAAAATGCAGCTCTATTTGTACACTAACTTACACTGTAGAGAGCTAGAACCAATAAAATACTCCTGTCAAAACTCATGTGCAACAGCTAAATAGCTGAGGTTGCATGTACTTACAAAGAACACACAACACGTGGGGTCAGTCTGCTAGTGAGGTCAGCTGAATCCCCACACACACCACCGCAGAGCTATGCACCCTGCCCATCTCTAGCACGTCTGGGTGTTCTTATATGGTTAGTTATGCTAACATTTCCCACCCCACACAAAGGAGGAAAAATCTCCAAGTATACTTTCTCAGAAGTTACACTGAGCTTTTGGCAAACCCTTATTAAACAACAGGGATGCCAATACATTCATTTTGTTTCCAGATGCTGTGTGTCTCTCTACTTCATTTTCTACCAATTCACTCATGTCTCATTCTGAGCTCAAAGTATTTACATTTGGTCTTACAGCTTTTTTGTTTCTTGAGTTTGTGTCTCTGTCTTGCCACAGAAGGCCTGCACCTCCTGTGCCCCACAGCTGGTACTGGGCAGCAAGAAAAATCCAGGTTTACCATGATTACATCTACAGGTGCAAATCAAAAGCAGCAAGCAACAGGACAGTGGAAATACACTTGCAGGGGTAGTTTTAACCTACAAACCCTCTCCTCCTCTTTTGCATTTTGGGGCCTCCATGAAGATGACACAAATGATTTCTCTGACAAAGGCATCCTCCACATGGCATTTTATTCAAAAAATAAAACCAGCATTATCCAAGTAACTCCGAGTATGCTGTAATTTCAAACACTTATCCATTGTAAAGAACAAACAAACAAAAGCCCAGTTCTCTTTTGCCTCTTCACCTCTACCAGATACTTGGCAAACCAAGAGAGCTGCTAAAAAGACAGAGTGGTTAAGACAGTTTTTTCTCCTGAAAAGAAAACTCATGATTTCTAGCAATACAGAATACAACCATAACAAAGAGTATAAATTCCTAATCGTATAAAAACAACACTTCAGAGGTCAGAAAAAAGAGGTTCAGTAAATGGTCTCGTTCACAGCACCTTTGATGTTCAGATAACTTCCAGGTGTGCAAGGAGCTAAGCAGACCTATTCTAATTTTCAAAGTAAACATTACGAGGAGTTAGAAAAACCAAAATCATACTATTTCTTTTCGTTGCTACTACAGAACTACAGGAAAGCTGCAGGGAGAATCAAAGTCCAATTTATTTAGCTCTGACATGGAGTTAAAAGAGAAATTGTAACCAAATAAAGCCACAGCTCATAATAAGAACTCCTCTGGAGATCGTGCTGCAGTATCCTATACAATGCGGGTCCTCACTCATTCCTTATCTCCATAGGGTCCAGCCCCGTCACCAGCCTGACCTTCCCTACACCAGGCATTAAAACTGCCAATCTCAACTCAACTGAAGGGATGTGCTCTCCACAGTTTATCACCAGATAAACAATCCCACTTACGTATTATGCTTTAACAGCCTGAATGTCATCTTCTGTTTAATCCATTGCTTAAAACAAAGCAGGAAAGCAGTAAATAGAATCTTTCTTCTCTGATTCTTGCTTGGCCTGAAAAAGGCAACCAAAGGGACACCCGCAGCACTCTCACAGGGTCCCACAGACACAAGCTGGTGCAGCCTGGGCAGAGTTTTTATTTCCCTTGTAATAGTGCACCTGGAGCCCACTGCTTATACCAAGACTTTCAGCTAGCCCTCATCTTGTGAGATTATATTGTTCCCAAGGTATTTGATTTATATTGCTTAGAAATTTAAATTTCTGAAGTCCTACTTGCAATTCCCACCAGTCTTTGTGACAAAATACAGTTTCTGTAAAGACATTAAGTAATTCTTTCAGCCAAATACAGGTAGAAGAGTTCATTATTTTGTTAAGAAAAACAATAAATCTTTTAAAATCAAATGCAAGGCCATGAAGTCAACATTTTATGTGCTTCAGATCCCAATTCTACAGAATAAAGTGTCATTGCTGTATCTCAGCGTATTTCCTGCTTGCCAAACGAAATAATAGTGTCAGAGATCTGAATGTGTGGAAGCCCTTTTTAAAATAAAGGTCCAGCACAGTAAATAAATAAAACTTCTATTTATTTGATTTTCAAAAAATTCCTGTTAGAAAGTTACAAGCAGTATATTTTTAACCATCAGTAACTAGACAAATACACTTTAAAATAATGAGAAATACTTGAACTGACGGTGACCTGGATGTTCCAGTTATTGCAAGCATTTCCTTTTGATAAGGATCACTTCCCCCCCCCCAAAAAAAAATAGAGGGAAAAAAGAGAGGAAATTATCTGCCAGATTTGTAAATAACCAAAGACTACAGCATTTTTAAAAAAAAAAAAATCTACCTCTTCAAATCTTGGCATCAAGAAATACTAACGTTTACAACACTTCCCATTTTGAACACAATTACATGAGACGCTATACAAAGACAGCTTGACAGTCCCCTCACCATCTCTCAAGTTTTCTATAGCAATCACCCAGGACAGCAAAGGTCATAAGGAACCATCACCTGAAATTCAGTCATCTCTCAGGTACTGAAAAAATTCATTATACACCTTCTACTGCAAAACAGATAGATTTATTTGTTAATTTGACTTATGGCATCATGAAGAGCATTGGTTTATGCAATGAGCAACTACACATTCTTTTGTATCAAACTTTACAAAATTATGTATGCCAAAAGTACGAGCAGTACTTCATTATATTCTCAAAGTCAGAAAAGGATCAAGTTCTTCTAAGATCACATCACAAGAGGAAAAAGGCCACTGAAATAAAATTCTTCTAGCTCTTTCTTGCCTTTGACCTCTCACCCCAAGCAATTATTATAATGCTTTCTCCATTATTACAGTAATGCTGCTACACCATTATAGCACACAGCGAAAACCTCGCAAATCAACCAAGGAACAGCTAACAAGGGTTCAAACCCACATTAAGCACAATAATTACCATTGTTTACAATAATACATCAGTTTTGGTCAACAGTTATAAAAAAATATTTAAACCTAATTTTGCCTATAAGCATTCCCAGCCCAATACTCATCTTTAATACTCACAGAACAAATTTGTCTTCTACACTAAACAAAGACCATGGAAGCACCAGCTTTCCTCCTGTTTCTTCAGTTCCTTCTTCAGGGATTATGGTTTCATAGCACCACCACTGCACATCTTCAAAATCAAACACTACTTGCTAGGGAAAAGCTTGGAGACAACACCTGCAGCATTACTATCTGATCTGCTCACCATGGTCCAGCAAATGACTGAAGTTATCAAGGCAAGTCACTCAAAAAATCAGCTATATATATTTCAGGGCATATGTATCGATAACTTCTATATTAAAAATAAATAAATAAAAAGAAGAAGAAAAATAGAGGGCAAGTATTTTTAAGACATAAATATTCAGTAAACCACATTAAGTTAGTTTGCAAGGCAGAGCTCCCAAACTGGGACTTTATAATTACATAATCAAACACATGAAAAACTGAGTATTTAAAATAAGTGTCTATTGTTTATGGGCCAGTCTGAAAGGTCGGTTTCATCTGCAGTACAAGCATGAATATTTTTGTTTTCTTTCCTTTAGTGAATGCAATTTTCATTCTTATTTTCATCCTTATTGCTCTTAATCTGAATACTAACAATAGCATTGACATACGTATTCCACATGGAGAATTTTTCTTTTAGCCTGGGAACTGGAATATATGGCTTTTGTAGTTATAGTAGCTATAGAGACAGGTGTTGTAAAGACACTCTGCATAACCTCGTGATAGACCAAAATTAACATACTCAAGAAATAGGACTGTTACTCTTCCCACCCCTATACCCACTGGTGCAGCAAAATAGCCTACATATGAGCACAGGATTTATCTTCTATGCATGTGAAGCTTTTTTTCCTGTCTGTGATCTGATATTTGGCATCTAGTCTCTTAAAGGAAAACAAATCTAGAGATCAGTGAAAACACAGAATTTAACAAGGAGTAATGTGTAACAAGATACATATTTTCATTACAAATCTGTATTTAAAAACAAAACCTTACTTAATAGCTCACATCCTACAATATACAAGTTTGTATTTTCCTGTGTGCTATTAGCAAAGAGCAGAAAATTCCCATGTTCCTAAATTATCTGTTCATCATTATGTGGAAACATTGCACAAAATCAGTTAAAGTCAACAATGTCACACTGCATCTAGCTACAATGGCGTATGTGCACAGTTACTGCAAGCACATATCTTAACATTTTAGAGAAAATACAGTTGCTCTATACAACACATTTTATGTTATGGCATACCCATTGGCAAATTACAGTTCACTGCTTAGGTCCTCTGATCAGGGCTTGAAATGAGAAGTACCTAAATTTACTCACCTTCTGCTACCTTTAAAGTTGCATTGTCCCAATTTTATCTCTAATACTCCTCCAAATAAGACTGCAAGCCAAATCTAATTGAGAATAATTATTGCAGAAGAGTATGCTTTTAAGAGCACCTCCTAATGAAAGAAAACCTCTGAGATAAAGAACACCAAACAAACCATTCAGAGACTAATACACCACCTCCACTCCTCGTTCTGTTTTCGTCAGTCACTCTTGTCAGTTCCAGATGCTCAGTGCTGGTTTGCCCTAAAGCTGCTACAAAACAGAAGTCATACCGTGACCATTCCATAGCAGGCCATGGGCACCATGCAGTAGAGGTATGTGAAATGATCAAGACACTTTACAACCTGCTAAGCACATTAGGCTATGAAGACAAACTCACAGAACTAACAGTCGACAAGCAGGCTTTGCTCCTCAGACCCAGAGTTCCCGCCTTGAGGAGGGCATGAAGATACAGAATTGAGGCAACTCCTGAAAACTACCCTCAGTGTAGGGTTTACAGCAGAAGCCCATGCAATGGTTCAATTTAAGCAGCTGCCATTTGTGAATACATATCCTTTCTTCAGGTGAAGTTCCTGCCTGCTGGTAGAGTCCATAGTGTGTTCAGTTCTTGCACTGAGAGAGTAAGACAAACAAACATCTGAACAAGGAAAAACTCTCAGATAAACTGGGAAAGCAAATCACAACAACCTCCACGGAGATCAAGAACTAAGCTTGAAATAAACTATAGGCTAGAGAAACCAAGCAAGCCAAACAAACAAACTAAAATGCTGAAAATGTAAAGGGAAAAAAACAGACCGCTTTTTCGTGGTTGTAGTAGCTTTGTTGTAAAAACAGAACTGAAGAGTCCAGACATCTCATCTCAAGCGAGTACCACAGTATGGCAGGCACCAAAAGCATCACAACCACTCCCAGCTTTGACTCACCTTTTTGTAATATGTGAAATAGGTATACAATCATTACACGCAGTATGAATCTTTATCTTTGCTTAAGATCTATGGCTGTACATATACACCAAATTTCTTTATTCCTCCCTTTTTACATAAAACAGTCCAAATTTTTCTTATGTAAAGAAAATAAAATGAAACATAGAAGGTAGTCTTGAATGGCACATTCAGATTTTGCTTTCAATTCCAGCACTGCTTTCCAAGAATCTCAAAAAAAAAAAAATTAATCACAAAATTGATAATATCGTGTCTTCCTCTGGACACCGATTACTCTGTTTTCACATAACTGCATTTGGATCACAGAAAAGAGACCCCTCCAGCAGTACGTTGCTTTCTTCTCTAACGCTTTAATCCGCTGTCCACATTCATCTTTTAATGAGGGTCTTAAAACAATACAGTTTTCTTAATCACAATCCTTAAGACCAAACAACTTCTGGTACATGACAGAAAAGCTATTCTAAAACAGTAAGATTTTTTCCACATATTAGAAGACTTACAATTTTGTTTTTAAAGTATCAGCAGACCATAACGAGCAGTTTCTAAACTGGAAACACTTCTTCCCACTCTCTAACCAGACATCCGAACTTCTTTCATAGGTCTGTGGCTGATGTTTTGTAATAACAGAGACCCAAATGGGACTATAAACATAAAATTAATCTAAGAACTATCTAATTTTATTGCTAATGGGGCTTTTTCACCACACCTGGCGTTCTTACACTAAGATAAATCAAAACATTTAATATTTATCTGAAGACTTCCAGAGTCTCTAACTTGTAATCACCTACGGTTTTTAAAATTTAGTAGGCCTACTGATTTCTGATACCAGTTCAATAAATGAGAATTTACACTGAATTTATTTCCCTACAGCTCCTGAAAATTACTAGGTTTTTATTTTTAGAGCTGACTGAATATATGACAAGGTAATGTTTAAATATCGTGCTCAAAAAATAGTTTGCTGTTGCTCATGAAAGGCACCTCTTTTTTGTGGAACTTAGAATAATGATTTTTAACTGAATTTTGGCTAGTTGAAATGTCACGTTCTGTTCACTTTGACTAAGTTATTACCAGGCATACAGACTTCTACACAAAAGTTGGGTTGCCAGAAGTGGTGCAAAAAAGGTTACTTTTAAGTTAGTTTTAACGTACTGTGGTATTCTGATATTTTTCCTTAACATTAAGCAGACCAAGTACCTAATGTACCAGCCTCATAACATCTATATAGCATGCCTACCAGCCTTGATACTAGGCTTTCATATCTAGATCAGTCTCACCCGTTTGGTACACCGTCTATCTGTTTCTACTATAAAAGCACCAGCTGGATGTTAACATCAAGGTATGGATCAATGATGGTCAAGCACTGTCCACTCTTGGGTTACCCCTTCAAACCAGGCTTATGATACATGTAGGACAAAAAGGGAAAATATTTGCTGTAGCTGCTCCATAGAGAAATACGAGTTTTCAGGTTATATGTTCATTCACTTAGTTATTGAGGGGGATTCTGAGTTTATATTGTATAGATATTGTGTCTAGCAGGTGGCTCACTAGGTACAAAAACCCCAAGGTTCAGAACCACATTTTAAGCTCAATTTACAGGTAGAGGAACAAGCATGAACAATTTCTAAATCTTTTTTGATAATGGAGTATTTCACAGTGCACTTCTCTATACAGACTCCCAGGGCTGAAAGGAGACCAATATTGCAAATAATACTGATATTTTAAAAATACTGGGTAAGATTGTACTAGAAATAACGCACTGGGTAAACAGCTCTCCCAACACAAAAACATGTTGTGTAACTAATACACCACCTCACAAGCCAGTAGTAATGTTATAGGTGATGAGATTATTAATAAATTGATCTTTGAAGATTATCTCCATGGGTTTACTCAGTGAGGTTCCAGAAAGCAACAAATCTTATGCAGATGTTCTCTTACTTCTGCCTATATTCAGATGACTGCTACAACCAAAGCAAAAAATGTAAAATACCTGCATTTCCACTCTCTTTCCATAAATAAATTGGATCAAGAAAATAAGGCATCCCTGGAATCAAGGCATGTTTTCAAAACTCTTCCTAGGGAAAAGCTTTTCCTAGTCATTGGGATGTGTAAAACCCCCCCTAACTAGCCTCATAGCTCTGAAGAAAAGAATTTTTTAAAAAGTCTTATCCTAGCGAGAAATAAATCACGGGACTGGGATGGTAACCATGACAGTAAGGTGAAAGCTTAATGGAATCTTTGGATGTCTTTTTCACACTAAAAGCGAGAAAGCAGCAAATGAATCCTTCAGTTCCCTCCAGACCATTTGGAACAGACACTTGCCCGTCTGATTGTCTGTCCCCATGGCAGTGGCAGTCTTTAAAACAGAAGAGACTGTATTCAAGCCATCATTCATGCAACTTTTTCCCTTACTAGAAAGGGGTGATTCAGCAGCAATGTAAACACAAATCTGTACAGTACAGGCATGTTTTTAATTGTGCCCCTCCTAGCATTATAGGGCACCAACTCCAGCATAAACATGTAAATTACATCAAATACAAATTTTAAACTTTCCTAGAAAAATAATTCATTGCCCTTCAAAGCGAAATCTTAACTATTATCACGATGACCTTTTCTAGCTCACTTAAAACACCCCAAAGACTACCCAAGCTTTTGAGCACAGAGCACCACCGAGTTGGTGCTGTCTCACACCATTCAACAAAACATAGTTCCTCTCTAGGCGTAAGAATTGCCTCACTGTTAGGAAGACAGCCAAGAGCTCAGAATCCTAGCAGGCAACAGAGGATAAAAAAATACTTCACGCTACAAAATAGCATAAAGTTTACTATTATTACTGAGAAATTATAGAAACATGTTCCAATAAAAATGTTCCCTTACAGCACATTCTGTTGTGCCAAAGCAAGTATTTCTTTTTCCTCCTTAAGTAAATACCCAAACAAAAAGAAGAGGTGTAGTGGAAAAGCAGTTCCACCGATGTTACTTCTAAGGAGGTTAAGAACATAGACTTCTGAAGTAAATAGGGCTAACATAAAATACAAATAGAAGCTTGGCATATCCACATGCAACATAGCTCTGCAGTAAGCAGATACTTACAGCTATTTGCAACCTCTTCATGAAGTATAAAATGTAAAAAATAATGTAGATTTGCTACCAAAAGAAAGTGCAAAAAACTTGAATGACATTCAAAACTAATAAAACTTCATATGACCTGCTTAGCCTTTATTTACAGTTATCAAAACAGCCTGATAGAAAGGCAGCAGGGAAGAGAAAGCAGTAAATCTGTAACAGTAATTGAGTAATATATAACTGGCTGAATAAACAGGAAAAGAAAACAAAGAGCAGCTTGAACTGGAAGGGGGAGCTTAACCTTTGATACACTAATAAATCTAACAAATGCTTAAAACTCAAACAAACATATGTTACCTCCACTAGGAACAAACCTTCAAACCTTTTTCAAGAGCTGCTATAAAAGGATGCTCATACAGATGTTCTTCTCCCATGACCAGTAAGAAAAGTTCAATTAAGGGCTCTCAAACAGAACAAAATCTGAATCTGCCCTTCTGGCCATTATCTCCTAGTCATGAAAGCAGGTGTAACACCACCGTCTTTTCAAAGCCTGCAGATGAAACACCTGACTCTGCTCATGGCTTTTTCAGCTCTATTTTGAACATCAGTAGAGGTCAGAATTGGCAATTTATCCAAGCTTTTCTGCTGCTGCTTTTCTCTCCTATCCAAAATCATTTTTCAGATGTAACACTGGAGGCAGGCACTGGATGCATTTATAGGTTGGGAAAGGTAAGAAAAATAAAAGCAGAGCCACTCAGTACCCCTGCAGCCAGGAAAGACCCTTCCCGTTTTCCTCACATACACACATACCTCAAATATAGATACGTGGGTGTTGGTGTGGGTAGATAATAGATAAAATAATGCAGGACTGCAGCTAGGAAGCTCTGCAGTAACAACAGGGAAGACAAACTTCGCTCCCTCTTCCTTTAAGCTGCTATAGAAGGTTGAGTTCAACTGCAGCAGTTCCCTTTCCCAACTCAAGATTCAGATACAGGAATAATAATTGAGACAAGCGCAGCAAGGTAAGTTTGGAGAGCGCTGCAGCTAATTTCTGTTTTTCATGCAGGTGTCTGGAACAGAACAAGCTTTTTCCCTTGTAGAAAGCTCTTCAGCCATTCGGGAGTTTGCTCTTTGCAGTTACGTCCTTTAGCTACCTAGTTGGGTAACACTTCAAAATGTTTTGTATGTTTGCATAACCAAGAAATAGAAGGGTTTAGTAAATTGGAGAACAGACACGACATTAAGCACTGGAAGGGAATGGGAAGCACTGAAATTTTCCCATCCTGAACAAGAAGCTTAAAAAATAAATTATATATATATGCACACAGATGCTGTGTGACACATGAAGAATGGACAGAGAATTCCTACACAACTACATCAGCAAATAATGTACCCTAGATCATTACAGGACAGAAAATGAAAAAGTTCAGGCTAAGAAATTGTACTAAACCAAGCATTTATATTACTAGATTGCAAGAGAGGCATCTTGGCAGCCAATATCCTGAAAGCCAAAATGTAATAAAGAGGTTTCTCCTGGAGTACGACCAACGTAGCTTTAGTTCCCCCAACAAAAGCACTGAGCATCTCAAGCTAACACTTCTTCCAGAACGAAGAACAAATGCTTTGTGTACCTACGTGCCACCACATTCTCCTGCCCATCTTTCACAGCTTCTTCCTCAACACCCACTCCCCTCCCTGCATCCTCCTCAGAAACCAAAGTGGGAAATCCTCGTACCTTCAGGAACAGGGTCGCATTTGGTACCTCCTCACATGTCAGCACTGTGCTGGAGCCCAAGCCTGATATCTTATGCACTGTGTGAGGGGTGATGGGTACAGAGCACAGCCAGAAGTTCTATGCGAGCTCTCTTCACAGCGTAAGACGACCAACAGTTATCACAAGCACCTCTGCTCTCGCCGGTAGTGGAAGCTCCCTGCCCTTTGTCCTACCTACTTCAGCTCCCCCACTGGCTGCCAGTTCAGGGCCCCAAATGGATGCTGCTTCCTCCCCAAACTCATCCCCTTCTACATACAAGAGCTATTCTTAGCCCCCTTCTCCACTTTCTTCTGCACACTCTACATCCCCTAGACTCATTTCTTACTGGATTCTTGCAATAGGCAAGGAAGAAAGAAGATACTCCTTCAAAGAAAGCTGGCTCCCTGCACGATGGTTCTAACACAAGAGCTATTCTGGATGACCCATTACTTCTGTCAGAAAGCCTCTGCTCTTTCTGAAAAAAGGGTACAGGACTTCAGCATTAACTATAAAGTAGGAAAAAATTCTTTAGGAAAGGGAAAAGCATACTTCTTACTAACCTTTATAGTGATTATAATCAGCAGCAGCAGTCTGCTCTGGGGAACGTAGAGAAACTCCTCTACAACTATGCTGATGAATCATTTGCTCTAACTGCTGCACTTCGCTCCTGTATTCACCCCCCCACCCTTTTCAAATTTCACTGTCACAGGTTTACACCCGGTATTTTTCCCTGCTGAGTTGTTAACATATATTAACATACAATTCAGTGCCAGAAAGTACTGACTTTTACAAGAGGTACAACGGAACAAGATTTCTTAAATTCCTTCTTTGTTACGGTAAGCAAAGTGCATCTTGGCATTCTGCTGCTATTCAGGGATTTAGTCTGTTTAGGTACTACCAATTTGATTAAATGCTTTCCATGATAAGTGATATATAATATTCAAGAAATACACAGAATACACAGCAAGGACTCTACTATATTAAACATTAAAGGCGTTGACTTTTACAGGTTACTACAAACAAGTAATGTTTCTTTTCCAAGCAAAATTTTAGATCAAAATCAGATGAAAGACAAAGTCGGAAAAGCCTTACAGTCTGCATGAAATAACAACATTTCTCATTTAAAATAATCTCAGTAACCTCATTTGAGCTTCTAGGCCCCCCATCATCAACTCAAAATAAAACATGCAACAGCCTCTATACTCAGAAATGCACCACTGAAATTTCAGTAGTCCATCTGCAGTGATAAATTTTTAGGTCTTTATACATCCTCATCTTTGAGCCAGAAATGGGATTAAAAAAAAAGCCTTCATAACTTGGTGTACAAAAATTACATACTTTACCTGAAAACAGGACAACAGACATTAATTCTTCCTTCTTTTTGCAGGCCTATGAGTTCTGGCAATTTATGTTCTGCCTTACACCCAAATTCTCCCTTTCCTCAAAAAACAATGACTTAAATGCTGCTGCAGATATGTAATTATTGGTAAATATTTTTCCTCACAGCAGGTGTTAGGACCCTAAGTTCAACCAGAGCAGCAAGGAAACGCTGTGTAAACACCAACATCTGCATTCTTAGTCTTGTAAAATATGTGTCACTTCACATCAACAAACGCATCCAGAAACCCATGTACAGCAACCAAAACAGTTCTGCAGGTCAAAGTTTTATCCATGTATAGCAAACAAAATTATTGTTATTGTGTTATACCTACACAAGTATTGCTCTGCAGCCATTCTGCTGATCATCCACACAAGGAGAGGGAAGAACAGCTACAACTGATTACACTACTTTTCTGCTTACCTCCAAAATAACACAGGTTTTTCTTCTCCATTAAAATCAAGTGAATTTCTCTCAATAGCATATGTAGGTAGAAGGGACGGAGTGTGCGTGTGCATGGCAAGCTCACTGTTGTTCCCTTCTGCTGCTGGTGACATCAGTAAGCCTACCTATTTATAATCCCACCACCTGACCAAACGGCCTACAGAGTACATCTAGAGATTTGTATAGCCCTTAATCCTGACATACCTACTTCAGCCAATTCAAAAGAGTATTAAGTAGCTTTGTTATGTCTTCTGTGGCTTTATACCATACAAAGAAACCAATCCTGTATTCTGCACTCATTTTTGCAAAACAACTTCAATGGGAAGTTTTAGAATTAGCACTCTTCCTTCCCTTGATGCTTTTTAGCCTTCCCTATTTCTCTGTCTGTAAGACACCCGGCTAAACAGTTCAGGAAGGCAAAGTTTAGTGAGCAGTGGAATAGCAGAGGCAAATTCCCACTTACATCCAGTTAATTTGATCATCAGTACTACCTACAAAATTATTGAAGCTTAAGATCCTGACAAATCAATTTCACAAACAGAAGTACAGTATTTATGCTATCCAGAAAACAAAAAAACAACTTAGCAGTGGTTGAAAGTAGGGTAATTTATAGAAGCTTGACCTCACTGTCAATTAAAAACAGAAGCTGCTTAAAAGCAATTCTCACTTCAGTTACCTCTTCCCAAAGTCAAACCTAACGCATACAGTCATGGGAGGCCTGCTTACAATTAAGTCTGCTCAGGGACCGAGAAGGGATGCAGTTAACGCACTACCATCAACAGCAACAACCTGCAGGACTCTATCACTGGTAAATGTTGCTTCTGGATTGGGATCAGGGCACAGTATTTCAAAGTGGCTTGGTGACCACTTCAGTGAGAGGGTAACACCTGCACGAGTGTGCATGTGCTCAGCGAAGTTACTGACCATTCCTTATATAGCCTCTTTACCTGAGAAGTCTCGTCACCAGCATTCATCCCGCATTATGTCAGACAAGTCAGGAATCTAACTCTTGTTTTACCTAACACAAGGCTGAATGAAACCATCAGATCAGTTGGTTGTGTTCCAAGTCAACTGCACTCTGCGACCAAACTCCGAGTTAAGAATACAAGCACAGAAATCCTTGAAGCAATTTCAATTGCTTAAAAAGCTGGGGACAGCCATAACACAGATGCAGCCAAGCTTGCAGGACTAGACCACCAGTAATAAAAGTTTCAGTGCAGACAGGGTATCGATGTTGTCTAAAATACCAACACATTCCCTATGGCTAGTGTGTCCTGAACAGGACAAAACATTCAGGAATTCCACTTGGAAGCATTAATTACTATCTGGGTCTAAGGGCTGTAGCTAGAAATAATCAACTTATAGTCACAATAAAAAAATATCTGATTTATTTTTTGTCCTCCTGGTATCCTGAGGTAATAAATCTTACACACTATCTACTTACAATTCCCTTCTTATGGCTTTCACATATTAAGCAGTAATTTTATCACTGTTGAAAAATCATGTGCTTTTCATTCAGAGAGTCACCAATGGAGTGTAATACTATTGACCACAATAAGCAAGTGCCCAACACTTCAGATAACCTGAAAGGCAAGAAAGGAAATGTTTTCCATTTCTACAAGTATGTACCTGGCTATTTCCCCTGCATCTTACAGAGGTTACTTTTTCCCCCCACCGATATCACTCAACATAGGCTACTACTATTTTATTCTTTTTTGTAACTTCCTAGAAAACTTGTGAAACATAAAATGTGGAGTTTTAAAAGATGGGGTGGGATGAGAGCTTAGACAGGGCATTGGAGGAAAAAAAAACAAACCTACCAATGCATCATCGAAGGGAATGGAATTAAAATGTTCTGTTAGAATTTCTTTAGGATTAGCATATTAAAATGCTTCTCGTTTTTCCATAATGCATCTACTTAAATTACTCATCTTGGCATTGCTGTATTAGCAAACATTCCCTAAAAAGGAATCATCAACTGACTAGTATCAGCAGCAAAGTGGAATGCATGTGAACAGATCATAAACATGGAATTTCTTTTATTTCTTGTGTGTATGTTTTAAAAGAAGTAAACAATCTAATTTTGCCAGACACATTGCCACTATAGCGATAAATACAAAACACTTTCTAAAAAGGTCCCTGTATAGGTCACATTTTTAGTACAGAGGTTTCATGCTCTTTAATTCACAGAATTGCTTCCAAGACCAAAAGGATACAAAGATTTGCATACTAGTGAGGGCAGTAAAACAAAAGCTTCCCAATATTCGTTTTTAGATCTTTAATACTTTCAGATTCACTTGTCTGTGATTTCTCAGAGCATCAAGTATTTCTGCATTGCAGGGAAAAAAAAAAAAACCACCCACCAAACTCTAGAAGCCCAATAGGCTGTTAGAACTCAACAGGTATGTATCCATTATCTGCATATGGAAAAGCTGGTCAGAGTTACTATCTGTTTTTTAAAAAACCCCAATATGGACACATCTGTAAAGTTGGGAGCTCTTTGAACCTATTGTCTCTATTGTTATAAACAAAAGACTATTTTTTAAAACTATCTGATATTTAATCTAACCCTGAAACAGTAATTATTTATTTAAAAAAAAAAAATAATATCCATGAGAAACTAAAGTCTGAAAGCAGCAATAATAGCAGGAAACCTGGATTACTAGACTAAAAATAGGCATTCTTCCAGATTAAATTGCTGCTTTATTAAATACTCCTTTTCTTCAGTTCCTTTGTACCTACTGAGATGACATCTTATCTGTGATGGATCAACACATTCAAGTCTCCAGGGAGAGGCAAATAGTTTTCGTTCTATCAAAAAGAACTGGAGAAGAGAGCATAGACAAGAGGCTTCCAAATGGCTTGGAAGCAGACCAAGAACTTGTTTTTCTTATGCAAGTCACACATCAACAACAAAAGTTGATTATCAATTGTATAATCACTCAACATTAAGGCAGGCAATTATTTTTCCATTATTTAACATTGGTTTGAGGATTTTATGCAGCAACATTAGACAATTCTGTTGTATGTTCTCCTTTTACTTACTTGGAACGGCTAGAACACAACAAACTGGTACATGTACAAATGGCGAATGTAAGAACATGAGCCAAGAGCCCACGTCGTTATGTCCTTTATATGGAAACTGTATCACACCTTTGACCATCCCTGTCAACCCTCTCTGAACCTTCTCTGGTTCTGCTATTTCCTTTTGGACATGGCAGACCAGAACTGCGTGCTGTAATGTCATTATAGATTTAGATACAGTGACCTAATCATGTTTTCTCTCTTTTCTTCTCTGTTCCTTTACTAATACACATGGCAAACTGATTTGTATTAAATTTATCTGAAGTGAATTTAGTATCATTTTATTATCTGTTTATTTTTGCAAAATCCTTCTGCAAGTCTTCAGAGTCATGTCTCCTCTCATTACTATGTATAATAAATGTTTACTGTCACCAAACTGTCATTCAGCCGCTTTTTTAGATTATTAACATGTTGAACTATGAGTTCCAGCATAGATCCCTGTGGAACTCCAAGGTGGCCTCCCTCACTTTCATAGTAGGCAGTTTCCCATACCTCTGGTTCTTATTTTGGGGCAAATTATTTAGCTATGCAAGGTCTACCATCTTACGTCATGTTTCTTCAATTTTCCTACAAGGCTTTAGGTTAGAGACTAGCAAAAGCTTTTGAAGGACCAGGAAGACTGCCAGCTGACTTTTCCTCATTCAGTTAGTCAGCACAGCACTTAGATTCTTTTTATATTTTTACAGCATTAAGACATTTACACTGTATTATACTGATATATCAGAGTTCCTTATTTTATTCTAAGTGTTCTTGTTGCATCACAATCTGCAGAAAACCAGACTTTGTTTGTAAGTTCAGCCACCAAACATAGAGTTTATCTTGAATACTGAGGTAGTTCTTAAGAGCCCCCACCAAAGCTGTCCTAGCTGCTGTGCAAATTCAGTACAGAAAGAGAGTGCCTACTCAGAAAACTTTTGGGGACAAAAGGACAAGCCCACCTTTTGGGCTGCCTGTCCACAGCGTGACTTCCCTTAAACTGCTGCGAGACCTCTCCACCTTGCTATCTCAATTACAACCTTTCATCCTCATTTTCACATCACAGACCACTGCTTTCTCTTCTCAGCACAACAGGTAATATACAAACGTTAGCACTTTTATGATCTTACCTAGTCATATTTCATCTCAGCTGCTAAGGATCTGCCCCACTGCCCCACAGCTGTTTTAGTATTTTCTTCTATGCCAGCCTTCTTCCCAAGAGCAGGTTTTGTAACTTTTTCCACACGACCACCATCTCCTCCTCACCTAAGGCTCGACTTGCATTATAACTACAAACATCTGACAATTAAGAATCCATAATAGTTCTTGGCACATGCGTGTAATACATTACAACTTCCCTCCTTTTTAAGGTCAAAGAGAACCAAATCAAGAGACTTAAAAAATTCTGTATGGATTAAGCTCCATAGAGTAACACAAGGGTTAAGGTAAAAGGAGCAGCAAAACCTCCAGCGTCTGATGAAAGCAAGAAGCTTCAATTCACATTCACTATTTGGAGAAAGAGAGAATACTAATCCAGAAGTTTTTATATACTTAAAGCCAAAAAGAACTGTAAATGGCAAGACAATCCTCAGCTGCTGATTTCTAGCAATTCAGACATATTTGAGAATATGACACTGAAACTGAGGGGTCTTAATTGCCTAGAAAGTACCATTTTGGGAAGTTAACACCTCTATCTCCCCAAATATTGAAATTACAACATAGACATTGGAAACTAAACAAAATACATCCTTTAAGGGGTAAGAAACACATTACTATGGTTGTAGTACTGCCATGGCACTCATGGTTGCCACAAATAAAATATAAGAAATAAGAGACAAATGAGGTTACCAACAGGGGGATTATTTTTTTTTTCTAATATTTTTCATGTCAACTTGATATGGCTAGGTAACAGATGGTATATTATGTTTTTCCTACTTTGACACAATTTAAAAACAAGCTACAGATGGCTATAATGAAATCCTCATTAGCACACTTATATTTTCACAGTTTAGCATAGCAATAATGAAACTTTCAGGTCTGGAATTTCCTGTTGGTTAATTAGTGGTTAGGTTAATAGCCTGAGGAAGTGCACAACCCAAAAAGTTTCCTTATTGTTTAATCATATAATTACTATATTCACATTTCTGGGAAAGCTCTCCAGAAAGATCTGATGTCACAGTAAAGCTACCTTTATAACCCTCCCTCTGTTTGTGGAACAACTGAATTATTTTATTTAGTGGAGTGTGT